>NW_012098098.1:5772982-5795741 GCF_000951045.1 Mandrillus leucophaeus
TGTGTGAGACACGGATAAAGAGAACGTGTGAGCCACAGACAAAGGGAAATGTGCCACAGATGAAGGGGGCATGTGAGCCACGGATGAAGGGACATATGAGCCACAGAAGAAGGGGGGGTGTGAGCCACAGATGAGAGGACACGTGAACCACGGCTGAAAAGGGCATGTGAGCCACAGATGAAGGGAACACGTGAGTCCCAGACGAAGGGACCTATGGGCCAGCAGGATGGACTTGGACTTGGATCCTTTGCAGTAGCCGAGGGCATCTGGGCTGGGATTCGTGACCAAAGGTCAGGGCAGATCTGAGGAAAGTGTCGCTTTCATGGGTCAGGGACAAAGCAAACGATGACAGTCACTTGTCTGCACTCACGGTGACCTGCACCACCTCATTTCATCCCCACAGCAAACCACCACCCCCACACACAGGGGTCTGTTTTTCACGTTGTTTAACAGATAAGAAAACACAGCATAGAGACGTTAACCACTTTCAACTGCTGCGTAACAAGCAGCCCCACCGCTGAGGTTCACACAGCAATGGCTTCCCCTGTTCCAAGAGTCTGAGGTTGACTGTGGCGCTTCTGCAGGTCTCACTTGGCCACCCAGGGGCTGCATGTGGCTGGCAGTTTGGGAAGCAGCCCAATGGCCCAGGAGCCTCTGTGTGTTTGCCTGGCAGTCTCTGAGGCTGAGCCTGGGCCCCTCGCTCCCCTCTGCTCCCTCATGTGATGGCAAAGTCTCCAGACTCACATGACATCTGCCGCATCCCAATGATCAAAGCAAGTCTGAGGCCAGCCAAGTTCTGGGGACAAGGATACACTCCATGTCTGGATGGGACACAATGCAGAGACTAGGACCACATTCAATTACTTGCCCAGAGTCACAGGTACAAGATGGCAGTGTTGGAATTTAAACTGGGCCTGTGGGCCCACAGGTCATGCAGGCAGATGCCCGTGGGCCAGGCAGGAGGGGGCTGCATGAGAAGCCCAGGTGTGGGTGGCAGGGGCAGACAGAGTCACCCTCATGGGACAGCCAGGCCAGAGCAGGGACAACCTTCTCACAAGAACCAGAAACGAGTGTCTGTGGTGCCTCCCGGCAGCTCAAAATCACCTAAAACCAAACACTTTCGATAGCAGAACATGCTTGCTGGGGACAGGTATGAGCTGAGGCCCCACATATGTGAGCTGCCCCCAGCCTCACTCCTGCAGCCTGAGCCAGCTGTGCACCCCTCTCTGCTCCGGATGGAGTTCCCAGTCTCCCAGTCTTTCCTTCTCACCCGAGGCCCAATCTCGCAGGAGTGCACAGGAGGCGTGGAACCTGGGACAGCAGCCAGGGTGGCAGCCCCTCTGCCCGCTGCTCCTCCCCAGGGCTCTACCCAGGGCTGGGGCCACCTCAGGAGAAGCAGATCCCTAGAGCGGCAGACTCCAGGAGCTCTGGGATCCCATGCGGGTCACTCCACCTCCCTGGGCCCGGACTCCTCATTGGGAAAATAGGAGCCACCATCGTGCCTGCCTCACAGGATGAGTGAGGGCCGGCTGAAGCGTGGCAGGGACGTGGGGTGAAGGGAGGCAGTGTCCGGGCCAGCCGTTCATCAGCAGCAACTGCCATCGTGCCATCACTGGGAAGACGCAGAACTGACAGCCCTCATGGCAAGTGAGGACGGGTACCCAGCAAGGAGGCTGGTATCTGGGTCAACAGGCCCAAGTGCGAGCTCCGGTTCTGCCCTAGCTCACACAGGACCCCTTCTGCCCTCCTTGGAGCCTCAGCGTCCTGTGGCCCCACCCACGAGAGCCCAGCAAAATGTGCCCAGGCCTGGCAGCTTGAAGCCCTGTTGCAAAATTGGCCTGCTGCAAAAACGGCTCCATTTTCCAGATGGGGAGACTGAGGCCCTGCCAGTTCACACCTGTCAGAGCTCCCAATGCTGCTCGCAGGAGCTGGCCAGACCAGGAAGGAGCACAATCCCAGAGCTGCTGTGGGTCTTGGAAGCAGTTTGCTCATCCCTGCTTTCCGGAACCTCTAAGCCAGGCGAGCCCAAAGGCCTTCCTGGGACCAGGGACCCAACTGCTCCACATCAGTCCCTCCTCTCAGCTGTGAAAACAAAGCAGCAGCAACGGCTGGACCCAGAGCCAGCTCTGTCCCCATAGCCATGTGGTCGGCAGTGCAAGGCCCCATTCCAGAGGCTGAGGGCAAGCTGGGATGGCACCCAAAGGCCGCCTGTGGGTCGGCAAACAGTCTGTCTCTGGGCAGGTCACCCCACCTCTGGATAAAATGGGGAGAATCTCTTCAGATCCTGTTCACAGGATTACCTGGGAGCATCTTCGTAACACCAGGACAGTGGTTACCACCACTAGTGACCAAGCAGAGGGCCGGGGGGTGGCCAGGGGCAGGAGATGTAGGGGCTCAGAAACAGTCCTGCTGAACAACAGGCCAGGGGTTGCTTCTGTGGACTGGAGGGGGATAGAGGGGTATCCACAGAAGTAAAAAGAAGAGGTCATTGTCCCCCACCAAGCCTGGTCCCTCCACCCCAGCCCCTCCCTGACCCTGGCTGATGAGGCCCTTGGACACTCAGTAGTCTCAAGCAGAAAAGTACGTTCAGACCCCCGAAGGCTGGGTACAGTTTCTCTCTCCCATGGGACCCAGAGATGACCAAGGGTAAATGCAAGAGAGGGGCAGCTTATCTCTTCTCCCAGCATTGGGGCATGCAAAACAGTAGAAGACAGTGCCACAGGAGCCATGCTGTCCAGCCTAACAATGTCAGGGCCTCTCTGGTTGAGGCTGGGCAGTGGGGGACAGTAGGGCAGTGGCTTACTCCAGGATGCCACCGCACCTTCAGCCCTGAAGTAAGCCAAGGGCTAGAATAGAGTACTTGTAGGCCCAAGATCCAGATTCTAGTCCTGATGATGGACAGATGGATAGAGGGATGAATGGATGGATACATGGGTGGGCAGATGGATGGATGGATGCTGGGGTAGGTGGATGGGTCAGTGGATGAATGGATGGATGAATGCATGGGTGGATGGATGGGTGGATGGATGGATACATGGGTGGATGAATAGGTAGATGGACAGGTGGGCAAGTGGATACATGGATGGATGGATGCTGGGGTGGGTGGATGGGTGAGTGGATGGATGGATACTTGGGTGGATAGGTAGATGGATGGATAGATGGATAAATGGATGGATAGATGGGTGAATGGATGGATGGATGGATGGGTGATTGGATGGATGGATGGATGGATGGATGGATGGATGGATGGATGGGTAGATGGATGGATGCATGGGTGGATGGATGGTGGATGGATGGATAGATGGGTGAGTGGATGGATAGATGGGTGAGTGGATGGATGGATAGATGGATGGATAGATAGATATGTGGGTGGATGGGTAGATGGATGGGTGAGTGCATGGATGGATGGATGGTAGATGGACAGGTGGGTGGATGGATGGTGGGTGGATGGATGGATACGTGAGTGGATGGGTAGGTGGATGGGTGAGTGCATGGATGGATGGATAGAGAGATGGTAGATGGATGGGTGGGTGAATGGATGGATGGAAGGGGGAATGAATGGGTGGCAGATGCTGGATGGTGACTGCAGTCTGCCAGGCATTGTGCCAGGCACCAGAAACACAGTGGTGACCCTGTCCTACTCCACCGTCTCCTTCCGGAGTGTCCTGTCTAGTGGAGGAAGCAGATTCACCAGGTGAACAGGTGGATCGAGAACTCGACCCCAGTTATGCTGAGGATGCTGAGTGCTGTGAGCGGCACCATGGCTGGACCGTGAAGGCACAGGAGTGCAGTGGGAGGGAGGATGGCGAGGAGACAGTCTGGGGGCACCAGCATGGGGAGAGGATGCTACCTGGGCCGTGTTGTGTTCGAAGGCCGCTGTGGAGAGGGGCCGTGTGTCCCTGCAGGGGCCTTGGTTTCCCTCTGTGAGTAGAGACCTTCCCCAGATGCTGGTTGCAGCCCAGACCCCTTTGCAGTTGACCTGGGTCTGCCCCCATGGTCAGGGCTTCCACCATTACCTGCTTTCTCAGGGCCCTCTCTCATGCCAGGCCAGCCCTGCCAGGATCTGAGGGCACAGAATGGGGCCCGGCCCCCGCCCACCTCTGGACATTATTCCTCCGGCTCCAGGGCCTCTGCTGAGCTGGGCTCATCTCCCACTGAACTCCCTTATGCACTTCATCTTACCAGTGGGGAAAAATGAGGCAGGCCAGGCTGGGGCAGCGGCTGACCCAGGGTCACTCCACCAGTCAGGCTTTCCCTGGGCTCTGCTGATTCTTCCAGCTGAGAACCACCCCCCCGGAAGAGGAACACCCCATCAAAAGGCCGACCCGCCCTGGGAAAATGAAGCAGCAAATGGCAGCACCTGCCCTGCACACCAGATGCCGTGCACCTGCAGAGTGCAGACGCGAGGGAGACACGGTGCATCCAGGCACTTTTAACTTTACAAGGCCCAGACACTTAAGAAGGAGAGGCGTGGGAGGGATCAGGGAGTCCAGGAGAGAACCTTGGGTGGAGGCCGAGTGCGGTTGGGAGCCCGCGGCCAGTGGCTGTGCTGGACGCTCCTGTCCGTCCATTGCCAGGGCTCTGTTCCGCAGGGTGGCCATGCATCCTGGTTGCCCAGAACAGTCCCTGCTGTCTCACACCTGTTCTGGGTGAGCATTTACCCTGGACTTCTCATTTTTTCACACAGTGTTATTAATGGTTATGTTAAAATCCTCTGCGTGGGTTTGGTGGCTCTGGGTTCCGTCTCGCACTTGTTGAATGGGGTGAACACGGGCTCTCATTGGACAGTGGTGGGATCGGGCAGGTCACTGCTCTCCCAGGCACCACAGAGCTCACACCGCCGTCTCGGGAGCAGCTGCTGAAACACAGGGCAGAGGGCTCCAGGTCCCGGGGTCAGCAGCCGGGCCTGTGAGCTACCATCCAGGCCTCAGTTTCCAGAGGCCAGGGAGGGTGGAACCAGGGGCAGGCGAGGGTGGCAGAGCAGCTGCTGGGACAGGGCGCAGGGCCTCCTGCCCTCGGCCCCCACAGTTTGTACCGTTTGTTTGTCTTGATCGTTGACCCTTTCCATTCTGCAATTGTTACAAACTTATAACTTGAATTGTTTTAGTCTCAGAAGTAGCCTGGTGCAGACAAAGCATTCTCCAGCCTCCCTAGGGGCCAAGCCCTGGGTCTGTCTAGACGCCCCCGACCCCCTCTCAGTTCAGGTGCCCCCTCCCCTCAGTACCAGGACACTCCTCAGCCTGGTTCAAAACAAATTCAGGGGTTCCTGGTGGGCAAGGAGGGACCGCGCTCTTCCCACCCGCTCAGCTCTGTGGGTTGGGACAGTGCTGCAGAGCACCCCAGAGGCCTCTCCGCCCCCACACTGACAGTGCAGATAGAGCCTATGCACTGCCAGGGGGCCCAAAGCCCCCCGACTTAGCTCCCCTGCCATTCTGGGATTCTTAGAAAAGCAGTTGGGATGTTTCTGGTGATTGTTGTGTTACAGGACCTTTGTGTTTACACTTTTATTGTGGACCTTTTTAAACATACACAAAAGCAGCAAGTGACACGTCACAGCTCTACACCCCCAGCACCCGGCTGCAATAGGTGCTGAGCCTTGGGCAGCCTGGCGTCATCTGTCTCTGCCCCCATGCTTATTCTTGCTGTGCTTCTTTAAGCAGATTCTAGATACCAGGTCATTTCGCCTGTAGGGACTTCAACAAGAACCGCAGCCAGCCCTTGAGAGGCACCACAGACTGGCCCTGGGCGGCACTGGTGGTGCATGTGCTGTTTGTGACTCACCAGCACGAGTGAGTTGCTCACCTGTGTGATTTAAACTGGAGCTGGTTCGAGGTCGTCCACCCATATATCCCTTTGGCCGTGTTCCTTAGGCCCTCGTGGTGGGGAGAGGAAAGGGCAGCCGTTATGCCTGAGCCACGGTGGGGATGTCATCTGTGCGCAGGTTGCAGGGGAAGAACTGGGAGGCCTTGGAACAGGTGGAAGGCTCTAGTGCAGGGTGGTTGCCCGCGACCTGCTGCTATGCAAATGAGTGCATGTGCTGGCAGGGGCGGGCACAGAGGGACACTGCAGGAAGGAGGCACAGACCACCCAGAGGGGCGTGTGAGTGGCACTATGAAGAGAAAGGTAGCTAGGGCCACAGGGCTGAGTCAGGCCCTCAGGACAGCCAGTGCAGATGCACAGCAGACCCAGAACAAAATCGGCACCCAACTGGGTCACGTGTGAGTCCCCATGTGGGGTCCTGTTGGTCAGGACACCTTTCAGCTTCAGGAGGACAGAACCCAACTCCAAGTAGGCTTAGCAGAAAGAAGACTCTATTGGCTTACATAACCAGGCTGTGCAGGGGGACTTCAGGCATAGCTGGATCCAGGTGTTCAAACATCAGCATGAGGATCCAGTCTAACAGGGCGGGGAGGGGTCAGCCCCCCCGGAACCACAGGAACACGGGGCAGGGGAGGGTCGCTCCACACAGCATGCTTGAGGTGCTGTTGCCAACAATGGGAGACTGGTGGTGGGCACGCAAGGAACAGATGTCCGCACGGAGGGGACATTTGCAGCCACAGGATGGGCCAGGGCTAGAAAGGAGGATGAGGAGAGCAGAGCAAGAGCATCTGAGCCCTGAGCCTTGGGTGTGGCCTCATACAGGACGAGGCTGGCACACGGGTAGCCCCTGGGCTACCGCTGTGGTTTGGCCACCGCTGTTTTTAAAATATTAGAAGTGCACAAGAATATCCAAGCTTCTGTTGGAAACCAGAGAGGAGTGGCCATATGGGCCCATGGTACCTTCGGCAGCAGTCAGGTGGGGCTGGGCACTGCCGCCCCTTGGGATGGGCCATGAGTTTCCCCAGCGTGCCCTGTGGCCCATCTGCCTCCCTGGCATCCTCACCCAGCCGCTGGGGCATTTCCATCTGGGCCTCAGGGGCTGGAGGGGACTCCGGTGGGAAGGGCTGGGGAGAGAGTGGACACAGGTCCCCAGGGAAGTGAACACCAATGAGATTTTACCAAACACTCGTGAGAGCAGAGCAGAGGGTGCAGCTGGGCCCTGTGGACCCTGTGGGTGCTCAGAGTACCCCCAGGAAGTGCATGCGGGTGTGCAGGCTCCCGGCACTCCGAGCCACCTCGGTGGGGCCACAGCGTCCGTCCCGGTCGTAGCCCGCCCTGCCAAGCCCTGCCCAGCCCGCCCCACAGCCCAGGCCAGAAACGCCTCCAGCCCTGCAGCTCTTGGCCTCAGAAGCGGAAAAGCCTCTGCAGTTAGCAACGCAAGATGGTTTCTGCGTCCTCCCGACCCCCGCCCCCAAAACACACACACACATCGGAGCGTCTTGGCAGCTGGTGAGCGCTAACGTGGCTGAATTGCTTTTGGGGACTTTGAAGGAAACTAATTAAAACCAGCTGAGATGGGAAAGCTGGAAGGTGGCGGGAGCCAGGGACAACTTTCCACAGGGCCCGGGAGGGAGCAGCCCGGAGCCGACCACGCCACCACGAGCCACAGTGTCCAGCCAGGCCCGACGACCTGCCCAGCCTCGCCAAAGGTGGGACTGCCCAGGAAACCGCCCTTCTGTGGGGCCCAGAGCTGAGTACGGGAAATGGGGCGGGAGGGCAGAAACGTGGGTGTGTCTCAGGGTGGCCGTGTATGTGCGCACGTGTGTGTTCATCCGTGTACACATGTGTGTGTTCCAAGGCAGCTTTGTGTGTAGTATGTGTCTCAGGATGGCCCTGTGCATTTGTGCCTCAGTTTACCTGCCTATCCAAGTGCCCTGCAGTGCCCCCCACGCTGGGAAGCCCCCGCTGCCCCCTGTGGCCATGCTGTCTTCCTCCCTGCCTCGGGGGCTGCCCATGGCCAGGGTCCAGGTAGCTTGCGCCAGCCGCCTGCAGCTCAGCAGACGATTTCCAGGTTATCAGAAGGACCCATGCTTTGGTTCTTCTCATTGCAAAAGCTGTCCCTGCCCAGGATGAGGGACTGAGACGCAGAGGGTTCAACAGGGAGAGGAGAGGGGCAGCCGTCCCCACGCGCCTGCAGTCCCTGCCTTCTCCGAGACCCACACAGTCTGCTTCGTGTGTGCGCACCTGGGCATGGAGGTGCCTTTTCTTTGCCTTTTTACGAAGATGGGGTTGTGCCTGGAGTACTGTTAGTGTTTTGCTTTCTTGGTTGGAGATGACACAGGGTTGGTGCCACAGCTGCCCCCGTCGGCCCCCGGGTCTCCCAATTCGCGATAGCGGCTGCTCAGGGCCCCTCAGGTCCCCCAGTGCCTCGTGGGTCCCCCTCAGTGGACATTTTCTCTCATTTCCTACAATCTTTCTGCCTTAAAAATCAGCAAAAACACATGCTTTAAAAGACCAGGAGTCGCACCTGTGATATTAGGGACAGTGCTTATCTGAGAAGCCCGCCCTGACCGCCGTGACCGCCATGCCTGCGCCGTTGCTCTCTCTCTACCCTCTGTGGCCCCAGGACTGAGGCGTGTGCCCGGCGCTCTACGGCTAGCTGTCCCTGAGCGGGCGGCTGCGACTCGGAGCTCCCAAAGGGGTGAGGTTGGGCTGGGCCCCCAGAGTGGGAGCTCCTGAGTCACTGGGAACTGTCTCAGCTGCATTCACACTTCCAGGGATCCGTCCGGAACCTGTGGCCAGCACCTGCGTGCAGCTCTGAGCTGGGAGCCGGCATCATGGCAGGGCTCATGATCCCCTCTTCCCAATGTTACTCGAAGGAAGGAGCGAGGCTGGACGGGGATGGGGCGGACCCACATCGGCTTTTCTCTCTATCTGTAGCATGGCCGATAACGCACTAATTCAGAATCCTGACTGATCATTTTTAGTGAGGAATCACCAAGTGCCCAACACCGAACAAGGCCCTGTGCATCAGACGTCTGATCTCATCTTCATTTCAACCCTGTGTGGCTGTGTCCTTGTCCCCATTTTTTGCAGGGGAAACTGAGGCCTGGGCAGAGGCGAGTCATTTGCCCAGATGGCTGGCATGTGGCAGAGCCTGGGTTCCAGGCCTGGCATGCATTTCGAGATGGTTTCGAGCCCCCAAGTCCCACCTGTGGGCCCAGGTTTAAATTACTCCCCCCAGGGTGGTCACACCATAGGCCCTGCTGCTATTCAGACGTTGCCATCTGTGAATTGAGGGCGTGGGCATCTCCTGCGGAGCCTGCTGGTGCCCACTCTGTCTCTGAGTACGGGTTTGTGCAAATTAAGACAATATCACAGGTAGGACATAGAAACCACGTGCACACGCCCGGCCGTGCCTGCACATATGTGCCCGTGGCGTCACACGAGTGCATGCATCTGAGCATCTGACACACGGGCACTCACTCCCCTTGCTCAGGTCATAGAACAGACAAGCTCACTGTGTGTTGTTCCCTTTTTGCCTTAGTGGCCAGGAAGCTCAGAGCTTAGACTTCCTGTAAGCTTTTTGGTTTGTGGTTTGTGTGTCAACCTCTTATGGTGTTGGCCTCATTTTCCCCAAGCACCCTCAGTACTGTCTTTTGTTTTTGTGTGTGTGTTTTTTTGCAAAGGAGTCTCATTCTGTTTCCCAGGCTGGAGTGCAATGGTGCAATCTCAGCTCACTACAATCTCCGCCTCCCAGGTTCGAGCAATTCTACCCCAGCCTCCCAGTAGCTGGGACTACAGGCGCACACCACCACGCCCGGCTAATTTTTGTATTTTTAGTAAAGATGGGGTTTCACCATGTTGATCAGGCTGGTCTTGAACTCCTGACCTCAGGTGATCCGCCTGCCTCGTTCTCCCAAAGTGCTGGGATTACAGGCGTGAGTCACCGTGCCCGGCCCCCTTAGTACTATTTGGAACAAAGGGAGTGCAAGTTTTCAAGAAACAAAGTTGGAAGGAGAAAAAGATTGAGGAATGAGAGGGAGGGGCTGTCACTGTGGAACCCTCACCAGAAGCAGGGTCAGCACGAGGCTCAGGAATGCCCGCCCAGACTGCCAACGCCCCGCCGGCACTCACTGCTCAGGACTGAATTGGTGTCTCCCCGCTTTTCTTCTGGAATCGTCTCTCCCTTCCAGGCTTAGTGCTGGGGCCACATGGGCTTCCCAGGCCGGCCCTGACCCTCCCGCCCGGCCGCCGTCCCTGCAGACCCCAGCTGGCCTGAGAGAGGGGCCGCCTGTGCCCAGCACCCAATGCACCATTGAAGGAAAACATGGTCCCAGTGCCTTTTCCAGCCGCTGGCAGATATCCCTCTTTCTTCATTTCTTCCCTACTTTTTCTCCAAATGATGAAAGAAAAACACTCCCAGGGAAGCGGGGAGGGAGGGGTTTGCTGCTGTATCCTATCCAGCCTCACTGAAGCCAGCAGCTGAGGCTCATGTGGGCTGAAGGTCAGCCCAGCAGGGGGCCCTCCCTAGCTGCAGGGGAGATGGGGTTGGGGCTGGGCCTGCAAGGAAGCTTCTCCCTGGCGTCCCCTCTGCTGTGGGGAGGGTCATGGGACCAGAGACCCTGGGAGTGTGGCCTGGAGTTGGGGGCTCTCCCACCTGTGATGTGATGTGTCCAGGCTCAGGTCAGCATTCGGGGAGGGCCAGTTCCTGACCTCATGGTGACTCAGTTTCCCCACCTGCAAAGAGGCGATGATGATGGGGTCTCTTTGAGCCAGCTGTGAAATGGAGGTAGAGGCAGGATGTCCATCCTTCCCTCAGAGACACTCAAAAACTGGAGGATGAACAGAGACTGAGCACGGCTGGACAAACGTGAAAGCGGGAGGGCAGCAGCTGGGACAGAGGCTGGTCACTCGAGTCCTCAGGGCAGCAGCCAGGACACAGGACAGTCACTTGTGTCCTCGGGGCAGCAACCAGGACACAGGCGGGTCACCCACGTGCGCAGGGCAGCAGTTGGGAGTGTGGGAGGAAGAGACCCTCACCAGGGGCAGGGGCCAGCCGGGGAGGGGTCCTGGGTGTTCAGGGTGGAGGTCACTCTCCTCATAGGCCGTGTGCACCCCATGCACACATGCTGTATGAATGTGTGCACTCACACACACCTTTTGAATGGAGATGCAAAATACATGTGTTCACATGTATGCAGCACTGCGTGAGGAAAATGCAAACAAGGCTCGGTAAAGCAGGCCGGGCCCACATGTGCGGGCAGGGCGTCCGGGCAGCTTGGGCAGGGTGATCAGAGGTCCTCACTCAGTGGCCTGTGAGTGGAGGCCTGAGTGCAACAGGTGCGGTGGCCATCTGGCAGGGGCAGGGCAGGGCAGGGCGTTTGAGGGCTCTGGGGGGTGGGCCCAGCGCAGGTCTTCCAGGCCAGCTCTGGCTGCTGGATGATGGTGAAGCAGGGTGTGCAGCAGAGCCCAGGAAGGGGATGCCAGGTGTCCAGCGGGAGATGAGAGTCAGGGGGTTCAGAACAGATACTAGAAAAGGCTGGGTTCTAGAAGGCAGAGCTGCTGATGGATTGGATGTGGGGGTGGGGAAAGGAAGGCGACTTAGCAGATCAGGGAAGCCCAACTGTTCACGGTGAAGTTCACGGGGCGGGTCACACAGTTCACGGTGACGTCTATGATGCCGTTGACAGTGCAGGTCACGTGGTCACGGTGAAGTTCACGGTGCAGTTCGTGGTGAAGTTTGCAGTGAAGCGATGACCTGACAGTTGTGGGCAAGGCCACCTCCTGCTCAGGCCCCTGGAGAAGGTCCCTCCCACCTCCTCCTCCTCCAGCCCCTGGAGGTCCCAGGCATTCCTGGCTCGTGGCCACCTCACTCCATCTTCGCGTGGCCTCCTCCTGTGTCTGTCTTCTCTTCATGGGCCTCTCCTAAGGACACGTGTCTTTGGATGTAGAGCCCCCGTAATCCAGTGTGACTCCTCTTAGCTAACCGCATCTGCAAAGACCCTGTTTTTAGGTAAAGTCACATTCACAGGTGCTGGGGTTAGGACTTGCTTTTGGGGGACACACCTCGGCCCACACCTCACTATTCCCCACCCGCCACCCAACCTCGGCAACGACAACTTCAGAGGGTGAAAGTGCCACACAGACAATGACACAGGGACGCAGGTGGGCGGCTCCGTGGGGGTGGCTCAGACCCCAGCGAGCCAGCATCTGGGCCGAGGGCTCCAGAGCCCAACGCAGCGCCGGCGGGTGGTCCAGGGGGAGCGGCGAGCAAGAGTGGTGGGGCAGCAGGGGCAAGGGCAGGAGATGTGTGTGCTTGGGCTCAGGCAGGCAGGTGAGCGGGCAGGGGTGCGAGCGGGCAGGGGTGCGAGCGGGCAGTGGTGCCAGTGGGCAGGGGTGTGAGCAGGCAGGGGTGTGAGTGGGCAGGGGTGTGAGTGGGCAGGGGTGCAAGTAAGCAGGGGTGGGTGTGAGCATGGCACTCGCGCATGGGTGCAGCCTCAGGTGTTTGGAAGGACCCCTCGGCCTGCCTCAGGTAAAATGGGGTGTAGGAAGCCCCAGGAAGCTGGAGACAGGTGTCAAAATCTTCTGGGCAGGAGACAGCAGTGGCCTGAGGTGGCGCAGGGTGGATGCCAGCCCAAGTGCTCTGGGGCCTGGGGCCTCTCGCTCTGTGTCCATGGTGAGTGTCTCACCCTCTCTGAGCTTGGTTTCTTTATCTGTAGGGTGTGCATGAGGCCCCCACCTGGTTTCCCTTTCTGTCACAGCTGAACAGGGCCATAGGGGACCCCACACCTGGGGTCCCCTTCTTCCCTTCAGCATCCTGGGGGCCTCACAGGGCCCCCACCAGCCTGCCCGGCCTTCTCAGAAGAGACGAAACCCTGGTATTCATGGAGCCCTGGTGCAGTGTGGGACAGCAAGGCCAGGTCCAGCTGCTGGCTGTGGACGGCCAGGGCCCTGGGAGGGGAGGCCAAAGGCTCTGGGAAGGAGCTGGGGGCCACTGCCCCACTGGGCAGACCTGAGGTCCCGAGTCCCTGCTGGTCTCGCCTCGGTCTCCTGACAGAGCCAAGTCAGCCTCAGGCCAGGGAGGTGCGGGGGGCGGTGGGGGAGGCAGGAGACAGCATAGAGCCCCACCCTCCATCAGGAGCCCACCAGGCCCCTGCCCCAGGCCCACCCTGCTCTGCCAGCCCCTCTCCAGTCCCAGGCCCGAGGTAACACACGTCCGCCAGCCCCACTTGGCCATGCAGGCCTCTGCGCAGCCTGGTGCCCACCTTCCCTTCCCAGTGCCCTCTCCACAGCCTGCTGTGTGACTGTAGGCACCTTGCTTAACCTCTCTGAGCTGCTGCATCGGAGCTCACGAGGTCTTTGCCAGTGAAGGCTTTTCCTGCTTCGGTGGCAGTTCCAGAAACCCTTGACGCTTCCTGGGCACAGCAGCCCAGACCCAGCCAGAGTCAGGGACCTTTGTTCCGTCCTAGAATCGCCCCAGACTGGGCCCCCGGAATGTCAGCATGCGGCCGGAGTGGGGAGCAGGAAGGGCTGTCTGTCAGTCTGTCTCATCCACAGCAATGTCCCCGCGCTCGGTTAATCCACCGGAAAGAGCGAGTGGGTGAATGGGGGACCTCGTCGGGGCGGGGACACTGGGAAAATGTGCAGCCCGGAGAGAACGCTCACACGCCATAGCCACGCCCACGGCTTTGGCCCACATAGTAGTTCCTTGTTTTACATGAATTCTTGCCAAAGTTTTAAAATGGGGAGATTTCACTTTATAACCTGGATTTCTGGCTTTTCCTGAAAAATCAGACAGCCTGCCACTGTGCTCTGTGTCCTGGCAGCCACAGCCACAGCCACAGCCGGGGTCCGGGCAGCAGTGGCCACTTATCCAACTGTGGGCATGGGAGCCCTGTGACCCCCACCTGAGTGGGAGGGTCACCGAGAGACCCAGGGCCCACCACGGTGTCACCAGGCCAGGTGTCAGCGGTGTGGCATCCCCATTGCTCCCTCCTTGAACAAATCTGGGCCATTATCTCTGCCTTATCCAAGGCACGGGGGCCATAGTCGTGCCTAAAGCTAATTAAAATCTGGGTCCCCGCACGCACCTGATAAATGGGACAGCTGCAATCCAGTGTGCATGAGAGGCCGGGACCGAGGAGGCAGAGCAGCTGGAGATGGCTGGGTGCTGAGACTGGCGGCCTGGGCAGTGACACTCCAGGACAGACCTGCTCTGTCTCTCCCCTCAGCCCCTCCCTTCCCTTCACCCCCAAAACACCCGCCTGTGGGCCCTGGAGGTGGTGGAAGGAGCACGGGAGTGAGGAGACAGCAAAGGAGAGGCCAGCGGGCACCCTGGCAGACCGAGGCCTGGTGCACCACGGCTTTCCCGGCACAGATGTGTTTTCTGAGTTTTTCTGAAACTGGGGAGCCCTGGGCTCTGTGGCAGCCCTGCTCAGCCCCACTGGGTCCCGCCATCCTGCCTGCCAGTGAACTCAGGCCTCTGGAGAAGCGATTCTGTCCGGAGCGAGCCTCGGAGGGTGTCCTGCAGAACTGGAGGCAGAGTTATAAACGGGGTTCAGTCAGTCCCACCACTGCCTCTAGCTGGGCATTGAGCTTAGTCTTCTCAGCTCTGAAATGCGGTGATTGTGGCAGTGCTGACGGCAGCTGTGGTCCAGAGGGTGCAGCACCCAGGGAGATCCCAGCTCCTGGGCTCCATACCTCAGCGCCTGGGCAGTGCCACAGTGGCCTCCACAGGCTCTGCAACAGTGGGGAGAGCGACTGGGCCAGCCCCCAGGGCTGTGTGCGTGTGGTGGCAGGTGCGGTAGAGGCAGGTGCCGTGGAAGCAGGTGCTGTGGTGGCACTTAGAGACAGTGACCCTGAGCCTCTACCAAGAGCGGTGAGGAGAAGGGCCCTGCCACCACCTGGCCAGTGACACCCCCAAGACTGTGCAGCGGAGCCGTCTGGGACCCTCAGCATCCAGGCGTTCCCTACACCCTTGGGTCTGGGACTCCCTGAGGATAGCTGGAGGCTGCAGGCGCTCAGGGCTGGCTCCCTGCGGTGGGTCCACACCCTGTCACCCTCAGGGCCTAGATCCTGAGTCCCCGGGAAGACAGAGTGGAGTCCAACCTTGGAAGCCCAAAGCCCCCACCTGGGTTCAGGCTGCTCCCCACAGGCCACGGGCCTCCAGGTCGGACATGGCCACGGATCCCATCACGCCTGGGCTTCAGTCCCCAACACAAACGCCTGCTGGGCATCGGGAAATGGGAACAAACGTGGGTGTGGGGTGAAGGCATCTGGCCTCGGGGGCGCCTGGAGGAGGCCACGGTCTCCTTACTTCCACCCTGAAGAGCCCTGGGGACCACAGACTCGAGTCGCCGGAGGCCCAGGGATGCTGCGGAGCCGGGATTTGAAAGGTGGCAGCCTCCCGGGAGAGAGCCGTGAGGGCAGAGGCCCCCAGACCCAGCAGAGCTGCCTTGGATTGGGAGCAAGCTGTGGCCTGGAAGCGGGCCCCAAAGCAGGAGGGTCCGAGGGAAAGGCAGGCCCTGTGGCCTCAGGTTGGCACCATAGAGGCCTCCTCTGTCCTGGCTGTGGCCTCCTGCTCTCGAGAACAGGCCAAACCCAGGAGGATGTCCCAGTTGGGGGACAGCTTCCCCCACCCCAGGGAACAGGGCTTTTCAGTGCCCAGGCGGCACAGGGCTGCCCCTCGCCAGGCCACTGTGGCCAGAGGTCCACGCGCAGGACAGCCCCGTCCAGATGTCCACCACCACCCAGCCTGGCCTTCCAGAGCCATGGGTCAGCCAGTTAGGGCGGGGCCGAAGGGAGCACGGCCAGGCCTCCGGTTTCCAGCTGCCCAGAGACAAGCTGAGGCCACACAGCGAGTGGGGACAGCAGGGTCAGCCACACCAGGACCCAGGTAGCCTCGAGGAGACACTTGCAACAGGGAAGGGCTCTGCCTTGGCCTTGCAGAGACTCCGGTCCCGGGTGCCACTTCCCACTGTGTGGCCTTGGAAAAGTCCCTTCCCCTCTCTGAGCCTCAGTTTCTCATCTGAGCAATGGGGAGGAACAGAGCCACCTCGTGGGGCCTTGAGAGGATTCAGGAGGCAGTGCTGGCCCGGTGACCACCCAGAACATCAGGGGCCCTCCAGGATCTCAGGGTCGGTCAGGCCAGTGCCAGTCACAGCTAAGCAAGGGTCCTGGAGAGGGGCCAGGAGCCCCCACCGCAGCCTGCCACCAGGGCCTTGAACAGCCCATCACTCACTGCACTGCCGCAGGACCTCAGGAGCCAAGGCCCTTCCCCCAAGCCCCTCCTCAAACCTCAGCAAGACTCCACCCCTGGCTGGAGGAGGGAGGAAGGCTCTGTGTCCTAGGAACCCAGGGGCCTGTGCAGCGGGGGCAGTGCTGTGCCCATTTTACAGCTGAACACACTGAGACTGAGCCCCCAGCGTGGGAATGGCAGGGCAGTGACAATCCCCATCGCTCAGGCCCCCTTTGCGAAGTGTCTGGAAAATCACAGATGGCACTCCAGGTGGCCACCCAGCAGGATGTCTTCCAGGGGCAGGAGGACACCGACCCAGCTTGTCCAGGAGCAGCAAGAGAGCCCGGAAGTGGCCAGAGTTGGGTGCACGTCCCAGCCCCACGTCTAAGCCATGTGCCCTGGACCCCAGCACTAACACTTGAGCCCCATTTCCTCATCTGCAAACTGGCACCGACAGCTTCTTCCAGGCGTGTAGCTCCCAAGCCCGGCATGATCATTGGACCGATTGCCTGGAAGGCCACGCCCGGCACACAGTCGGTGGTCATGGCGTCCTTCCTCGAGCCGGGGCAGCAGGCACGCAGCCCAGCCCCTCCCAGGACGGCTCACTTGCCAGCGCTGCAGAGCCAGAGTGCGGACACCCCATCCCCACCCAGCTCCCACCCCGGGCACTCCACTAATCCTCTTGTCCTTAGGAGGTAAAATTATAATCACTTTTAATTGAAAAAGGAGGCTGATATGATTCCGAACCCCACAGCGGCAGAAGAGTAATTAACACAGCCACCAGGCCTCGGAGAAGCTCATTAATCATGTCACTCAGGAGACAGCTCATTAAACCTCTGCTGGGGCACTGGGAGGACCAGGTGACCCCCACGTGGGCCTCATCGGTCCCAGTTTCTCATGCGGAAACCTCACTCGAGGTGGGATGGACTCCGTTCCCAAAAACCAGAGGCCGTGACCTTCTCAGGAGGCCACTTGACGGCGGGGAGGAGTCCAGGCGGCTGCTCGAAGTTCACTTGCGCTCTGGCAGCCTGGGCGTCCTCATCTGTGAGATGGGCCTGCTGGGCCTTCCCCACCTGGAAGACAGAAGAGACTCCCAGGCCTCCCGTCCGACCGCCCACAGACCAGCTTCGCAGTGTCACACCGGAATCTCAGCGGTGTGTGACTTCGGCAGGATCTCCAAGGCAAGCTCTGGACCTAGCCCGAAGCTTCTGACCCACAGGGTCTGGGTAGGCCCCAGAAAGGGCCACTGAAAGAAGCCACTTCAGACGGCACCACCATTACCGAGAGAAATGGCACACAGGGCTTCACCGAGAAAGAGTAATGGAGAATAACGACGGTTTCTATCTTCAACAAGCAGTCAGGTGGTGATCAGTGGTTTTAGGGGAGGGACGGTGACAACCTTGCCCATAAAATCAAAGCCCCGCAGGGCCACACATCCTTCACCCTTCCAGGGCTCCCTCCACAGGGCCCAGCCTGCAGAGGGTCCTGCAGGGAAACGGCGCACTCACTCCCTGGGAGGAGATCCAGGGCTCCTCTTGGGGGACCAGAGTCTGAGCAGGCGCCTGTCCTGGGGTCGGGTGTACCTCAGGGCCTGGGGACTGTCGGGTCAAGGTCAGCCACCCACACACACAGGGCATCCTCCTGGGGTCCCATGGAGTCTCCCTGGTCCTCGGCTTCCTTCTCTGTGTGACGGGGTGAGGGCTGCAGCTCCGAGAGAAAGGCAGACCTGGGCGCCGTCTGCCCTTTTCCGGAGCTGCTGCTTGGCACCTGGAGGGCTGCTTGTCTTCTCTGCCTTCCCCGGGAGGCCAAGAGCAAGGCCCCCAACCATGCTGCCCTGAGCTTGTCTTCTCTGCCTTCCCCGGGAGGCCGAGAGCAAGGCCCCCAACCACGCTGCCCTGAGCGTCACTGAGAGGGAGCTCAAAGCCAGGGGCGAGAGAACCCAGACTCCACCGCTGTGTGGCCCGGGGCAGGCCCGCACCCTTTCTGAGCCACTGTTCCCCTCTGTGAAGTGGGCACACCGAGATACCCTCAAAGATCCTCGTTCTAGAAATCCAAGGCTCGAGCGGCCAATGAGAGAAAGGCACCCCCTTCATTAGTTTTTAAAGTGGGTTCTGGGGCTGTGGGCACCGTCGCCCATTCTAACCACCTGCCGCCTCCACGCCCTGGACGAGCCGTCTCAGCCTTGGGACACTCGCCTGGCTTTATTCACCTTGGCTCCGCCAGAAGGTTCCTGAGGCCAGTGAATCCCAATCCAGTCCCCACAAGCCAGATGCCTGGCAGGGCGGCCCCCAGACAGTTCTCACTCCCCCCACATGGTTCTTCTTCCTACACCCTTTGGGCAGGGGAGAAGGACCCTCAGACAAATGTGCTGATGGAGGCAGCTGGCATTTGCTGGGCTCTGGTACAGCATTTACATTTAGAGGGTAGGCTGTGTCTCCAAAGTCATTTCTGGACAGACTGCTACGGTCGCACGCCCACCTCTACTGGACAGCGCCTCCACCTCCCGGCGCTGGGGAGCTCTCAGAGTCTCCTGTAGAAATGAGGCCCCAAAGCCCCCCACGGCCCGTCAGGGGAGTGTGTGTGAGCCCACGTGTGCATATGCATGTGCAGCTGTATACATGTATTAGCGTGTGTTCAGGCGTGTGCATGGAAGAGCGTGCATAACTGTGCACACACCTGTACATGTGTGCATGAGTGTATCCACGTGTGTGCTCACAGGGGAGGCCTGTCCCCACCCTGCACCCCACCTGAATTGGTCCCTTGCCCTAACCTAGAGCCCCAGGTTAGAGGAGCAGCTCCCAGAGACCCCAGGAATAACAGCTGCCCCAGCTGGACCTCCCGCCCCCGGGCTCCTGAGCACCAACTCTCTGCCAGGCCCAGGATGGGGGCGAGCAGAAGACCTGCGGCCCTGACCGGTGTGATGCCGATAGTGAGGACAGGGGACAGTACAGCAGCAAATGGACACCATCTACAGAGCCAGGACCAACAGCAACAGCTCTGTGGTCAGGGAGGGCTTCCTGGAGGAGGCGGCATTGGAGCTAGAGCTGAAGGCCCATCTTGATGAGGCTGTGGAGGGTTGTCTAGGAGACTGGGCAGAGCTGGGTTGGGGACCGGCCACTGGTGAGGTCCTGGTGTCCTTCTGGGTAATGACCCCCTAAATGTTGGCCTTTGTGGCACGGAACGGCAGAGAAGGGGGGATTGCCGTTCTCGCCTGCCTCTTGCTGTGTGCCAGCTCTCAGCAATTTCAGTGGGTGGCAGGGCTCCGTCTTTAAGCACAAATCCCCACCGCCCCCAGCCACCTCCCTGTCATTTTCGAAGACATCATTTTCTTTCCATGTGCCCCCTTATCTCCCTCCTGTTAAAGGATCTCAAATAGGCACCCCGATAAGGTGGGACGAACACCATTCCCCAGCCCCTCCAACACCGGCCTCCACTTTCCCCCAAAGTAATTAAGATAAATGCAGCTGATAATTTGCACCGTATTCTTAAACGTACCCTCCGGGCCATATCTCAGATATAATTTTACCTGCAAAGGTTTATCTGAGCACTCAGGTAACAGATAGTTTTTAAGCAAAGCAGCAGCGTTTGAAGCAAAAGGAAAGGAGAATGTTTGTGAAATAAATGTCAGAAGGCAGCAGCGCTGCGGCCCCGCATGGCGAGGACCGCAGACGGGAGGCCCCCGTGCTTTTCTCCTGGGCTGCTCGGCTCCGCCAGGGTTTGGGGTGATCCTGGCTGCCTGCCCACGCTGTGAATGGGGCCAGATGGGTGTGATGGGCAGACACGATGCTCAGGATGAAGGGCGGGCCACAGAGGCTGTGGACACAGCCGAACTCCTCCCTTTTCCCAGCCTCGCTGTCTCGGGTGACCTGGGACCGGAGGCCCCTGCCCAGCGGCGCTGGCACACATGGCGTCTGACTTTGTGCTCCACAC
Organism: Mandrillus leucophaeus; assembly: GCF_000951045.1. Lineage (NCBI taxonomy): Eukaryota > Metazoa > Chordata > Mammalia > Primates > Cercopithecidae > Mandrillus > Mandrillus leucophaeus. Next base: position 5,792,973 of record NW_012098098.1, read on the forward strand.
CCATCGGGGTGAGGCCAGCTGGCTGCAGGGGCCGTGCCAGGCCATGGAAGGGGATGCAGACAGCAGGGGATGGTGCCCAGGGTGACACAGCTCGGGCAGGCTCAGCCCTGGTGGGCAGCCAGAGGCCGGAGAGAACCGACAGAGTGGACCGAGCTAGTCCCAGGACGGGCTGGTGCCTCCCAAACAGACGGGGAGAGCTCAGCGTGGGAGGCCAACATCCTGACCCCAGCTCTGCTCTCCAGACTTGCGGTGTGACCTTGGGCAGATTCTGTGAGCCTCAGTTTCCCCCATTTGGCCTGGAAGCCCAGCTGCTCTTCCCAGCCCAGTCCCACCCCATGGCACATATTTCTTGGCCCTTGTTCGTGTCCAGGGTAGGACAGGTGGGGCCCTGGGATTGGGTGTGGACAACCTCCCTAACCCCAGCAGCCTCCCACTCCCTGCCCCCGAAGCCCATGTTGGCCCCACCTCTTGAAGCCCTGTGCCCCCTCAATAGCACTCCGCCCCTCCTCAACGTTCCTCCAACAGCCAGGAATGCCCCCAACGCCATGCCTGAGAGACCCTCACCCAAGGCCAGGCCTCAGCTGAGGGTCATGTCATCAGAGCAGCCGCTCAGGTCACCCAGAAGGCCCTAAGTGCCCACCCTTCTCTCTCAGGCCAGGGCCTTGGAGCTGGGATTGAGCCAGGCAGGACTCGGGGGCCTGTGGGGCTCACCCAGTGCCCTCCTTTGCCAAAGGGCAGAAGGCACAGAGAGGGGTGGAGGCCGGCCTGAGGTCACACAGGACACAGTGACAGACCCTGACCACAGGTGGGAGCCAGATCCCGACTGCAGGTTCAGCTCTCAGCCATGCCGTCCTTCCCCAGTGCCATGTCCAGAAAGCAGGGGCCACACGCAGGTACTATGTGTGGGGAAGACAGGGCGTGTGCACCAGGCTCCACTCACACGGATGGGGACAGGGGAAGAAGGGCAGCTCTCCCACAGCTCCCCCTCGCCAGGAACCCCACACTTTCCGCTCTTCCCACAGAGGGGTCGAGAAGAAAGGGAGAGCCAGTGCCTGCTGTTTGGGAGGGCATGGGCCAGCCCTGATGACAGCAGAAACAACCAGGGGAATACAGCCTACCCCAAGCCAGGGACGGCTGCAGCTGAAAGGGCCGGGACCGTTCGCAAGGAGGAGGAGCGGGTTGCTCGGGATGCCTGGCTGTGAGTGGGACTTCATGAGCATTGATATCAGGGTGTCACAGACAGGCCCAGGGACCCATCAGATTCAACCTCCATCTACAGTTGGGGAAACTGAGGCCAGAAGACCCGATTGGACAGTGGCACTCAGTTGGGCAGTGCAGCCGAGTGTGCAGGGCTCCCAGTCCCCAGGGGATGGCCACCAGGATGTGGAAGGGCAGGCGCCCTTTGAGAATTGCGGGATCATGGAGACACATGCCCAAGGAGTTCATACCACACGCAATCCAGGAGGGCTTCCTGGAAGAGGGATGCCATGCTTCTGAGCAAACGTCTGCGGGGCACTCACTGTGTGCTGGTTTGTGTGCTTCATAAGGTGGCTTGCGTTGTTCTGTTTAACCCTCTGACCACATCCTGTGAAGTCAAGACTCTGATCAACCCCATTTTACAGGTGGGAAAACGGGCTTAGAGAGGCTGGGACAAGGCCTGGATCCCACAGTCAGGGAGTGCCGGAGCTGAGAGTCAAGCCCAGGTCGAGCCAGCCCCAAAGCCCCCTGCATGGTCGGCCAGGAGCGAGTGGGGGTCGGGAAGAAGGGAAAGGGGAGGGGCAACCCAAGGGATCTTCTCCAGCAGAGCGAGGGGCTGGGGAGGAAGAGCCAGGGGTGGGGCCGGGGCGAATGGGGAGAACCTGACCCTCAAGGGTGGAGAGGCTTAAACTGAGCAGGTTGAAAGAGGAGGTGAGGAGAAGAGGGTTGGGAGCAGCGGCCAGGTGTGGGGTAGAGGCGTGGGCGCAGGAGCCCAGGTGGGGGCACCCCTCCTCTCAGGCACTGACGTCCCCCACACCCCCAGCCAGAGCCACCCCGACCCGCTCTTGAGTTACCAGAGCACTTGGCCAGCTAAAGAGGGGCCAGTTCCTGTTTCTGAGAGAAAAGGAGCCGCTCACACTCCTCCGGGGTCTCCCTGGGGCCAGCCCTGGATCTGGGGGATAGGATCTCCCGACTTCAAAGGGGTCCGGCCTCCTGTAACCCACACCAACGGGCTGGCACCAAGGGGCTTTGCCAAGAGCCTGGGCAGGGCCAGAACCCAAGGCCTGGGGCACACGCCACCCCCATGCCCACCCACCCCAGGTCCGAGGACTGGGACACGTCCGCAAGCTCCTGGAGGCAGAGCTGGCAACTGGCCCTCGAGTGCCCCAGGGTGCTGCAGGCAAATGTCCCTGCTGTTCTGGGACAGAGGAAAGGGGATGGTATGGCCAAGTTCTGCTTGCAAGCTGGGCAGGCAGAGGCAGGGCCACCCCAGGGGATAGGAAGGACAGAGGGACAGGCTGTGGAGGCAGTGGGGCAGGGCCACCCTTTGTTCAGCACAGAAGCAGCACAGTTACAGGCAGTCCTGCCTTCAAATCTGAGCTTGGCTGTGTGGGCTGTGTGACCTTGGACCCATCACACCACCTCTCTGGGCTGTAACTTCCTCATTTGCAGCAATTTCTTGACTCACTGACTTTCTGGTCAGCCCAAGGTTGCGAATCTGTCACATCACTGTGTGCCCAGTGCCTGACACAGCATCCGACACAAATTCAAAGACTCGTGGATGGATGGGTG
>NW_012098098.1:5799786-5801893 GCF_000951045.1 Mandrillus leucophaeus
GACCACCTCCTTTCCTTGACAAAGGCCACTGGGCACAGCTGTGTTCTCAACACTCCTCTCCACATCCAGGACTCAGTAAAAGCCACCTCCTCCAGGAAGCCTCTCTGATGCTCCATCTGGGCTGAGGCCCCCGCTCTGAGCCCCCTCCTCCTCCATCACCTCCTGGAGGACTCTGGCCATGGGTAGGAGGTCTGACATGTGGGACTAGGCTTCATGTGGGGCCTGGCTGTTGCTGTTCCTACCCCCTGCAGCCTGGCCCCAGTGGGTGTCTGAGCCGTGCAGGACACGGCTAAGCCCAGTGCAGGGCAGGAGATGTGCAGGGCTAGGAGCCAGCCCTCCCAGGAGGACCCCGCCTACACTGGCTGAGGCCTTGAGTGGGTTCCCCACCTCTCTGTGCCTGGATTCCTCACCCATAAATCCAGGGCGACAATCACAGATCGCCTCTGAGCCACCATGAGCATGAGGGAGGCAGTTCAGGAAGGTGCTCAGATGCCCAGCGTCATTTATTCACTCAACAAACCTCACCTGTGAATCCTGGCCCCAAGGACTCCCAGGCCTTTGCCCCCTGGCAGTGAAGCCCAGAAGAGGGAAAGGGACACTCCTCCTGGGGTCATGGGACAGGAGGTACCTCAGTGGTGGTGGCAGAGGAGGAAGGGGCACCCAGGCCCCCCACCCGGCATGACTCTTCTTGGTGCTGTGATGTGGAGCTTGCAGGCTGGGACCTCGCCCACCCTGGAGACCTTGGCCCAAATTGGGCAGGACCCTCCTCCCCCGGTGCAGGCAGTCCCCGGGCACAGCAGGAAGAGCCGGCTGGAAGCGCAGGTACCAGTCTCGTGCTGGGGACAGAGGGCCTGCGAGCCTCTGCATTAGGAGTTCCCAGGCGGCTGTAGTGTGGGAACTTCTGGAGGGGCGTGAGATACCACCAGCTCAAGCCGGTGGGAGGGTCCTGTGACCGCAGGAGGCAGCCCCCCGACTCCACAGAGGCAGCAGGGTCTCTGAGAGCGCTCCAGGCCTGAGGCCTGTCCCTTCAGCTCCCAGCTGCTCTGCTGTTGGCTGTGTGACCCTGGCCAAGTCATCTGCCTCTCTGGGCCTGCCATGAGGACCCAGGGGTCAGTGGCAAGGATGATGCCCACAAGGGCTGAGTCCTTCCTCGCTTTCCTGTGTAAAGGATGCCCGGTCCCTGCTGGGCAGGTCAGAAGGGGCCCCCACATCTAGCGGCCTGCGCACCGCATGGCCACAGCCCATGGCTCGGGTCTGAGTCCTGTCCGCACAGAGGACAGTCCTGTATATCATGACATGAGAACAGACATGATCAGCGTGAAGCCAGCCCTGGGTGAGCAAGGGGCCAGGCTCCTCTGGGTGGGCGGCCCCTGCTACATCTGGCATGTGCCAGAATGGGAGCCAGAGCCGTCCGGAGGCCGGGGGCTTCCTGGAGCAGGGTCTGGAGGTTACCCGGTGAGACCTGGTGGCAGGGAAACCCTGGCTGACAGCAGGGGAGGCTCCGCTCACAACCAGCCGCCCAGGCCTGGAGAAGGTTCAGGTTGAGCCTCTGCTGCCTCAGTTCCCTACGTCCTGCAACGCAGCCTCCTGCCGCAAGGCCCTCCCCATGGCAGGTGTAGGCATCTGCCTGGGCCCTCCTGGACGCTCCCAGGATCCTGCCCTGGGGCAGTTCCTGCAGGCCCGGAGCTTGTGCCCCACACAGGGGCCTGTCCTCTCCACAGCCTGGCCAAGGACTGCTCTGAGGCTGTAAGCGGCCTTCTCACACCCCAGAAAGCTCCCCACTGCCTCCCCCTCCACTCGCTCTCTACGCTCCACCGCCCCTCTTCTCCCTGAGATGGGGAAGGATCCCTGCTCCATCTGGCGGCATGCCCTCTCCCTTCCTGCTTCTCCTAGGGGCCGAGCCGAGCATCCCTTCTAAGCTCAGAGTTTCTGTGATGGCTGCACGTAGCATCTTCTTCCGGCCCAGCCACGCTCGCATGGAGAGCCTGGAAGCTCCCCGCCTAGGCGAGGGCCGCCCAGCCCCTCCACCCCACTCACCCCTGACCTTTCCTTCCAGGCTCCACTCAGGACCATGAGCGCAGGCTTCCCTGGGGCCCACCGAGGGCTG
>NW_012098098.1:5801951-5804219 GCF_000951045.1 Mandrillus leucophaeus
GTGGATGGATACATGAACAGATGGATAGGACAGTGTGGCAAAGGCTCTACTGCTGAGTCCCAGTGGCTTCCTACAGTTCTTCACCCTCCCTGAACCTCAGTCTATCCATCTCTTGGTAAGGTCACGCTTCCTCTTGTGACACAGGGACTCACATTAGGACCTTTGCGTTCTCTACATTGCTAGGAGGGGCATGAGCTGGTTGTCTATTCCCGTATAATAAAGAACAGACTGAAACAACAAACCTTTACTATCTCTTAGTTTCCAAAGGTCAGGATGCAGGTACAGCCTAGCAGGTGGTTCTGGCTCGGGTTCCCTCACAAGATTGTGGTCAGAATGTCAGCATGGGCTGCAGCATCATTCAAAGGCCCAACTGAGGCTGGGGAAGCCACTTCCAAGGTGGCTACCTGACACAGCTATAGGCAGGAGGCCTCTGTTCCTTACCTCATGGCCTCTCCACGGGGCTGCTTGAGTGCCCTGAAAGCATGGCAGCTGCTTCCCCACATGTGTGATCTAAGTGTGCAAGGAGGTAGCTGCAATGCCTTTTAGAGCCCAGTCTTGAAGTCCAGCACCCCCTCTTCCAGCATATTCTGTTCATTAGCGGTGAGGCAGTAAAAAAAGCTCAGCTGTGTTCAAGTGGGGAGAATGAGGCTCCACCTCTTGAAGGGAGGAGGGTTAAAGAATGTGTGGCCATATTTTAAAACCATCAGAGAGATTGACAATTGGACAATCTCCCTCCAAATGTCAAACGCAGGTGCCCTTTGATGCAGCTAGGCCCGCAGTGTTTGCAGCACAGGCTGTCACCATGTGAAGACCATTGCTGTGTTGTTTCTAAGGGCCGAATGCAGGCCGCAGCCCAGTGTCCATCCAGACAGGTCTGGGTGCTCTGCAGCCTGGATGGGAGGACAAGTGGACAGAGAGTGAGAAAGCTCTTCATGGAATATTGTGGAATCATCTCTAGGATATATTGTTAAATGAAAAAAGTCAGGAGCGCAACAGTGAGTGTAGCCGATGATCTTCTGATCAAGGAAGGAGGAAAGGGAGTGTGTGTTCCTGTGTGCTGGTGTTTGCATCAAGGGACTCTGGGAGGAAACACCGGAAGCTCCTCTAGTCTTCCCAGTGGGGCTGGGGAGGGATCGTGGCAGGGATGGGAGGGGCAGTGTTCTCACTGACTTGTAATAGAGTCTTGAGCTTCGGAGCCACGTGAATACACAATCTGTGCATACAAAAGAAATGTAAGATAGCCATCAAACCTGCGGCTGAGGCAGCCAGGTGACCCCCAAACCCTTCGGGGTCCCCCAGACCGGCTGAGCTGCCCGCTGACCTCTGGGAGGAGCTCACCCATCTCCTGGTGGCCCTTGGTGGCTTCCTGGTGCCCTGAGGTTGCAGCCGGCTCTGCCCGGGAGCTGCTCCCTCCCACCTGCTCCTCCCGGGGCTCTTGGCCCAGAGTCAGGCACCACATCAGTCCTGACATGCTTTCCATTTTCTTTGCAGCCAAGAAATTCTCATTCCTCAGGAAGTTGTGCGGTGACCCAGCTGAGGGGCCCCCGACTCCCCAGGTATGTAGAGGCAGCAGCCTGCGCCGAGGCTGGCCGGAGATGCTCTGGTCTTGATGGTCCTGAGGCCCCCTCCACCCCCACCCGCCCGGCCTTCCTCTCCCTCTCAGGACAGTAATCGGGCCTGCCCACTGCCTCCCGAGAGCCATCTCCTGGGGCCTGCTGGGCAGGGCTTCCAGCCACAGCTCTGAGCCAGCAGGTGGGCGTGTCACCTGATGTTCCTCATGGCAGCCGCTGAGCCAGCAGGCCTCACTCCTTCCCTTTATAAATCAGACCACCTCCTTTCCTTGACAAAGGCCACTGGGCACAGCTGTGTTCTCAACACTCCTCTCCACATCCAGGACTCAGTAAAAGCCACCTCCTCCAGGAAGCCTCTCTGATGCTCCATCTGGGCTGAGGCCCCCGCTCTGAGCCCCCTCCTCCTCCATCACCTCCTGGAGGACTCTGGCCATGGGTAGGAGGTCTGACATGTGGGACTGGGCTTCATGTGGGGCCTGGCTGTTGCTGTTCCTACCCCCTGCAGCCTGGCCCCAGTGGGTGTCTGAGCCGTGCAGGACACGGCTAAGCCCAGTGCAGGGCAGGAGATGTGCAGGGCTAGGAGCCAGCCCTCCCAGGAGGACCCCGCCTACACTGGCTGAGGCCTTGAGTGGGTTCCCCACCTCTCTGTGCCTGGATTCCTCACCCATAAATCCAGGGCGACAATCACAGATCGCCT
>NW_012098098.1:5805669-5831990 GCF_000951045.1 Mandrillus leucophaeus
CTGCAGGCCCGGAGCTTGTGCCCCACACAGGGGCCTGTCCTCTCCACAGCCTGGCCAAGGACTGCTCTGAGGCTGTAAGCGGCCTTCTCACACCCCAGAAAGCTCCCCACTGCCTCCCCCTCCACTCGCTCTCTACGCTCCACCGCCCCTCTTCTCCCTGAGATGGGGAAGGATCCCTGCTCCATCTGGCGGGATGCCCTCTCCCTTCCTGCTTCTCCTAGGGGCCGAGCCGAGCATCCCTTCTAAGCTCAGAGTTTCTGTGATGGCTGCACATAGCATCTTCTTCCGGCCCAGCCACGCTCGCATGGAGAGCCTGGAAGCTCCCCGCCTAGGCGAGGGCCGCCCAGCCCCTCCACCCCACTCACCCCTGACCTTTCCTTCCAGGCTCCACTCAGGACCATGAGCGCAGGCTTCCCTGGGGCCCACCGAGGGCTGAGGATGGCCGTCCAGCCCACTACCCGGGGCCCCACTCGGACAGCTGCATCGTCCTAGCGCCAGGACGGAGGGGCCATGCCTGGGGAGCGCCCCCGAGGAGCGCCACCCCCCACCATGACTGGAGACCTGCAGCCCTGCCAAGTTGCCAGCAGCCTGGGGCGCCCCTCCCAGCCCCCACTGGAGGACAACACCCCAGCCAGCAGGACCACCAAGGATGCCAGGGAGGCTGGCGGCCGGGCCCAGGCCATGGAGCTCCCCGAGGTCCAGCCAAGGCAGGCCAGGGATGGGGAGCCCAAGCCCCCACCCCTGAGAGGCCAGGCCCTGAGCAGCACCCCTGGGAATGGGGGCAGCCCCCAGACCCCGCCGGGGAGAAGCCCCTTGCAGGCTCCCTCAAGGCTGGCGGGCAGGGCAGAGGGCAGCCCCCCGCAGTGCTACAGTCTGAGCATCGCCAGCTCGAGGACCAAGCCCATCCTGGACGAGACACCAGAGAACCCACAGCTGGAGGCTGCCCAGCTCCCTGAGGCGGAGGCCCCCCGGGCCCTTGGGACTGGAACTCCACTCAGGCCGGGCCTCCCAAGGACTGAGGCCCAGTCCACCGCTGAAGAGCTTGGCTTCCACAGGTGCTTCCAGGAGACACCCTCCAGCTTTACCTCCACCAACTATACCTCACCAAGCGCCACCCCCAGACCCCCAGCCCCGGGGCCCCCCCAGAGCAGGGGCACCAGCCCCCTCCGGCCCCGTTCCTATCCCGAATTCCAGGCCAGTGGGGCCGACTCCTGGCCTCCCGCTGCTGAGAATAGCTTCCCAGGTGCTAATTTCGGGGCTCCCCCCGCCGAGCCGGAGCCCATTCCCAAAGGCAGCAGGCCCGGCGGCAGCCCCAGGGGAGTTTCCTTCCAGTTCCCCTTCCCGGCACTGCATGGGGCCAGCACAAAACCCTTCCCTGCGGATGTGGCTGGGCACGCATTCACCGATGGGCCACTGGTGTTTGCCTTCCACCAGCCCCAGGGAGCGTGGCCGGAGGAGGCCGTGGGCACGGGCCCTGCCTACCCGCTGCCCACCCAGCCTGCGCCCTCACCCCTACCCTGCTACCAGGGCCAGGCAGGTGGCCTCAACCCACACAGCAACCTCAGTGGTGCCCTCTCTCCCCCTGGAGCTGCTCACTCGGCCCCGAGACCCTTCTCCGACAGTTTGCACAAGAGCCTGACCAAAATCCTTCCCGAAAGACCACCTTCAGCCCAGGATGGGCTGGGGAGTACAAGAGGGCCCCCTAGCTCCCTACCCCAGAGGCACTTTTCAGGGCAGGCATACGGAGCCAGCGGGGTGGACACCAGCCCGGGGCCTCTGGACACTGAGCTGGCTGCCCCAGGGCCCCCACCTGCCAGGCTGCCCCAGCTGTGGGATCCCACAGCAGCCCCCTACCCCACACCTCCCAGGGGCCCCCTGGCTGCCACCAGGAGTGTGTTCTTTAACAGCCAGCCCAGCCCAGGCCAGCGGCTCTGCCTGCCCCAGAGTGCCCCCCTGCCTTGGTCCCAGGTGCTCCCGACCACTGGGCCAAGCCCCCATGGAATGGAGATGCTGAGCCGGCTGCCTTTCCCCGCGGGGGCCCCCGAGTGGCAGGGGAGCAGTCAAGGAGCCCTGGGCACTGCTGGCAAGACACCGGGACCCGGGGAGAAGCTGCCAGCCGTGAGAAGCAGCCCAGGCGGCTCCCCGGTGCTGTTCACCTACAACGGAATGACAGACCCTGGAGCCCAGCCCCTGTTCTTCGGGGTGGCCCAGCCCCAGGTTTCACCCCACGGGACACCCAGCCTGCCCCCACCCAGGGTGGTGGGAGCCTCCCCCAGCGAGTCCCCGCTGCCGTCACCGGCCACCAACACGGCCGGCAGCACCTGCTCTTCCCTGTCGCCGATGTCCAGCAGCCCCGCCAACCCCAGCTCAGAGGAAAGTCAGCTCCCCAGCTCACTGGGGCCCCCGGCCTTCTTCCACCCACCCACTCACCCCCAGGAGACGGGCAGCCCCTTCCCGTCCCCGGAGCCCCCCCACTCCCTCCCCACCCACTACCAGCCAGAGCCAGCCAAGGCCTTTCCTTTTCCCGCAGATGGGCTGGGAGCCGAGGGTGCCTTCCAGTGCCTGGAGGAGACCCCATTCCCCCACGAGGGCCCCGAGGTGGGCCGGGGAGGGCTGCAGGACTTCCCCCGCGCGCCGCCCCCGTACCCCACACACCACTTCTCCCTCAGCAGTGCCAGCCTGGACCAGCTGGACGTGCTGCTGACCTGCAGGCAGTGCGACCGCAACTACAGCAGCCTGGCGGCCTTCCTGGCACACCGGCAGTTCTGCGGCCTGCTCCTGGCCAGGGCCAAGGATGGCCACCAGCGGTCCCCAGGCCCCCCTGGGCTCCCCTCGCCCACCGCTGCCCCCAAAGTCCCCGCCGACGCACATCCGGTCCTGCTCAACCACACGAAGACCTTCCTGTTGGCCGGGGACGCCCAGGCGGAGGGTAAAGACGACCCGCTGAGGACGGGCTTCTTGCCCAGCCTGGCTGCCACCCCCTTCCCGCTCCCCGCCTCGGACCTGGATATGGAAGACGACGCCAAGCTGGACAGCCTCATCACCGAGGCGCTCAACGGCATGGAGTACCAGTCGGACAACCCCGAGATCGACAGCAGCTTCATCGACGTCTTTGCGGACGAGGAGCCTTCCGGGCCCAGAGGTCCCAGCACTGGACAGCCCCCCAAGACCAAGGCGGGGGTGACTCCGGAGAACAAAGCTCCGCCCCCGCTCCCAGCAGCCACACCGGACCCCCAAGCCCCCCGCCCTGGGGACAGGGGCGGCCCAGCCCGGGGCAGGCCCAAAACGCGTTCCCTGGGTCTGGCCCCCATCGAGGCGGATGCGTCCAGCCAGGGCAGGCAGCAGAGGAGAGGGAAGCAGTTGAAGCTGTTCCGGAAGGATCTGGGCACGGCCAGCGCAGCAGAGGGGTCGGGCGGGGGCAGCAGAGCCACCGGCCTGAGGCCCAGGAGGAAGGGCAGTCTCGGGGAGCGGCCCCCACCCCGCCCCCGGGGCTTTAGAACTCAGGGCCCCGAAGGCCGTGCAGACCCCGCCCGCCAGTCTCGGGGAGCCGCCGCCCTCCCCGAGGAGACCCGGAGCTCCCAGCGCCTCCGGCTGCCCCCCAGGAAGGACCCCAGGAAGAGGAAGGCTCGGGGCGGCACCTGGGGCAAGGAGCTCATCCTGAAAATCGTGCAGCAGAAGAACAAGCGCTACCGGCGGCTGGGGCTGGGGCGGCAGACGGGCAAGCGCAGCTCCCTGGCGGCGGAGAGGCCCCAGCCCGGTGCCGAGGACCGCAGGCTCCGCGAGTACGACTACGCCTCGGAGTCCGAGGAGGACGAGCCGCCTCCGCAGCGGGGCCCCGGCTTCAGAGGCCGGCGGTGCCGAGGCGAGAAGAGGAAGGAGGTGGACTCGACCCCGGATCCCAGAGAGGATGGAGAGCAGCAGATACCCCGGAAGGCAGTGAGGCAGGAAGCCGGCGGGGACAGAGCCCCCCCGAACCCCGAGGAGCCAGGCAGGCCTCGCCCAGGCCTGGGCAGGAGCCCTCAGGCCCATGGCCCATCTCGAAGCCTGGAGCCGGGAGTGGCTGCCAGGGAGAGAGGCCCCAAGTGTGCTGATCTCCCCTCAGTGGCCCCCAAGGATCCCCTGCAGGTCCCCACCAACACCGAGACCCCAGAGGAAACCCCCCCATCGCTGGACTTGCCCCAGGAGGCCAAGGAGCCTGAAATTGCCAAAGAGTCACCCCCAGACACCGCAGAATTCACAGAGCCTTTGCGTTCTCCTCCAGCCGCCTGTGTGGGAGAAAGCCGCCGTCTCCTGACGCCAGAGCAGCCGCAGCCCAGCAGACATGACGCCGGCACCCCCAAGTTATCCGGAAGCCTCGCCAACACAGTGCCCCACGGAAGCTCACCAACGCCAGGCGTGGGCAGCCTGCTGGGTGGTCCTGGGTGCACACAGGCCCCTGTCTCCCACAACAGCGAGGACCCCCCTGCCCACCAGCCTGGAGAATTTCTGGCACCCATGGCTAACCCCTCAAGTACCGCCTGCCCCAAACCCAGTGTTCTGTCTTCAAAGATCTCCAGTTTGGGCTGTGACCCTGCTGGTTTTAACGGAGACCCCTTGGGGGTTCCGGTTGCCAAAAAGGGGCCTCAGTCCTACAGCAGCCCCCACAGTGAGTTGTTCCTTGGACCCAAAGACCTGGCTGGCTGTTTCCTGGAAGAACTGCACCCCAAGCCCTCAGCCACAGATGCCCCGCCGGCCAGCAGCTCCTGCCTTTGCCAGGATGGCCAGGATGCCGGTTCCCTCGAGCCACAGCTGCCTAAGAGGCCACCTGGCATGGCTGAAACGGACCCAGGCAGAGCCACGTCGCCACTGACCTTGGAGTCCACATCCCTTTTCCCAGACCTGCCGGTGGATAGATTCGACCCACCCCTCTATGGCAGCCTGTCTGCAAACAGGGACCCCCAGCTGCCATTCGCATGTGCCGACCCTCCCCAGAAGACGCCACCGTTAGATCCACCGTACCCCTCTTTTTTGCTGCTTGAGGAAGTATCCCCGATGCTGCCTAGCCATTTTCCTGATCTCTCGGGGGGAAAGGTGCTCAGTAAGACGTGTCCCCCTGAACGGAGAGTGGCTCCCGGTGCCCCGCCTTTGCCTGGGAAGGGGAGCGGCTGTAATGTCGCTCTTATGAGTCACCTGTCCGAGGACGAACTGGAGATCCAGAAATTGGTCACCGAGTTAGAAAGTCAGCTGCAAAGAAGCAAAGAAACGCATGGGGCCCCGAGAGAGCTTGGAGAAGCTGAGTCTGTGGGCCGGGTGGAGCTGGACACAGGCACAGAGCCACCCTCCCAACCGCACACGTGCCAGGCCACTGCGCCCCACAGGGACACGTTCTCAGCAGCTGACCTCAGGGGCGTTGGGGAATCTACCGCACATCGAGAGGGTGCGGAAACGGCTGTGGCCACCGTGGAAGGGGTTCAGGGGAGGCCCGGGGGGACGTGGCCCTGCCCAGCCTCCTTCCATCCGGGAGAGGCAACCCTTCTCCCCTGTGCCCAGGAAGACCTGGTTTCTGGGGCTCCTTTCAGCCCCAGGGGAGCCAACTTCTATTTTCAGCCGGTGCAAAAAGCCAGAGCGTCCAAGACTGGACTCTCCCAGGCAGAAGGAAACAGCGGGGTCCCCCCAGATATCTGCCTGCCTGACCCCAGCAAACAGCCGGGGCCACAGCTGGATGCCGGGAGCTTAGCAAAGTGCAGCCCCAACCAGGAACTTTCATTTCCTAAGAATAAGGAGGCCGCCGGCTCACAAGAAAGTGAAGACTCCCTGTGGCCGCTTCCCTGTGAACAGAGAGGAGGGTTCCTCCCAGAACCCGGCACAGCAGACCGGCCCCACCGAGAGACTCCTGCTCCAGAAGCTTTTGGCAGCCCTGCTGTCCATCTGGCCCCTGACTTGGCATTTCAGGGTGACGGGGCTCCACCTCTGGATGCCACCTGGCCTTTTGGTGCCAGTCACAGCCATACTGCCCAGGGACATTCTGCAGGCAAAGCAGGTGGGCACTGCTACCCGACGGCAGGGAGGCCTGACTTTGAGGATAGTGAGTTTGCACCAGCAGGGGCCTCCTCACTGACTGCCCCCCGGGGCAGGGAGGCTTGGTTGGTCCCTGTGCCAAGTCCTGCTTGTGTGTCCAACACCCACCCCAGCAGGAGGTCCCAGGACCCAGCTTCGAGCCCCCTACGTCAGCTCCCGCTCCCAGGGCCCGGAGCGGCTGAGAGTGCAGATGGCATCCTGGGCTTGCAGGAGCCGACACCTGCTGCCCAGAGCCCTCGGCGAGTGAACCTCTCAGGTCACAAAGGGGGCACTGTAGAAGGAGGGAAGGTGGCCTGTGGCCCTGCCCAGGGCTCCCCAGGGGGTGTGCAGGTGACAACTCTCCCTGCAGTGACCAGATGTCAGCTGGGGCTGGAGGCAGATGGACATCAAGGCTTGCTTGGCCAGGCTGAGAAAACCCAGGGCCAAGGCAGAGGCAACCAGCTTCAGCCAGAGAACGGGGGGAGCCCAGGGGTGATGGATAACCACGCCTCAGTCAATGCCAGTCCCAAAACAGTGCTGGCCAGCCCCGCCGAGGGTGCAGTCCTGCTGGAGAAGCACAAGGGAAGCAGGGCAGCCACGAGCCTTCAGGAGGACGCCCAGCCCACCCCAAGCCCCCCATCCCCTGATAGGGAATCCCTAGCGCTGGTCTTAACAGCAGCCTACACCCAAAATGGATCTGAGGGCCGGACTCCAGAGCGGGCGTCCAGCGCTGGCCTGAACAAGCCACTGCTGGCCGAAGGGGATAACCCAACACCCTCTGTTGGGGACCTGACCACCTGCGCCCCCTCACCCACTTCAGCCACCCCCATGCCCTGCAGCCTCGGGCCCCTCCCCCGTGAAGACCCACCCACCTCGCCTTCCAGTGCCACCAAGGCCCGAGGTGGGCTGGGGGGGCAGCTGCCAGTATCTCCATCCTGCAGGGACCCTCCCGGCCCCCAGCACCTGCTGGCCTGTTCTCCTGCCTGCGCACCTCTGGAAGAGGCAGATGGTGTTCAAGCCACGACAGATACTGGAGCTGGGGATCCCCCAGTGGTTCCCCTGTCTTTGACAACAAGCCCCTGTGATCCCAAGGAAGCCCTGGCTCATTGCCTTCTCCAGGGTGAGGGCAGCCCCCTGGAAGACCCTTCCTCCTGGCATCCTGGCTCCGTCAGTGCCATAACCTGCAGTCGCGGCAGGGACAGCCCCAAAGACAGCACTTTAAGAATTCCAGAGGATTCCAGAAAAGAGAAGCTGCAGAAGTCTCCTGGCCAAGCCACCTCTCCTCCTCTGGCGGGGGCTGTCTCCCCCTGCGTGGCCATCAGGGCTGCTGGCCTGTCGAGCACTCCCACCGAAGATGAGGCACAGGCAGGCAGGGGGCTCCCAGGGCCAGACCCCCAGAACAGGGGAGCCCCGCCCCACACCAACCCTGACAGGATGCCCAGGGGCCACTCCTCGTATTCTCCAAGCAATACTGCCCGCCTCAGCCACAGGGAGGACCAGGTTGTCACAGCTGTGCCCACTGAGCCTCCCACACTACAGGGTACAGGGCCAGACTCCGCCACCTGCCTGGAAGCTGAGGTGGGGAGCAGCAGCAAGGAGCCAGAGGACCCAGGGACCCCTGAGGCCGGGCGCTCTGGCGTTACCAAGATGCCCAGGGTCACCTGCCCTTCCACAGGACTCTCCTTGGGCAGAACCACAGCTCCAAGCAGCACAGCCAGTGACTTCCAGTCTGACTCCCCCCAAAGTCACAGAAATGCCTCCCACCAGACTCCCCAGGGGGACCCCCTCAGCCCCCAAGACCTCAAACAGAGGCCTCGTGGCTATAAAAAGAAGCCTGCGTCTACAGAGAATGGCCACTGGAAGGGCCAAGCTCCACACGGACCTGTGACCTGTGAGGTCTGCGCAGCCTCCTTCCGCTCCGGGCCGGGCCTGAGCCGGCACAAGGCCAGGAAGCACCGACCACACCCGGGAGCCCCCGCGGAGGCAAGCCCAGCGGCCTTACCTGCTCAGCAGCCTCTGGAGCCCCTAGCCCAAAAGTGCCAGTCCCCCAGGAAGAAAAGCCGCAAGGTGCCTGGGAAGGAGAGACCAAATCACTCACGGGGAGACCCCAGCCACGTGGCCCAGCCACCGCCTGCCCAGAGCCCGAAGGAGGTTCTCAGAACACAGGGGAACACGGGCTCCCCACATAGCCAGCAGCTGCAGCCTCCAAGCCCTACTGAGCATGGGGTGAATGTGAAGGCTCCGGCCTCCAAGCCCAGATCAGACCAGGACAGGGAAGATGAGCTCCATCCCAAACAGGTAGAGAAAAGAGAAGGCCGGAGGTGGCGCCGAGAACCCACCGTGGACTCCCCCAGCCACTCAGAGGGGAAGTCAAATAAGAAAAGGGGAAAGCCAAGAGGTAGAAGGCTCCGGGAGGAGAGCGCCCGTCTAGCCTCTTCTGATGGGATTTCAGATGGGCGTGGCTCCAGACCATCCCCTGCAACGGCCAGTTACGCAGTCCCTCTGAGCCGCTGCCTCTCTGTGGAAGGAGGGCCTGAGACTGACAGGGAGCAGCCACCTCGCTTGGCCACGCCGGGGCCTGGGGTGATGGAGGGTGCAGCGGAGACCGACCTGGAGACTCTGTGTGCAGGGGAGACTGGGGTCCAGAAGCCACCTGGAGATCAGATGCTGCGTCCAGGGAGGATGGATGGTGCAGCTCTGGGGGAACAGCCAGCTGGGCAGAAGGGAGCCTCGGCAAGGGGGCTCTGGGGACCGAGAGAGACCAAGGCGTTGGGTGTGTGCAAAGAGTCTGGGAGCGAGCCTGCGGAGGACAGCAGTGGGGCCCACAGCAGATCAGAGGAAGGCGTCTGGGAGGAGCACACGCCTGCCTTGGGCCCCCTGGGTTTTCCTGAGACTTCCGGTTCTCCAGCGGATGGCACTACCAGCAGCTGCCTCCAGGGCCTCCCGGACAACCCAGATGCCCAGGGTGGAGTCCAGGGGCCTGAGGGCCCCACTCCTGATGCCTCCGGCTCCAGTGCTGAGGATCCTCCAAGCTTGTTTGATGATGAGGTCTCTTTCTCCCAGCTCTTCCCTCCAGGTGGCCGCTTGACTCGAAAGAGGAACCCGCGTGTCTATGGGAAGCGCTGTGAGAAGCCGGAGCGCCCGCTGCCAACCCAGCCCAGCTTCGAGGAGGGCGGCGGCCCCACGCTGGGCCCAGCCGGCCTGCCCACGGACCTCAGCGACTCTGGTTCCCTCTGCCTCTGCCATGAGGACCCGTGGGAGGATGAGGATCCCGCAGGTCTGCCCGAGTCCTTCCTCCTGGATGGGTTCCTCAGCAGCAGGGTGCCTGGCATTGACCCCTGGGCTCCTGGCCTCAGCCTGTGGGCCCTGGAGTCCAGCAGGGAAGCGGGTGCAGAGAAGCTGCCCTCTCACTGCCCGGAGGACGATCCGCCCGAGTCCATTCCTGAACTGCACATGGTCCCAGCGGCTTGGCGAGGCCTGGAGCTGCCGGCCCCTGCCGATGACTCCTCCTCTTCTCTCGGAGACGTGAGCCCCGAGCCCCCCAGCCTGGAAAGAGAACGCTGTGACAGTGGGCTTCCCGGGAACGCCCACCTGCTGCAGCTCCGGGCAGCGGACTTCGAGGTGCTCAGCACCAAGTTTGAGATGCAAGACCTGTGCTTTCTGGGACCCTTTGAAGACCCAGTGGGTCTCCCGGGCACCAGCTTCTTAGACTTGGAGGCCACGGCGAGCTCCCAGGGGCCACAGAGCCTAAGGACAGAGGAGGCTGCAGGGGCAGGGAGGGCCCAAGGCAGAGGCCGGCCGGCCAAGGGCAAGCGGGCCTCCTACAAATGCAGGGTGTGCTTCCAGCGCTTCCGCGGCCTGGGCGAACTGGACCTGCACAAGCTGGCCCACATGCCCGCGCCACCGCCCACCTGCTACATGTGCGTGGAGCGCAGGTTCGGCTCGCGGGAACTGCTGCGGGGGCACCTGCAGGAGAGGCACGCGCAGAGCAAGGCGGGGCCCTGGGCCTGCGGCATGTGTCTGAAGGAGGTGGCCGACGTCTGGATGTACAACGAGCACCTGCGTGAGCACGCCGTGCGCTTCGCCCGCAAGGGGCAGGCGCGGAGGTCCTTGGGGGAGCTGCCCAGAGGCCTGGAGGGCAGCAGCGCCATTGCCCACCTTCTGAACAGCATCATGGAACCCGCGCCCAAACCCCACAGGGGCAAGCGCTCCGTGGGCAAGGCCGTCAGGAGCCCGGGAGACCCGTCGGGGAAAGAGGAAGAAGCCGGGAAAGAGAGCCCCGGCGAGAGGGCGAAACCCCGAGCGCGCAGCACCCCCAGCAACCCCGAGGGGGCGGCGGCACCAGACAGCGCCTCTGTCAATGCCCTGGCTGACGCCGGCAGCCCTGCGGCCTGCGAGAAGCCCGCTCCGGCCGGCAGCCCGGGCCTCCCCAAGACGACCCCCGGCCCGTCCCCCGACCCCGGGGCCGGCGGGGAGCCCCTCCTGCAAGCCGCCCCGGTGCACGAGGCCTGCAAGGACCAGTCCCGCGACTGCCACCACTGCGGGAAGCGCTTCCCCAAGCCCTTCAAGCTGCAGCGCCACCTGGCGGTGCACAGCCCGCAGCGCGTCTACCTGTGTCCGCGGTGCCCCCGGGTCTACCCCGAGCACGGGGAGCTGCTGGCACACCTGGGCGGGGCGCACGGGCTGCGGGAGCGGCCGGAGCTGCAGCACACGCCGCTGTACGCCTGCGAGCTCTGCGCCACGGTTATGCGCATCATCAAGAAGTCGTTCGCCTGCAGCTCCTGCAACTACACCTTCGCTAAGAAGGAGCAGTTCGACCGCCACATGGACAAGCACCTCAGGAGAGGGCGGCAGCCCTTCACGTTCCGCGGCGTGCGGAGGCCGGGAGCGCCAGGGCAGAAGGCCCGGGCCCTCGAGGGCACACTGCCCAGCAAACGGCGCAAGGTGGCCATGCCCGGCAGTGCCCCCGGGCCCAGCGAGGACCAGCCTCTTCCCCGGGGAGGCAGCCCCATCCTGACAGAGGGCTCCCTCCCAGCCCTGCTCCACCTCTGCCCGGAGGTGGCTCCCAGCACCACGAAGGGATGGCCTGAGACCCCAGAGAGGCCTGTAGACCCCGTGACCCACATGATCAGTGGTTGCGATCTGCCATCCGACCGTCGGGAGTGTCCTCCGCCGTCTCTGTCTCCCTTCCCAGCTGCCTTGGCTGATGGCAGAGGGGAGTGTGCGCTGGACAGAGCCCTGAAGAGGCCAGAGAACGAGGCTTCCCCAGGCAGCCCCAGGCCTCTTCTCCAGCAAGCTCTCCCTCTGGGGGCATCTCTGCCGCGGCCGGGGGCCAGAGGCCAAGATGCGGAGGGAAAGAGGGCTCCTCTCCTGTTCTCAGGGAAACGCAGGGCCCCGGGTGCCCATGGCAGAGGTGCCCCTGACCATCTCCAGGAAGATCACACCCTGCTTCAGAAAGAGAAGGACGTGTCCTCAAGCCACCTGGTGTCTGAGGGGGGGCCCGGAGGCCCCTTCCACAAGGGCAGCCCCACCAAGCCTTCGGGCTGTCAGAGCTCGTCAAAGGACAGGTCGGCAGCGTCCACCCCCAGCAAAGCACCCAAGATCCCAGTGCACCCAAGGAAGGCGGTGGGGAGCCTGGCACCCGGAGAGCTGGCCCGTGGCACAGAGAATGGGACGAAGCCCGCCACCCCCAAAGCCAAACCAGGCCCCAGCTCCCAGGGCAGTGGAAGCCCTCGCCCCAGCACGAAGACGGGAGGTGGCAGCCAGCCCCAGCCAGCCAGCGGGCAGCTCCAGAGCGAGACAGCCACCACGCCAGCCAAGCCCAGCTTCCCCAGCCGCAGCCCTGCACCAGACAGGCTCCCCCCTCGAGCCCAAGCCAAGAGCTGCACCAAGGGGCCAAGGGAAGCTGGTGAGCAGGGGCCGCGCGGGAGCCCAGGTCCCAAGGAGAAGGGAGAAAGCAGTATGAAGAGGAAAAAGGGCCAGGTTCCAGGGCCAGCCAGGAGTGAAAGTGTGGGGGGCTTTGGGAGAGCCCCCTCGGCCCCTGACAAGCCCCCCCGTACCCCTCGGAAGCAGGCAACTCCCAGCCGAGTGCCCCCGACCAAGACCAAGCCCAACAGCCAGAACAAACCCAGGCCACCACCCTCAGAGCAGCGGAAGGCAGAGCCAGGCCACACACACAGGAAGGACAGACTGGGCAAGGCCTTCCCCCAGGGGAGACCCCTGCTCAGGACCCCCAAGAGGGGCAGAGCTGTCCACGGTGCTGAACCTGCCGAGCCGCACACCCACCGGACGGCCGAGGCCCAGAGTGACCTCCTCAGCCAGCTCTTTGGGCAGAGACTAACTGGCTTCAAAATCCCTTTAAAGAAAGATGCTTCTGAGTAATTTCTAGGAGCAAGAGCCTGGGAGCGGAGCTGGGGGTTCCTGTCTGGGCCTGCCTCCTTGGCCAGCTCCAGCTCCCTGAGATGGTTCACTCTGTGGCCACTTGACTTCTTGTGCGACTGCTCAGTTCTTGATGTCAGAGCTGAGGCTGTGACGCTTTGAACAGGGCCCAGGGTAGGCAGCATTCCCTTTCTTGCTGGAAGGCTGCGGGTGAAAGACGGGGCCACTGCAGCCCCTTTGAGATCATACAGCTGTTTTCTTGGTACCAAGTACTTGAAGAGACAGCAGCCCATCCCCCCACCCCCACCCCTTCGCCCTGTTGGCACCGACACCATAGAAGCCAATGTTTGGAGATTTGCGCACCCTCCCGTTCCCCATATGGAGAAGGGAAGTAAGTTGAGGCAGCCGTGGGATGGTGGCAGGTTCCCTCTTAGTCTTGCTGCTGTTGCTGGAATTCCAAAGTGACCTTAGAAACCACGTTGGGGAAGGCAGTGCTCACTACTTAGAAGAGCTGCTTCTGAGCCGCCTGGTCCCCCAAGAGCACAACATGCCTCCTCCCTCTGACCACAGGGTCATGCCTCCTCCCTCTGACTACAGGGTCATGCCTCCTCCCTCTGACCACAGGGTCATGCCAGCCTCCATTTGCGCTGCCAGAGAAAAGCCCATCTCTAGCGCACCTTGACCCCGGGAACTGGGTTCCCGTATGGAACTGGGAAGAAACTGGCCCTGTGCCAGCTCCTGCGGGCCCTCCCCGTTCTCACCCCCCACACCCCAGCCTCCATGGCCGCCCTCTAGAGCCTCCCTGCTGTACGGAGTTCTGGGCTCCACCTATCTGCAATGTTACTCTGAAGTTTCTGGTGCTATTTTCATGTTGTAATGTGAATACAGGCTTCCTTGATTTTTTTTTTTTAATGGGGGTATTGGGTGGAACAGACGGGGTCAGGGAGGCCCCACCACGGCTGCATTGAGGGCACGGGCACCCACGTGGTGGCGCTCTCCCTGCCTCCCCTGCCAGGCTGCAAGCCCGAGGTCTGTGCTGCCAGACGGGGATGCTCAGGGCTGGGGCCGCAGAGCCGCTGCCCCAGCCAGGGCAGCCTCGTGCACTGACCTGACCCAGGCCCAGGACGCACGTGTCCTCTCAGAGTTGTGCCTGTGAAGGTGGGTCAAAGGGTGGGAGGGCTTCCTTCTCTCCGTAAGTATCTTGAAGATCCATGGTTTGTTTTGCTCTATTGTTTAGTTTTTATCTTGGGTGCAATGTGTATGACAAAAGTTTTTATTTTGATATTTGAAAGAGACCAAATCAGGCCCAGACTGCCTCTCTGGAAGGTGTTATGGGCCGTTCAAAATGCCTCCTGCCTCCGGAGTGTCGTAAACCAAGCACGGAGGGGCCCTGAGGTTGTACTGTAAACATCATAGTGACTTGTCTTTTCAAATATATTCCCACTATTTTCGCAGAAAACCTCCAGCTGTGTGACGTCTGTCCTCCCGCCAGTCGCCCACCCCTCGCCTGCACCTCCCTGAGCCTCAGAACTTGGTTCCCAGGGTGTCTGCACCGGCTGCCACTCTCAGGCCACCGTGGGCCAAGTGCCCGGCCAGGGCTGTGGGGCCTTGTGCAGGACCCAGTGATGCAGCCATGGCTGTGTCCTAAGCACACCCCTTCAGCAGTGGGGGCTGGCCCAGGTTTTCCAGAAAGGGGCAAGCCCACCCCAGCCATCCTCGCTGACGCCCCCCCTCACCCTGAGGAAGAACAGAGGGGAGGCTGAGGTGCCCTGGCACTCCTCCCCCACGTCAGAAGCCCAGGGAGTGATGGGGCTGGGCTGAGGGAGGGCCGGTGTGGGGCGTGGTCTCTGCCACCCTTGGGCCTCCCCACTGGCACCCGTCTGGTATGAGTTTTCCAGCCTTCACATGCCAGGATGCAGCCCTCCCAAGCTGGGGAGCCAGGCCCCCTCACCCACACAGAGACAGCCTTGTCCCCTCCTCTCTCCCACACACTGGTCCCTGCAAGTGTTCACATGTCCCTGCCTCAAAGCCTGCTCCCTCGTGTGCCCTTCCAGGTTTCTCCCGAGACTGTCTTCTGGAATGTTCTGTGGAAGCACCTGCCACTGACCATCACAGCATCCTCTCATCTTCTTGGCCGCTGGACTTGGTCAGCTTTCACCCCTCCCCCAGGTGGGCGCTGGGCCTCCCCTGCCTTCCACTTGTTGCTGGTGGAACTCACACCGTGAGGGCGTCTGCTAAGGGACCCGGCGTGGGGAGGGCAGTGCCTGACCTCGAAGCCCTGCTCTCGGGTGGATGGCGGATGCGTCATGCCAGCTGCAGGGGCTGGGAACATGGGGAGCTCCAGACCGCAGCAGGACCTGGGCGGGATCTTACAAATGATTCCCAGCAGGGCAGCGACACCTTCCCTCTTGTTAACACACGAAGATCATGAGGCCGCCAGCAGCGATGCCTCAGTCTTCCCCTCTGTTTCCAAAGCTTCTTGGCTCTGGGATGGGGTCCTCAGGGAGCAGAGTGGCTCCATTGAGGGGGGCAACGCAGGGAAGGGGCCAGGGCCGCAGGAGGAGTGGAACCAGGAGACCCTCCCCACCCAGCCTCCTGTGTCCTACAGAGCCCCTCAAAGATCCCAGTGCCTGGGGAACAAGTGACCCTCCCCAGTGAGGGTGGGTCACAGTAGGCCTCTGGGCAGATGAGGAGGCTGCTCAGAGGAGTCCCCAGCCCTCCTTGCCTCACCAGGCTGTCTTTCCTCCCCTCTTCCATGGGAAGCGGAACTCCTAAATGAGACACTTACCAGGGTCTCACCACTTCTGTCCAAGCACACGGTGCCCCTCTTCCCTGATAGACGGCAAATTCACCTGCGGTCTGTGGCTGTGGCCCACCTACCCCCGCCGCCTCCCCACCCGCCAGGCCCCTGCCTGCAGGGTTCCCTTGGCCAGGAGCACTGTTCCCAGGCCCTCACAAGGCCCCTTCCCTCCTTTCGGGCCCCTCCCCTCACACCTGCTGTCCTCTGCCCAGGTGGCTCTCTGCTTGGACCCTGGTTTTTGGGTCTTCCAGGCCCTGATGGTGGCAGAAGCCACAAGGCAGCCTGGGCCAGGCCTGCCTGCGGGAGGGGCTGGTGAGTGGGGGTGAGGCCATCTGCCCTCCCTCTTTGCTCACATTGTCCACCCACTATGCAAGGAGCCTAGCTCAGGGAAACGCAGACGCAGCCCCCAGGCGGGGCCTTCTGAACAGGTGCTGGTCTGGCACGGGGACGATGCCTGGCGGGTGAGCGGGTGGCTTCCTCTCCAGTGAGGAGGCCCCGCAGGAGGGCTGTAGACGGGTGTTGGAGGGAAGGGCGTGGAAAGGACCTTGCACCCCACACAGGGCTCTGAGTTGGTGTTTTGGGGCAGCGGTGGGTCACGGGGCTGCCTGTCTGGGCTTGGTATGTGAAACGGTCCCATGGACTTCATGGGTGAAGACCCTTGAGATCCCGCCAGGTCTGCAGTCTGGGACACTTGCTCCTGTTCAGTGCAGCGTGTCTCAGGCAGGGCCCCAGCCAGCAGCATCCAGGGTGCCCCACTTGGGTCAGCGGCTCTGGGACGGGGCTGGGCACTCGCTCCCACCAGCCTCGGGGGCTGACATTGGAGGGCTGCTGCTCTGAGCCATCTGAGGCCCTGCTCAGGGACTGCCAGGAGTGAGCCCTGCCCCTAGACACTCACCTCTCCTCCTATGGGGCCTGAGAGCACCGTGTGGCCGGAGACCTAAGGCGTGGATGGCCCCCGCCTGGCCACCAGGTGGCAGCATTCGCCTGGCCAGGGGGCCTGGCCTCCACCTGGGCAGGGCAGCCGCCTGCAGCCTCCAGAGGCACCACACCTGCCGGCCCCACACCCACCCGACCTGCCCACCATCCACGTGCACACCCGGGACCTCCACACACTAAAGGGGACAGACAGGCGGGAAGCCCTCGACTGCACATGTACACACAGCACAGCCTCACCTATGCGGACACCTGGGGCACTCAGACGCACGCCCACACACACACACGCCTGCTCAGCCCCGGGGTACACTCAGGTGCCTGCCAGTCCGCTCGCACAGCCACAGGAGCGAGTGCTGCAGAGTTCCTGCAGGGTTCCCTGAAGGACAGGTGTTTGAGCTGGGAGCAGAGGACCACTGGGCGTGAGCTGTGCAGGCCCCTCGAGGACCTCTGCAGAGGGAGTGGACACTGAGGCCCGGCCCTGTGCACAGCCAGGGCCACTCTCCATACCAGCCCTCCCCCTGGTCACAGTCAGGGCCACCGTCCACACCAACCCTCCCCCTGGGGACCGTGTCTCTCCCACCCAGGATTCTGAGGCCCAGTTCACCCCAAGAGTGCAGAGTCCCTCTGTGGCCAGCACCCCCGATGGGCTGCCCCGAAGCAGCAGGGGGAGGCGGGGAGGCCATGAATATGCAGAGAGCTCCCATAGAAAGCAGCATTATTTCCCAACATCCACAGCTAGATTCCAAGGCCTGACCCCAAAGCCGCTGGGGAGGTGGGGTAGAAGAGAAGTGGGTGCCCTGGGCCAGGCTGAGGAGACAGAGCGAGTGGGCAGCCGTGGAGGAGACGCAGGCAGGGGAGCACGTGCCAGGTGCCTGCCCCTGGGTCTCAGCCTGTGGGGCGAGGAAGCGGAGGGAGGGTAGGAGGGTGCCAGTGGTGAGCGGCAGGCCCGGCTTCATCCCCTCACCCCGCCACACAGAGAGGAGGTGTGCAGGGCAGGGTCGGGGGTTCCGCGGGATGGGGGCACACCCTCCTCAGGGAACAGATGCAGGGACGGTTTACCGGGAAACTCACTATTGAAAGCAGGCTCTCCAACACGCTCCTACACCTTGAAGCATCTGGTCTCCTAAGAAGACATGTGGATGGCCGGGCTCACACAGTGAGGAGAGGGGGATGGAGAGGGTCGGCCCCAGGGAAGGGGCTGTGTCCTGGTAACTGTGTGGATGGCCTGGTAACTGTGTGGATAGCCCGGTGACTGTGTGGATGGCCGGGCTCACACAGTGGGAAGAGGAGGATGGAGAGCGTCGGCCCCAGGGAAGGGGCTGTGTCCCGGTGACTGTGTGGATGGCCGGGCTCACACAGTGGGAAGAGGAGGATGGAGAGGGTCAGCCCTGGGGAAGGGGCTGTGTCCCAGTAACTGTGTGGATGGCTGATGTGGCGATTCCTTGAAGCGCCTCTGAGGTGATGGGACTTGGAGGCCCTGGAGCCCGTGGGGAGCTCAGTCCTGCCCACGTGCCACATATGGGCCACAGAGATGCAGCTGAAGCTGGGGGCTCCAGCCCCATTGTCTCCCCCTCCCAGGGCAAGGACAGCAAGCAAGTCATACCAGGTTCCAGCTGGGAAGCAGCGGGAGGCAGTCCCCACTTCTGGGTAAATCGCAGCCCCGGGACAGCCACACTGAGGCCCAGGGGTGTCTTCTTTCCAGGTCTGCCCTGGCCTGGCTCCCAAGGCCACGGCCCCTTTCCCCAATGCAGTGTCTGTCTCACTAACCAGCTGGCGTGGCCTTGAGGAGAGGAGGCAGAGCCCTTTCCCCAGTGCAGTGTCTGTCTCACTGACCAGCTATATGGCCATGAGGAGAGGAGGCGGAACTGCTCCTCCCCGAGGCCCGGGGCACGACAGGGAGGTGAACACACTACCCCTTGGCCTGCACTGCCCGAGAGAACCCCAGGGCTGCTTCTGGGCCCAAGGAGGGGGCAGATGTGTTCTGCCAGCACAAGGTGGTACCCAGGAGCAGCAGAGCCCTGAGCTGGGGGCCAGAGGCCTCAGGCTGGTCACCAGCAGCCCCCCTCCAGGCCTCAGTTCTTCGATCCATTAAATGGACAAAGGGACCACCAAGACCCTTTCCAGCCCTGGCTCCCAGCAGTTCCCTTGGAGGGTCAATTCCAGGCAAGGAGCTGTGGTTCCCTGCGCCCAACTGGATTTCACAGATGCAGGCTCAGTTTCCCCTGTCTGTAAAATGGGCTCAGTGAGAGCTCCCAGGACTGTGATGAGAAGTGAGATGGCGTTTGTGAACTGCTGGCCTCATGCCAGGCAGTGGCGCTCTCTCTGTGAGGAGAGAAGCGCACACCGCGGCTGGCGCCTTCCACACTGACCTGGGCCCCTGTTGCGAGGCTTGCGGAGTCAAAGTCACACGGTGGTGCTTCCTCGCCCCCCAGGGCCTGGCACGGCTGGGGCCCTGCCTCTCTCTGACTCCATCTCCCACCCTTCCCACCCTTCTGTCTCAGTCATCTCTGGCTGCATGCAAAACCACCCCAGCCCTCAGTGGCTCAGAACAACAATCATGTCCTTTGCTCACAGATCTACAGTTTGGGCAGGGCTGGTTGGGCACAGCTCGTCTGCTGCCCGTGGCATCTGCTGGGGCTGGCGTCTCCAAGTGAGCTTCCACCCAACATGGTGATTGAGTTCCAACATCGAAGGCCCCGAAAGATGAGACCCAGACGCCACCGGCCTCTCAGGGACTGGGCTGGGAGCCGAAATGGTGTGGCTCCCTGCACATCCTTCCGGCCAAGCAGTCCCAGAGCCAAAATCCAAGACAGGGCCTGGGTCTCCCCGCCCACGTGGAGGTGTGTCACAGATCCGGGGCCATGTTTTAAAACCATCACCGTTGCCCTCTGGCCACAAATTATTTATATTCCACCCAGATGCAGGGCACACTCCCTCCTCCGAAAGTCTCCCCGAATGTCTCACTGTGTCTCAGCGTCAGGCTCAGGCCCAGGGCCCTGACATTTAGATAGGGCCAGGCGTGCCTGAGGCCCTCGAGTCATTCCTCCAGTGAAGCATGCCCATGCCTCGGGGTGCAGGGCACGGGACATAGGACAAACGCCACCGATGCCCCTGTCGGGAACTGGGAGGAGACAGGTGGTTCCGAACCCCGAGTCCTGCCCCTGACAGTGACTGCACTGTTAGCCCAGCCGCCTGGGGCCTGGTTCCACACTGACGTGTCCTCTCCTCGAGGCGGCTGAGTCCACCGTTCAGGGACCTCCCGTCGCTCCCCAGCCTGGTGAAGGTCATGGGGTCCCGGGCCTCTTCACACTGTGTTGTCTCCACCTCCCTCCATCTCATCTCATGGCACATCCACCAGAGCAAGGCCCCTTCAGCCTTCACGGACAGACCCTTCTCCACTCTGCCAGCCATGGCTGCTGTGTGGCCGAGCTCTTCAGATTCCGGAGGCCGATGTCCAGATGAAGCAACAGGGTCTTCCTGGGGCCAGACACGCGGTCTTGCAACCACACCTTGGACCAGCTCCTCACTCTGAGGCCAGGGCTCCCTTGGGGCATCTTTCTCTGATGAGAGAGAGTGGAAACCTGCAGCAGTTTTCTTCCAGCCTGGCATATCCACGCTCTCACATACTGCTCCTAAGTTCTGCTTGAAAACCAAACAGGTCTTCCTGCAGTATCGCCAAGGACCAACCACACAGGCCACGGCCGCTTTCAAGGTCCTGCCGGGCCGAGCTTGCTGCGGCGCACAGGTTTCCTGGCTCCTCGTCGTGCCTTGGGTCCAGTGCCAAGAGCTTCCCCAGCAGTGCCAGATGCACGGCCACTGCGTCCCACAGCTGTGCGCAGCCCCCACCTCCGCTCACCCGCGCTCGTCTGCACCATCCACGCCCGTGTCACTAACAGCCCCCAAGCTGGTATCTGAAAACAGAAGGGCTGACGACAGGCCAAGCTTCCACAGGTCGGCTGGGCAGCCTTTCTTCTGGCCTCACCTGGGCTCATTCTGGCAGCTGCCACCCACCAGCGGGTCAGCAGGGGCAGGGCTGCACGCCCCCTGCCTCCAGGCAGTTTTTCATCCTCAAGGCCCCAGGTCAGGCGTCCTCAGGAAGCCGTGCACACACCTGCTCCGTGAGCCTCTGCTTGCCTCCGATTTGCTGGAGCTCCACTGACCGAAGTGGGCCACAGGGCCACGGGGTCAGGCCCAAGGTGGACAGAGACGGGCGAACTGAGCTGCAGCCCACAGCCTGCCTCGGCCACACGCTGGCTCTGCCCCCCTCCCGAAACCCTCCCCAAGCATTACAGGGTCTCCCCTAGACACCTGGTCAGATGGCAACTCCCACCCCACCTGATTTATAGCACATGGGAGCCCCTGTCGTCCACTGTCCACTCACTGCTGTTGGCCACCACCTCCACCTGGCACAGTCCATCACACACAGTGACGAATTGTGTGTGTTCACTGCCTAATCTCAGTACCTGGGTTGGGAGCTCCAGACATATTTGTGGATGGAAAGAAGGAAAGGAGGCTGGGTGCAGTGGCTCATGCCTGTAATCCCAGCACTTGGGAGGTGAGCTGATCACCTGAGGTCAGTAGTTCAAGACCAGCCTGTCCAACAAGGTGAAAAACCCTGTCTACTAAAAATACAAAAAGTAGCTGGACATGGTGGCAGGTGCCTGTAATCCCAGCTACTTGGGAGGCTGAGGCAGGGAGAATTACTTAAACCCAGGAGGTGGAGGTTGCAGTGAGCCGAGATCGCACCATTGCACTCCAGCCTGGGGGGCGGAGTGAGACTCCTGAAGGAGGAGGAGGAGGAGGGAAGGAAGGAAGGAAAGGAGGGAGAGGAGAGAGAGAGGAAGGAAGCGAGTCCTATCTGTGATGTACGTGACCCACACTCTCAGAGATTAAGAAATGTCCAGATAAGATTTCCTGTCTGCACTGGTATCACCTTGCCCCACCGGATAAATGGGACGGATGGGCAGTTGTGTGAAAAGGTCACTCCCGGCTGATATCCAAGGACGGTCTCCAGGCAGAAGCCTGGCCATTGGCTCTTGGAGGACAACGCTTGTGAGACCCACAGGAGAGGGGCTTGTCCAGTGTGGTCCCGGGCCAAGCCCGCTTTCTGCTGTCCTCGGATATCTGATAGATCAGATGGGTCCCTGGCTGAGGGTGGGACTGCCAGAGCCACGTCTCCAAAGCCAGAGTCAGCCCCAGTGACGACAGGGCCACAGCAGCAGCCCCCGCCCAGGGTGGCCCAGCATCCCAGAGCCGGCCAGACCACCCCCCACGGCGGGTGGCCTCCCGATTCCTAACTTAATTTATTTTGACATCTTTGCTGCCGCCTGACCTCCTTATGGAGTCACGTGGTGTTTAAAACTCATTATCCCCCCCATTGAAACAGGAAGTTAATTAAACCCTTCACAGAGCCAGCGTTGACAAATGTCAGAATGGGCCCCTGGCACGGCTGCCCGGCGGCGCCAAGGCCTGGGGATGACTGGCAGTGGGGGAAGTGAGTCCTGGCCCAGGCAGGGACCACAGGACAGGTCCTGGGCTCCCTTCCCCTAACTCGGCTGCCCCTGTGCATTTCAGAGCATGCACGTCCCTGGGAGAGCCCTGCTCTGCACTTCCCTGCTTTGCAGCTTCAGGCAAGTGACTTCCCCTCTCTGAACCTCTGTTTACAAATCTGGCAAATGGGAATTCTGACAGCTCCTTCTGCAGAGAGCTGCTGTGAGCAGAGTGTGCTGACATAGGCAATGTGCAGCCTAGCTCAGAAGGGCCCTCGGCAGTGTCTGCTATGGCTGCTGCTGTAGGAGGGCAGGACTGACTGTGGAAGAGGAGACAGCTAGGCCTGCCCTGCGTGCTGGGACAGAGAGGCCTGAGCCTGCCTGGGGCACTCAGGGGATTCCCTCAGGAGGGGTGGTCAGGCCAGCCTAGGCAACAGAGGGAAGGGTGCACCCAGCAGCCCAATAGCTTGTGCCAAAGGGGACCCCTGGACCCACATAGTGGGAGGCTCCAGGATGAAGGAAGGGCAGAGCCTGAGCCTATCACACATGGCTCTTAGGAGGCCCCACTGGCTTCAGCCTTCCATCAGGGACCAGCCAGGGTTGGGGGGAGTGGGCAAGATGAGGCTGATGAAGGTTTGGAGCAGGGTGGAAGGGGCCTTTCAGAGCTATAAGGAAGTGAAGTCACCGATCCTGGTGATGGGCCAGCTGTGGGGAGTAGTGGGGAGCAGACAGAGGAGTTGGGTACAGCCTGGTTCCGAGGCCCTCACATGGCCTGACCTCCAGGTGCATCAGCCCTGCAGCTGCTGGGGCCCCAGGTCCACCTTCCCCGGCCTCCAGCTTCTGCCCCTGCACCCTCTCTGCCAGAAATGCCCTTCTCTCTCCCATCACTCTTTTTTGAGCATCCTCCTCATCCTCATCCTTCAAGGTCCAGCTTAAGTTTCTAGAACATTCTGTGGCTCCTTGAGTCACAGCTTAACAGTCGGCCTGGCACATAGGTGGTGCCACAATTAGCCCCTCACCCATCCACAGCTGCTGCCCAGCCCCGGCGGCCCTCCTGGGCTGGGGCAGCTAGGCACTGGCCTGTCAGAGGAGCCAGGTCCACAGCCGATAGCCCACAGGTCGGAGGGAAAGTGGCAGAGCCAGGACTCAAACCCAGTTTTCCCAACATCCCATTCAGGGTGAAGAACATGGGCTGTGGAGTGAGAGTTCCTGGGCTCCCTCCCAGCTCCAGCACTTCCAAGCCGTAGGACCCCCGGAAAAGCAGCTGGCCCACTCCAAGCCTCAGTTTCTGCATCTGTAATATGGGGATAACTTGAGCCCCCACCCCAGCCAGTTGTGCAAAGGTAGCACGGACCTGGCACAGCCTGGAAGCACAAAGTCAGTGCGGTGCTGGTGATGCTGACACAGGTCCCAGAAAGGGGAGGGGAGGCTGGGAGGTGGGGATCCCTTAGGCCATCTCAGAGTGCCTCCTCTCTGACCTCCAAATGTACAGGGTCAGCAACGCACAGGAGAACCCACCCCCGCCGAAAACCCACCGAGCATCAGGGGCAGGGCTGAGGCAGAGTAGAGGCATAGTAAGGTATATACCCCTCACACCCCTCTACCACAATGGAAGGCTGGACTTCCATGTCCACTGGCCCAGCCCACCGCTGCACACCCTCACTGCTCAAACCCCAAAAATGTCTTCTTTGGGCTGACGTTGTTTTTGGAGGGGAGGTGGTCTCCAGGCCACTGCCAGACAGCACTTCCTATGTGTTCCAGGCCCTGCTCTCCCTGGGAGCCAGCAGGGGAGAACCCCATGCGGGCTGAATGCAGTTCCAATTTCCCCACCAGTGACTGGATGTGAATTTCAGCACACCCCGAGAACACGCAGAGGCAGATGGAAACTAGGGTTCACAATGGGCAGCAGGTGGGGGGCAGAGGTCCCAGGTGGGCTCAGCCTAGACAGTCTCAGCAACCCCACACCCTGTTCCTCTCCCACCTGATCAGGGACCCCTGAAAGCCCCAGTTGGATGTCACCTCCTCCAGAAAGCCTTCCCTGATTTCCCCAGGCAGAGATGGCTGCTCCTGCTCTGGGCTCCCCCAGGCCATCATCTAGACAGCATGCCTTGTTTCTCTTCCTCAGTGTATGGCTATCGTCATGACCTCCCTGAGGGTTTAGTGGTGTGTGCAAGGTCCTGCGGCTTTACCACTTGACATCAGCAGGCAGCCTCCCCTCTCGGCCGCGGTTTTCTCATCTGTAATAATGCCTCCCTCCGGGACAGGTAGAGGGACAGCGTGTAGAAGGAATGTGCTACAAAAGCAGCCGTGGCAGGGTTAGAGGGCCTGTGACCAGTGCAGGGCCACAGGGCCTGAGCTGTGAAGGGTACTACACTGGGCTCAACATCCTGCCCTTGATGCCCTGGGGTTTTGGGGTTTTGATCCAGGTGGCACCACATTTTCTTTTTTTTTTTTTTTTTTTTTTTTTTTTTTTTTGAGATGGAGTCTCGCGCTGTGTCACCCAGGCTGGAGTGCAGTGGCGCGATCTCAGCTCACTGCAAGCTCCGCCTCCCGGGTTCACGCCATTCTCCTGCCTCAGCCTCCGAGTAGCTGGGCCTACAGGCACCCGCCACCACGCCCGGCTAGTTTTTTGTATTTTTAGTAGAGACGGGGTTTCACCATGTTAGCCAGGATGGTCTCGATCTCCTGACCTCGTGATCCACCCGCCTCGGCCTCCCAAAGTGCTGGGATTACAGGCTTGAGCCACCGCGCCCGGCCCACATTTTCATATTTTCATTTTGCATGGGGCCTTGCAAGTGACGAGCTAGGGCAGCAGGCTGTGGTCTGGACCTACCACCGGCCCCCTTCGCTGGCTGCCCTGGGAGTGTCCCTCCATGTTTTCGTCTATATACGGGCTCATAGAAATCTCAGCTCAGGCAAAGAAGCAGCCAAAATGATCCCATCATCTCCTCCTGTAGCCTAGACAGACATCAGTCATGGATGATCATGGCTATCTCCTGCTGACCTTCAGAATCCACCCCAACACAGATCTCCACCCGTTCCAGCAGCGCCAGCCTGGGTGCCACTTGCTGTGCGTGGAGCTTCAGACCCAGCCCAGGTGCCAGCCCATGGCCACCTCCTCCAGGAACTCCCCTAACTCCCAGGTCCACATACTCTACATTGGCCTCCTTTTGGGAAGGAGGTGAGGTCCAGTGGGAAACCCAGACGGGTAGGGGCTCCATCCAGTTGACAAACATTGGGTGGGGCGGGGGCGTGGGCAGAGGTCCTGGGTTGAGTGAACCAATCAGACATGGGCCCCACCCCTTCCAGAGAGCAGCTGTGGGAAGGCTGTGCCCACTGGACCCTGGCAGAGAGCAGGAAGGGCTGGAGGGCCCGTATGCCCCTGGGCAGCTCTCTTGGCCTCCTGGTCTCAGTGTTCCTGTCTGTCTATGGTGGTGGGGCAGGGGAGAGGGGGCGCGGCGTGTATCCAGTGACGTATCCTTGTCTTTCCTACCCACTCGCCACTCTCCTGTGCCAGGGAGAGAGACCACTTCTCCCGTTCCTTGGAGCCAGGGAGTAGGTCACAGAAGTCGGCATGAGATAGGGTCTCAGGAGCTCCCAGCAGGCTGGCGGGTGGTGTGACAGACCTGCTGTGCCATGGTCTCGTCGCCACATTGAGGGGTCCTTCCTGTCTGCCCCTGGGCCCACTCACCCCTGTTTCTAATGAGTATGGGGATGGGGAAGCAGGCAGCAAGTGCAGGCCGAGAACATTAAAAGGAAATGATACAACTCAGCTGGGAGTGGGGGACACCCCCCAGTGCGTGACCTTGAGCAAGTCCCCGAGCCTCCATCAGGTGGGGCTCTTGGGCGCCATTAACACACCCCAGAGGGCAACAGCCCGGTTCTCCATTTCCAGGCCTGAGCTGACAGCACAGCGCCCACAAACCTCGCTGACCTCTGACTGCCCCGAGAGGGGGCTGTGGCCCGGGCGCTGTGGGCATCTCCTTCGTGGGTCTCCTGTGGGGCGCCCTGGAGAGGCTCGGTGAGGAAAGAGGCCCCAAGGGGCAACGCCCAGGGCTGCCGGCTCCCGCACCCCCTCCTCGATTTCCAGCCTGGTCTGAGCTCACAGGGGAAGACCCGAGATCCCGCTCTCCTGGCTGTCCTGAGGGTGCGGACTAACACCATTTGGGGGCCATGGCAGGTGGCGGACCCCGTGCTGCTTTCACCGCAGTCTGGGACGGAAGCCCCCTTCCCGGCCCGAATCCGCTCCACACCCCAAGTCTGGCCCAAGACAAACGTGGGCGTCAAGGCCTCGGGCTTCCTGAGCCGGTCATCACTGCCCCCACCGCGCACGTGGAGCGGGCGGTGCAGCCCAAGGGTCTGGGAAGGAACCACGGGCTGGGGGCGGAGTTACAGGGCGGGGGCGGAGCCTCGGCGTCTCAGGGCCCAACCAGGTCGGGTCAGGTTTGGAGGCGGAGCTGGCACCAAGAGGCGGGGCGCGGGATGCCGTGCCGCGGGGCAGAAGAACAGAACAGAACCGAATAGGTCTCAGAGTCCCAGCCGGGCCTGGGACGTGGCCTCCGGGCAAAGGAGGAGTCGGGGAGGGAGGCTAGAGGTCTCCCCGGGACTGGGGCAGGGCCGAACCAGGAAGGGGCGGGGCATAGAGCGGGGCGGGGCCAGTGCCTTGAAGGCCCAGACGGACAGGG
>NW_012098098.1:5832965-5834177 GCF_000951045.1 Mandrillus leucophaeus
TCGCGGCCTGCCCCTCCCCCGCATCTGCGAGATGGTGCGGCGATAGGGCGGCCCCGATCTGGGCTCAGATAAAGTTTAAAATATTCCATTCTGCAAGTCCCGTCCTGATAAGATCGTTCTGTCGGGACGGGCTGAAATTGTGATCTTATCTCGCGCGGTTGACTCTCCCAGGCTTTGTATCTAGAAGCGGAGAGAGACCTGGGAGGGAGAGGGGACACCCGGGGCCGCGTGGAGATGCCTGGCCAAGTGGCAAGGACCTGCCCGCGCCCACCCCCACCGGTGCCGTCGCAGAGCCGCAGGGCAGGGGAGGGGGGAGCGCCCAGCTGCTGCAGCCCAGGCACTTGGCTCCAGCCCCCCAGACATCTCCACCCCGTGCCCTAGTGCTGGGGTCCTGAACCCAGGCCCTGCCTGCCTGGTGACACCTCCTGGACCCTGCAAATGTCCCAGCCAAGGCGGCATGGGCAATGAATGGTGCCCTCGGATGCCCGCGGGTACCCCCTGGCATCCCAGGGGGCTGCTCTGAGTCAGAGAAGGGCCTCCCAGGACGCAGCCCCAGGCCAGGGTCGCCCCTGCACGCAACCAAGTTTCTTGCTGGTCCGGCTCCCTGAGGGGTCAGAGGTTGCGGCCCCACCGCCACATTGCCAGTGCCCCCACGATGAGAACTGCGCTCTCGGGACCACTGTCTGGCCTGGGCCTCTGGGCTGTGCCAGGAGGGAGCAAGAGCACAGGAAGCTCCCCTCCCCACCCTAGGCCAATAATAACTTTGCGCCTCATGGTTAGGGCCCAGGCACAGGTCTTCCTCCCTGGGGCGCCTCCCCGGAGCCTGACGGGCAGGTCGTCTGAGCCCTGCCAGGAGGCCACGACGGAAACCGGCCCGCTGCCCAGCCGCAGGCGCCCGGGCACTGCCTCCTTTGTCCACACGACCACTGCCACCAGGACCCCTTGCACAGGGCCTGTGGGAGCTTCCCTACTCAGGAGGTCTCCTGAGGCGGGGGTCACCGGCATGAACCGGTTCCCGTAACCCAACTCCCTCAGTGCAAACGGGACCTGTTTCCCGAAAGTCGCCTTCTATCATGTCAACTCAAGTATTAAAAACCACCCACAGGTCCCGATCCGCGCTTATGCTCTGGTTTCTTTTTCCTTCCTCCCCTGAGCGCCTGTGTTCGGTTCTGGGGTGTGTGTGTGTGTGTGTGTGTGTGTGTGTGTGTGTGT
>NW_012098098.1:5834912-5849678 GCF_000951045.1 Mandrillus leucophaeus
CGGGACCCCCGGCGCCCCCAGCCCGCTGGGCTTTCCTCCCGCCCGAGTCGATGTGAGCTCTGATAAGCGCCTGGCCGGTCGGCCCGATGGCGATTGCCAAGAGCGATAAGGGGCCTTATCTTTGGCCACCAGGCCCGGCTGGGTTGGAGAACAGCGCGGGGGCGTCGCGACCGGGGCGAGTGGGGGCTTGGAAAGGGCCTGGTTGGGGCCGGGGAGCCGGCGTCCCTGGGCTGGTCTGTCTGGGGGAGTTTTCTCCCCAAACACACTTAATTGCCAAGAAGTTGATCCTCCCCTGTGGCCGGTGGTACAGTCCGTCAAAATGAAAGAAAACTGACTTCGCCCGGCCAGGAGGGGGAAGGGGGAGGACACCCCGCCCCGATTCCTCATAGACGGTACAGAGGTGGGTTTGACACCTCCAGAGGGAGAGAGGCTGTTTTCCCCTTGAATCCTGCTGGCGTTGCTGGTAGTTTCTGGCAAGAACCGAGTGTACACTGCTTGGAGTTTTCTTGAAAAAAAAAAAAATCAGAGTGGTTTCCATGGCCCAGGCTGCTTTGGGGGAGGCCAGTGTGCCCTGGTGAGGAGGCACCGCAGACCTGCCTGGGCTGAGCACTGTTTGCCGAGCACTACTGCATACAGGCCCTGGGTCCCAGTGGCAAATGAGAGGGGCAGAGGGGGTAGCCAAGGGGAGCAGGGGGCACGTCCGGTGGTCAGGGACACTTCTTGGAAGGGGGTGACCTTTGGCATTGTAGGGCTGGCCTCAATTTTCCGCTGCTGTCGGGGGAGCAAGGGCTGAGAGGCGCCTGGGGCTAGGGGGCCAGCATGTGCCAGCAGGTATGAGTGAGGTTGGGAGTGGTGGAGTCAGGCAGGTCCTTGGCCTCCCGCTCTGAAAAATGGAGTCAAGAATAGGTCCCCAGGGCTGTGGGGGTCCCTGGGTCAGTCGAGATATTGAGGGTCCACAGGGGCATTTTGCAGTGGAAGGGCCCATGGATCCCACAGGCCAGACAGAACCCCAGGCCGGCTGGTTAAGGCCTTCCGGAAGGAGCCCGGGTGTGGGGCGGGGCAGGGCGTCCCTGAGCCCCTCCTGTCCCAGCCCAGGCAGCTGCCGCAGCTCAGAGGAAGGTGCTTTTCACACACTCTCAGACTTTGATTAAACAAATTATTGGTAGCCACAGGATGACTAATTCACTCCAAGCTTCAAAGTCACCCACCTGCTCTCCCCAGCAGCCCAACGCCCACCCGTGGGGCTGGCAGTGCCATCTGGCAAGGGCCAGTTCCAGTTCCAGAGAGGGCTGGTTGGGCCCAGAGGGCGATGGGGTGGTTTCTGTGATGTGTTATGAACGTGAGTGGGACGTCTGCACAGAGCCATCCACAGTGGCCTTCCATGCGTGGGAGGCGCCTGGGTGTCGAGGCTCTCAGAGGCCACCTTACCATGCCCACGACCCAGGGTGGTAGCAGAGCATCCAGGAAAGAAGGAGCTTTGGCAGCCTGGCTGATCCTGGTGCCGAACCACGGGAGACAAGTTACTGTGACTTCCATAGCTCTCAGTTTCCCCCTGTTGGAAAAACGGGTATGACAGTGTCTGCCATCCAGGGGCTGCAGGTCCTGCCTTCAGCTTACTTGGTCCTTGGCCCAGTTGCCCCATTGCCAGTCACCACCCTGAGGGAAATGGTGCCTGCAGCTGGCTTGGTGCTTAGGCTGAAAAGCCATCACTATCATCTCAGAGTCCTGATCCCAGCTACGTTTTTCTCCCTTTCTCTCTCTTTTTCTTTTTAGTTAATTTTTTTAAAAAAATAGATATGGAGTCTCACTATGTTGCCCAGGCTGGTCTTGAACTCCTGGGTACAAGCTATACTCCCAGCTCAGTCTCCCAAAGTACTGGGGTGCCAGACATGAGGCACCGCACCTGCCCTCAAGCCACATTTAGCAGAGGGAATTAGAGATCGGGAGGTACTCTTGAGGCCCCCCACCCCTAAACCTGGATTCCAGCAGGATCTGCCAGACCCCGGAGCCCACGCCGTCACCCAGTTCTGGGCCGGTTGTGGTTTGCCCGCTTTCCTGGGCCTCAGGGAAGGCAGACAGCTCGTGTTTATTTGATGGTAAGAATAATATTCCTAACAGCCAATACTTAAGAGCCCTCTCTGTGCCAGGCTATGTATTAACTTAAAGCAGGTCCTCTTCTGATCACTATTTTACATCTGGGGAAACTGAAGCACAGAGAAGTTTCTTGCCCAAGCAAGTGATGGAGCCAGAGTTGGAACCCAGGTGGCTGGGCCTGTGCTCCTTAAGGGTGTGTCTGTGAACACCACACTGCCCTCTCTCCATCCTCTGGCTTCTGTCTGCCCTGCCGCCTGGGCCTCTCTCAGCCTCAGTCTCCACATCTGTGAAATGGGCCTTTGGGACCAGAGGCCCTCTGAGGTCTTTCCCCAGCCCCTCCCTGGCTGACCCCCAGACGGCCTCCTTCCTAAGACATTACTGCACGGAGGGGGAGTCCCCTGGGAGGCTTATCCAGGCCCTCCCTGGGCCTGGGACTGCCGTCAGCCCTGCCAGTCCCTCCCCGGAGGTCACTAGGAACCCAGCGTGGCATCCAGCACCACTGGGGATTTAAATGGGTCAGTTGGGGAAGAAAGGAGGAGGGAATGTGATGCCATTAATTGTGCCCCTTATCTCCTGTTTCTATGCCAACCAGACGTTCCTGGGCTTGACGGGCTTGTGAATAATACTCCCGCTGGCCTATCTGCCATCGACAGCCTCCTCCTGGAGGCAGCTGTTGCCTGGCCGATTGGTATCGCCAACCCCATGGACCTGGCCCGGCCACACTTGGGGCCCTGGTGGGGCTCCTGCCCACCCGGCCACCATACCCCTGGGTATTCCTGGAGGTACCCAGTGGCTCCTGACCCCATTTCACAGAGGGGGAAACTGAGGCTACAGCCACAGGTCTGCTCTCCACACCTCGTCTGCCACCCTAAACTCAGGCAGGAGTGGCCCAGACTGAAGGGAAGGGGGTTCGAGAACCTGCAGAGGGGGTCGCCTGCGCCCCGCCTGGCTGCGCAATCTTCATGAGTCCCACCACTCTGGATGCGCTGTCCTTGGTTGTGTCATTAGGAGGCAGATGACCCCATGGGTGAGGGATCAGCCACTTACAAGCTGCAGGCAACGCATGTGGCCTTATGGACCAGGCGAGAGCTGGTGCCCATCGGGGGTGAGCCCCTCGTTAGGGCCTGTGTGCAAGTCGAGACTTGAGTGGCTCCTCTCTGGCTCCTTTTGGCCCCTGGAATTCACCTGTATGCAGGCGGCCCCCATGCAGCTCAGTGCTCCTTCGGAGGCCCCGTCCACACCTGCCTGATGGCCTTGCCAGCCCATCCCATCACCCACTCCCTGCTCAGGCCCGCAAGCTCCCTGAGAGCAGGACTGGGTCAGTCCTGTCCCCACAGAGTGGGCCTGCCGGAACTCTCTGTCAGATAAATGACCAGATGGACGCTCGGCTCAAAATAGACATGGCCTGCTCACACCACAGCTCTGCCACTTACTGGCCATGGAACTATGGGCAAGGCCTGCCCATGTGAGCCTCCGTTTTCCCATCTGCAAAGTGAGTGTAATGATAGTACCTGCCCCTTGAGCATTGTTGTGAGAATGGAAGGAAAATACCTGTTATCCGAGACAGCTGCTACTAACCCTCTCCCCCTCCCCTTCCCCTTCCTCCCCTTGCTCCTCCCCTTCATTCCCCCGCCCGCTCCTCTTCTTCCTCCTCTCCCTCCTCCTCTTTCTCCTCCCCCTCCTCTCCCTCCTCCCCAGCAGCCTAATGCCCACCCATGGGACTGGCAGTGCCATCTGGCAAGGGCCTTCCTCCTCCCCCTTCCCCTTCCCCCCTTCCCCTTCCTCCTCCTCCTCCTCTTTGCCTTCCTCCTCACCCTCCCCCTCCTCCTCCCCTTCTTCCCCTTCATGGTCAATCACTTGGGTCAGATCTGTGGTTTCCAGCTTATCTGAGATGGAGAAATCCCTCTTCCCAAGCTGTCTCCCAGGACAGTCCAGCATGTGAAACACACAGGGTCCCTGCTGCTCATGGAGCTCACCGCACCGGCCCCAGGTCGGGGCAGCCCCTGACACCCACCCTCTAGCTGGCTGGCCTTTCCCTCCAGCGCAGCCCGACTCCCCAGGCTGTGTGGCCCTCTCTGGGCTGGGGCTTCCCTTTGGCGAGGGCAGCACGGAGGGGCCGAGATGATGCTCCTGCGCGTGCCTCTCCACCTCCCCACCCGGCTCTGGGAGGGCCTGGACCAAGCCACGCCAGAAGGGCTGTGGGGCCAGGCAGCCAAGTGAGAGGCCCAGGGCTTATCGAGGGTCCCCAGCCCGCTGTTGGCAGGGCCAGGAGAGAAGGTGGGTCGGGAGGAGTGGGGGTCCTCGCAGGAAGGCACACTGGCAGTTCCTGGGGAGCTGCCATCTTTCTGGGCCCAGGCGACGTCATGGTGGCGGCCCTCCCTGCCTCAGTGGGTTCAGTGGGCACACCCATTTTTCAAATGAGGATGAGAAGGTCCTACGAGGCCGAGACTCGAGTCCTGCCCCCGTACGAGGAGGAAACGGGGGGTGGTCTGGTCCTGCCCTCTGCCTAACACCAGCTTTCATGTTTAGCATGTGGCCCTGACTTACGGACCCCAGAGTGAGGACAGGGGGTGTGGCTCTCAGCCAGGTGGCCTCAGCCAGTGTCTCCCAGATGCCCGCCTTGGAGACTCCTCTTTAGAGTGGGAGTAACAGGGTCCCTCCTATCCGAGCTGTGTTGAGTAGTCTAACAGGGCTGGTATACAGTGGGTGCTTAATAGCAGCTGTTTGGAGCAGACCCAGGGTCCCGGGTCAGGAAGGCGACCTGAGTTGTTCATGCCAAGTGACATGGTGCTCCCTGTTCATGGGGTCACTGGGTGGGCTGAGGACAGAGGGGTGGGAGGCCCGGTGAGGACCAGGATGCTCAATGGGGAGGCCCCAGGTTCCCACCCCATCCCCACTGCAGGGGCTTTGCCCCACCACCTGGGCTGCACCCTCAGGGCTCCGGGCTGATGCCGGACTCTGGAGAGGGAGGTGACCAGTCTGGGGACCACTTCGGACAACAGTGCAACCTCACGTCCTGGCCTGGCCTTGCTATGACCCTGTGGACAGTGGCTGTGTCTGGGGCCTCTGTTTCTCTGTTGATGGAGGAGCTTTTTAAGAACACCTCCTGCCTGGCTGCTGTGTGGGGCGCGGGCTAGGAAGGGCTGTCCTACGGGCACGTCTATGAGGGACTTTGCTGCCTCTGGAGCTGCTGGTTGCATCACTGATATTTTGCCAAAAGCCCTGAGGGCTGGACATTTAGCAGAGTGCCACTGCCCTCCCCTCCTTCAGTGTTAGGTTTTGAAGGGAGGAGGGACTCTGCCTGAGCGTGCCACACCCTGGGCTGGGCCGGCCTAACATCCCAGCCCCAGCCGTCCTCTTCTTGCCCGCTGCTAAGATCATCATTGGCGTTGGCCAACCCATTTTACCGGCGAGGAACGGAGGCCCTGGAGGCGTGACATGAGTGAGGTTACGTGACATGGGACGTGTCACATGTGACATGAGTGAGGTTACGTGACATGGGAGCTGGGGCCGTGGACCCCGGGGGTGGGCCCAGCTGTCTCTGGGCAGTGCCCACTCAGCCCCCTCAGGCCACCAGCCCCAGTGCAGCCTGCAGCCCGGAGAGGCCCAGGTTCCTCCCCATCTCCTCCTCCCTCCCCAGCTGCCTCGTGTTTTGGGAGAAGGCAGTGGCCCCGCTGGGGCAGGAATGTGGCGGCTGACCTTGGGCAGAGCCGGGTTAGTAGATAAGCAGGCCCCTCCCCTCAGCCTCCTGTGCCTCCGTCTGCTTCCCCAGCTTCCCCTGGGCCACTGGCTGTGGTCTTGGGAGCCTCGGCTTCCCCACCTCTGAAATGGGTGTTGGGGGCTGGAGGGCAGCTTCCGAGAGCCCAGGCCCTGGCTCTCCTGGTTCCCTCAGTTCCCCACCTGGGGCTGGAGTGAGCCCGGTGTGCTGAGGGCTCCTGTCTGCTAAGCGCCTGTGGGCATCCCCGTCCTGCCCTTCTCCAGACCACTTAGCTTTGGGTTCTCCACCCATTTCGCACATGAGAAACTCGGGGGTCAGAGAGGGTGGGTGGCTGTACTAGACTCTCGCAGCACACAGTGGTGCTCTGGCTGTGGAGGCAGCGGCAGGGCAGGGTGGCCCTGCCCTAGCTCCCGGGCGGGCTGCCTGTGCCTAGGACCTGCTGGACTGTCAGGGGTGTGGCTTCCTGAGAAGGAGGGGCGGCCACTGCGGGCTTCCGGGTTCCTCCGGGAGCATCCCTGTGAGCAGCCATGGTTGGAATCCCGGAGTGAAGAGTCCTAGATTCTCTGTCATTCTAGGCAGGTTACCTTGCTTCTCCAAGCCTCAGTCTCCATCTCTGCAAAATGGGGGTATCGTGGGGCACCAGGCTGGGTTCCAGGGTTGCCCGGTCCTCGTGCAAGTCACTCAGCCACCCTCAGTTCCCCACTATAAAATGGAGCAGTGATGCTCACCTCACCGGGCTGTGAGGAGGGATGCCACCCAACACGAGAGGCGCAGCCTGGGCCAGGGCCCCGTGTGTTCTGTGCTGTGTAACAAAATCCACACACACAGGGCAGGGGCCCCCCTCCCCTCCCCAGGTTGCTGACGTCCCTCAGGTGTCTCTGTCACAGCCGGCCTCGCGTGGGCCCGCTCCTTCCCACTTCCTCCTGGGCGCTTGTGCTCATCACTGCCTCCTGCCTCAACTTCCCTTTCTTCCATCAAGCCCCAGCTCCCCAAGTCAGACCGAGGGAGCAGGAGCAAAGGAGGCCCTGGGCTGGCTGGTCGTGGCTCCTTCCTGAAGTGGTGTATGAGGAAAGACCTGCTGGGGAGTCCTCCGGGGACAGGGGACGGGGCCTCACGGTTGATGGTGCGTCTGTCCTGGACATTGTCGGCCCCCAGTGAGGGACCAGGTGCCTGCAGCTGCTCCCTCAGCCTCTCTTGGGGTTCCTCTGGCATCAGGCACCCAGACCCTGGTGATGGAAGGGGAAACCGAGACTCAGAGCCATCAATGGCCACAGGGCCCTCCCCCCGATGTGAACCCAGGGCCTAAGCCCCTCTCCACACTCAGCCCCAGGCTCACCGGCGTCACAGCACTTACTGGGCATTTACTAGGCCCCTGACTCGCACTCGGCCACCGCACCCAGGATTTGATAGATGTGGCTGCATGTCCTCCCGGCAGCCGTTGAGGGAGGCCCAGTGTGCAGATGGCGAAACTGAGACTTAGAGAGTTTCAAGGTCAGCCCCAGCCCTGGAGCTTGAGCTCCTAGATCTGGGCGGAGAAACCACCCAGCAAATATTTTGAGGAGGGAGCGAGAGGAGGGCAGCAGTGGTGGTTTTTACAGAACTTTCCCTGCTCCCTCTGGGCCAGGGGACGCCCGTCTTCAGGCTGAGGAAACTGAGGCCTTCCTGTGTCTCCAGGCAGATCCAGCTCTGGCCTCAATACTGTGTCCTCTGGCTGTGTGACCCTGAGCAAGTCCCTTCCCCGCTCTGGGCCAAAGTGGCCACTGCAGAGCCTTAGAGATGTAGGAAAGAGATCAGAGCCACGACTAGACCTGGCCCACGTAGGGCAGGGCCAGCCCTGGGCATTTCCAGCCAGCCAGGAGCCCTTGATCAAGGCTGCTGTTCTGCGCCCTGTGGTCTGTCAGTCAATCCTTGGGGGCTGGAAGGAGTGGATTGGAGGCGCCTTCTTCCCAATGGACAGAGGTGCTCTATTTAGGGCCTGGGTGCCCCGTCTCGAGGAGGGGCCCTGAGGACAGGCGAGCAACCCCTCAACATTTAGGGGTTTGCTGAGCACACCTGGGCCCGAGGGGCCGAAGCATGTGAGCCGTGTCTCAGGTTGGGACCCACAGGGGCAGGGCCCCCAGGTGCCCCCAGGCTGCCTGTTTATGATTGATAGTTCCTGAACCCGGGCCTGGGCCCTGGATATGCTCCCGGAGGGGACGGGACACCCTGCAAGTCCCAAGGCAGGAGGATGGGGTGTTTGCACCTCAGTCCTGCTGCTGTCCCCAACACCACCTACCCTCTTTCCACTTCATGGGCCTGGAACAGCTCAGGAAGGCTTGGGACTACCCCAGCCTTCTTGGGTCCCTGAGGCAGTCGGCCTCAGTTCTCCCATTGCTCATAGGCCCACACCCAGCTCTACCCAAACATTTTCCCAGAGAGCAGAGAGACCCCCTACCCCCGCTGTGGCAATGGTCGGTGGGCACCCAGGCCCTCTGGGGCCTGGGCTCAAGCTGACCATCTCCATACCCTTCCAGCTATGCAGGCTGTGGCCTGGTCCGCCCTGCACTGTCTCCTGGTCCGGGCCTCTGGCGGGCACAGGTTTCAGCTCCTGTGATAACTGGGAAAGTTGAACTGGCCCCATTACTGCGCCAAGATGGTGGGTGAGATACAGCCTTGATAATGGAGGAGATACCAGCTTCTCGGTGGCCAATAGCCCAGCCTCTCCACCCATTAACATTCCCCACCAGCGATCCGCCGCCTATCTCCTCCATTTCCACTCCTCCCGAAGATAAGAATGGAAATTCTGACTTCATAGCTCACTGATTAAAGTGTCTGGATTTCTTGATAATACACAGATAAATTATGTTTTTGAAAAAGAAGGTAGGGAGGAGGGTGAGGAGGATGGGGGCCTGGGGTGGGTGGGAGCCCTTGGCCGTCTCTCCCAGTCTCTTTTGGCCTCTGGGCCGGGCCGTGAACCACAGAGTGTCCGGCCTACACCGCTGCGGCCTCTGCACAGACCCCGTGTCCAGCGGTGCAGAGTTAGCTCACAGCAGGGCCCAGGCTGGGGAGGCACAGGCAGGGCGCAGCGTCTGCTCAGAGGAGAAACAGCAGGAACACGTCGTAATGCTGGAAACTCGGGAAACTTGGGAGCTCGTAACCGTGGGCCACAGGACTGTGAGGAAGCCCTCTGTCGGGGAAGTGCTCCTCCCAGCAGCCTGGCGGTGGGCAAAAGGTGGAGGAAAAGCCAGAAGTCTGGGCCTGGCTGGCTGCGCCTGTCTTGGGCCATGTCTCCGTGCCTCAGTTTCTCCACCTGTCAAATGAGTGGGAGCACGGGGCCCTCCTCACAGCCTTGCGGGCCATGCAATGCCCCAGAGCGGGCATTTCACCTGTTTGGATCCCTGGTGTCCCCCTGGTGCCTAGAACAGCGCCCAGTTATACAGTAGGTACTTAATAAATGTGAAGGGCCCAGGAAGAGCCCCATTGGCCAGCTGGGGAGGGGGAGGGGCTTGCCTGCATTGAGAAGCCCTGTGTGCTCCCCAGATGGGCTCCCACCCTGTCCCCAGCCATCTCTGGCCCTGCTGCTGCACCTGACAGCTGCGTCCAGATGGGACTCAGGTGCCATCGCAGCGTCTGTCTGGATAAAGCCGCCTCCTTCAGCTGATCCGAGATCCGGCGCTGATGGAGCGATTAGCGGCGATTAGAGCCCGGCGTGCAGCTAATCCTCCTGCTGAGGGACAGGTGAGGCAGCCATAGGGGTGGAGGAGGGACAGGTGAGGCAGCTATAGGGGTGGAGGGGGCCAAGGGGCCCGCTGTGCAGGGGGGAAACCGAGGCCCCGCAGCTACGATGTCTCCTTGAGGCAGTGGCCCAGCCGCTCTCTCGCCTTCCTGTGGAGCCGCCTGGGGTCCCAGTGGGTACAGGTCAGTTTGCCATTTCCCGCTTCCTGGATTTTATTTTTTAAGTGACTCTTGAAAAATGAGATCCTCTGGGATCCCAAAGGCAGGATCCCTGGGGCGGTGTGGATGGCGACTGTTCTGGGCGGTTCTGGGACCCCCAGTTGTAATAATCCTGATGGTGGCCGTGGTTAGGCAACAGCTCCGTTACCCAGCCCTGGCAGTTCTGGCATGGAGTACTCTGCAGCCCTGGGAGGGGTGCCTATGACCTCATTCTCCTTGGAGAACTGAAGGCTCAGCGAGGTTGAGTAACTCACCAGAGATCACACAGCATGAGGAGAACAGAAGGGACCCTGGCTTCTGGCTTAGAGTCTAGCCGAGGTCAGAGTCTCCATCCTGGCTGGAGGTTCTGGGGTGTTTGCAGTGGGGGGCAGCCCACGAGC
Organism: Mandrillus leucophaeus; assembly: GCF_000951045.1. NCBI lineage: Eukaryota > Metazoa > Chordata > Mammalia > Primates > Cercopithecidae > Mandrillus > Mandrillus leucophaeus. Next base: position 5,845,038 of record NW_012098098.1, read on the forward strand.
CTCCCAGGGGGCTCATCCCTTCCCTTCAGGGAGAAAGGCCAAGCACAGAGAGGACAGGACAGGGGATGGCTGAGGGCCACACAGCCTGTCCTGGCAGTGGGAGGGGATGGGTGGAGGCTGGCCTGCCTCTATTCTTGTTTCTTGGGTTCATCTGTTCCCAGAAAATAAGCTCCTCTGGTGAGAAAGTTGGTTTCTTTCTAACTTTTGAGTTTTGTTTTGTTTCAATATTCTAAAAGGAAGTCAGCTATTTCCAGTACAGTGGGGTGTGTATGCGGGGGAAGGGGGTAAACGTCAGCTCCAGTGACCAACGTTTAAATCCTGCCCCTTGGCCGGCAGCCTCTCAGTTTCCTCACCTGTATCACGGGCATGATCACAGTTTCAGCCTCCTTGGCCTTTGAGGAATTAGACAGGGCAGAACTGGGAAAGCATCTGGGGCCCTTGTGCAGCGGGTCTCAGTAAACCCTGAAACAGCGGTGGTATTAATGGGGGACACATGCCAGGGCAAGGGTCCCTGGGGTTGGGCCACCTCTCCAAAGCCCTCTCTGCCCGCAGCCCACCCTCTCTGAATCCTGCTGGCATTCTTCCTGCACGGTTTTCGGCCAGTGGCTCCAGTGTGCAGATGACCTCAGTGATGTCACCTAGGGCCTCGTCACATCACACAGCGGCCAGAATGGCTCCAGAACATTTGTCCCTGTGATCCAAGAGTCCACCCCTTATCAATCCCCCATAGTTGCCACAGTCACCCAGACCGGGGGCCACAGCAAACAAGCAGGGGGTACAGCATTTGCCCCCATGGCCCTTGTTCTCACACACATCCCAGAGGCTCAGGCCTCAGTTTCCACATCTGTCAAATAGGGCCGATGCCGCTAAGCCTGCCCTGCAGGCCATGGCCAACCCCCCTGAGGTCTCCCTGCCCCTCCCAGCTGTTCCCACCAGGGCTTCTCGAGGAAGGAGCTCAGCACCCGCCCCAGTGACACTTCACTTCTCTGGGCCTTGCTGTCCTTTTCTAAAAAACGGGAGGCCGGTCCCCCTCTCGGAGTCCTTTCTTTTTTTTTTTTTTTTTTGTTTTTTTGAAATGGAGTCTCGCTCTTGTCACCCAGGCTGGAGTGCAGTGGCTGGATCTCAGCTCACCGTAAGCTGCGCCCCCTGGGTTTACGCCATTCTCCTGCCTCGCCTCCCGAGTAGCTGGGACTACAGGCGCCCGCCACCTTGCCCGGCCAGTTTTTTGTATTTTTTTAGTACAGACAGGGTTTCACCGTGCTAGCCAGGATGGTCTCGATCTCCTGACCTCGTGATCTGCCCGACTTGGCCTCCCAAAGTGCTGGGATTACAGGCTTGAGCCACCGTGCCCGGCCTCGGAGTCCTTTCAAGGAGCTGATGGTGTAGACCGTGAGACCTGCCCTACAGGGCACGTGTGCGGCTGCTCCTGTCTTCCTGTGCCCTCCAGACCCCGGGCCTCGCAGCCGTCTTGGATCCCCTCCCTCCTCCCATCATGGGCTCTGGGCTGGCTGCTGGTGTGTTGGGCACAGCAGGCCCTAAGCTGACCCGCGCCCTTTGTGGCTGGGGCCTGAGAGGGAGAGGCCCCCATCCCTAGTTCCATGGCTTTGGGAGGTTTTCTACCCTACCACCCCCCAACGAAAAAGAAAAAAGGGAACTTGATGAAAAGGGCGATGCGTGCTGTGTGGTGGAGGAGGTGCTATCGCCGTTATCTATCTGCCTGCTCGAGCTGAGTGGCCCCCCTTCCCCTTATCTCACCCCACCCAAATGCCAGGAACAAAAGCGAGAACACACTTTCACCCGCACACACACCCGCGAGCCCACCTCCCCTGACGCACCCATGAGCCCACTGCCTACAACACACACAGCCTAGAGGGAGAGATGAGCACTCGGGGTGCTCCGAAAGTATCATCATCATCGTTTTGCAAAGAAAGCCCCCAAATAGCCCTCCCTGAGACAAGGCAGCCAAAAATAAGAAGTTGCCCTAAACAGACCCCCCCAGGAGAAAAGAGGCCAGCCTTGGAGAGGGGCCGGGACTCGGGGCCAGGTCCCAGCTATGCCGGCCTCTTGGCTGTACGACCTTGGGCCAGTATCTTTCCTGCTCTGAGTCATCCCTGAATGGATGTCAGGGAGCCTTCGAGGAAAGGGGAGAGCCTACGCTGTAACTAAAGCCCCCCAACACCGCCACGCAGCTTTCTGACCCTAGACTTGGGGCTGGGAGGAGTCACCCAGAATCTGATACCCCCAGGGCCCCGCCCCCCAGAGCCCCACCCCCATGGCCAGGGCCCCACTGTCCTAACCAATGGACAGCTGGCAGCCAGTGGAAATGGAGTATGCAAATGACCAGGGGTGAGGCTCAAGGATTGGCTGAGCTGCTGTGTGGGGGCGGGGCCTCCTCCAGAGGCTGGCCTTGACCTGGGGGAGTAGTTCCCACCCCGGACCCTGCCCCAGGAGGGGAGACCTCTGCCGCCACCACCACCGGCTCTGGAAAGGCCCGCCTTTTAGGGGCCTCGCTGCCTGGGCACAGGTGGATGGACAGGCTGGCCTCTGGAGGACCTGCCAACCCTCAGAGCCCAGACCCACATGGCCTGAGTTGGGGGCCAGGACCCAGGAGTTCCCCAGAGGAGTGCAGCCAGCAGCCACTCCCAGATGGGAACAGCAAGTTTCACAAACCGGCAGGGACGGCCCGGGGCCAGCCAGCCTCCCTCCCGCCCCCATGTCTGGGCCCACTGCAGACCCTCCTGCAGGCTGCCCCCCACCACTCCACCCTCTCCCCGCCCTGACTTCCGTCCGGAACCTCATTCTGCCAGACTTCTGAAGTGCCGGCCGGGCTGGGAACGTGGCACCATCTTAATGAATGACAGTCCCAACCCCTTTGCCCACCTCAGCTTCCCCCTCTGTAAAATGGGAAGGCAGTCTAGTAGGTCTGCCTCCCAGGATAGTTTCTGAGCTCTTCGGCAAGTCCCTTGCCAGCCTGGGCCTCAGTTTCCCCTTCCACACCGTGAGGCTGAGGTGGCAGGTTCTCTGGGGGTCCTCCTTCTGTCTGTGGCTCTGGCATAGCCTGGAAACCTGGGGTCTTCCAGATTTCCCATTGTCAGAAATTCACATGCCCGGAGACCATGTCTGCAGGGGGGCTCAGGACACCTTGGGGGCGTGCGCCTGTGTTCTGAAACCACCCATACTGCACGGTGGGTCTTGTTGGCAAGACCAGGCTGAGGTAGGCTCCACCGGCCTGAGACCGACCTGGCTGGAGGCCCAGTCAGCTCCCACAGCACCTGAAAATCAGCCACAGGTGTGGGTGTTTGTGAAAAATGTGTAAGTGGAAAATAGTGGCGGGGCAAGGAGGGAAAGAGTCTGGGCTGAGATCTAAGGAGAGGAAGTAGGGAGGGGCTGTCCAACCAGAACCAGACATCACCTTGGCCAGGGCCCCACCCCCTAATATGGGGTGTGGTGCCTCTCACGTGGTGAGGGTCAGAGGTGCGTGCCCAGCCCCGAGGATCTCCCCATCAGCCCTCCCAGTCTGCAGGGGGGTCTCCACGCATACGGGCAGCTCTGTCCTCCCCAAGGACAGTTTGGGGCATACAGTAGGTGCTCCATAAATACTTCCCCGCTGATTTCTGGATCTGCTCCCTGTGCCTGGCCGTGTCTCCAGAGGCAGAGCAAGCAGAAGGAAAAAGGAAATGGAGAAAAAGCCAGGGCCTCCAGAGCCAGCGTTGTGGGCAAAGGTCCCTCCAGTGTGGGGGCATCACCTGCGGAGAGCCAGGGTTCTTGTCCCTGTGCCGGGGCTGTGACTCACTCCTGCGGGGTCCTTGCTGTCAGGGCCACCCCACCCGTCCTGGGGACGGGGCTGCTGGACAGGCTGGGGCGGGCAGCCTCTGGATGCTCACGGGTGTCCCCTGTACTCTCCAAACCTGTACTGAGTGCCTGCTGTGTACTGGGCATGGACCAGGGACCCCAGGTGACTTCATGGAGCCCCAGCCTGATGGGACAGAGTGAACACAGGGGTCTGTGTGCTCTGTGGCAGAGCCACTGGGGAGGCTGTTGGGGGACTGGTGGTGTGGAGGACCAGGTGGTGACACAGTGACGGGTGAGGATGTGGCATGGGGAACATGTCCTCGCCGAGCACACGGTGGGAGCTCCAAGCAGGGAATGAGGTCACCCAGGAAAGGGCGGGAGACGCAGCGCAACGCACTGACCCAGGGCCCAGCTCAGATGCCAGCACCTCTCCCGGCGGGGTCCAGCCTCTGCGACAGGCATTCCCTTCCCCGTGTGCCCTTGCCAACTACATAGTGGGCTGCCCAGAGGCTGCCTTCTGAAGGAGCGAGGGGGCCGAGAAGAGGAAAGCCCAGCTCCCCTGCAGCCATGGTAGACCAGACTTTTCCTCTGTACTTACTCCGCCCTGACTGCGATGGGTGCTGAGGATTCAGACAAGAACCGGACTCCCTGAGCTCCCAACCAGCTGACCCTCCAGGGCTCCAGCTGTGTGTGGCCTCCTCCCTCGCAAAGGTCAGCGGCCACAGGGTCTGACTCGGGCTGTAGCATCTAGGCTCTGAGATGACAGTGGCCGCGGTGGCTCCCGCTCACAGTTCAGGACCCTGAGATGACAGTGGCCGCAGTGGCTCCCACTCACGGTTCAGGACCCTG
>NW_012098098.1:5849868-5850900 GCF_000951045.1 Mandrillus leucophaeus
GTGGCCGCGGTGGCTCCCGCTCACGGTTCAGGACCCTGAGATGACCGTGGCTGCAATGGCTCCCGCTCACAGCTCGGGGCATCAGGACCCCGAGATGATCGTGGCTGTAGCGGCTCCCACTCACAGAGGTGGGGTCAGGGCCCCAAGATGACCGTGGTCGTGGTGGCTCCCGCACACAATGGAGGGGTCGGGACCCCCAAGATGGCCGTGGCCATGGTGGCTCCAGCACACAGTGGAGGGGTCAGGGCTCCCGGCTCTGAAACCAAGTGGCCTGGGCATGAATCTCTGCCTACCACTTACTCACAGTCAGATCTGCCACAGACACCTGAGCCTGTGAGTACGACTAAGGCTGCGTCTCCATCTCTGTGAATGGGGGTGCACGCGGGCTGGGAGGGCTCTGAGCCTTGGGCTGGCTCCGCACCCCGTTCCAGTGGGTTATTCTTGAGGGGACCTGCAGGTCCACAAGAGCCTTGGGTGGGCTGGGGCAGGGGCCGTGTGGGCTGCAGGGGGTGGAGCCAGAAGCTAGGGCCTCCCTGGTAGGAGCCCGGCAGGGCCAAACCCTGATGGGTATCGGAAGTTTGTTGGGACCACTCTCGGGACAGGTCACCTTATCTGGGCTCCCACCACGCATGGCCACCAGCAACCCCACCCTATCTGCAGACCCACAGTTCACGGAGGGGGTGCAGGACTGAACCCCAGCGAGCCCCAGCCTCAGTGTCCACACCCACAAGTGGCTGGAGGCACGGTGGTGGGCAGGGCAGGTGCCCGCAGGGTGGGGCGCACAGGCAGGGATGTGCCAGCTCTGTGCCTCGGTCCCAGGAGAAAGGGAAGAGGCACCCGGAGCGCCTGCTGCGCCCACAGCACAGAGAGGGTGGCATTTCCTGCTTTTTTGTTTGAATTTTCTTTTTTTTTTTTTTTTTTTTGAGACAGAGTCTCTCTGTGTCGCCAGGCTGGAGTACAGTGGTGCGATCTGGGCTCACTGCAACCTCTGCATCCTGGGTTCAAGCGATTCTCCTGCCTCAGCCTCCCAAG
>NW_012098098.1:5850950-5876133 GCF_000951045.1 Mandrillus leucophaeus
TCCCAAGTAGCTGAGACTACAGGCGCCCGCCACCATGCACAGCTAATTTTTGTATTGTTAATAGAGACAGGGTTTCACCACGTTGGCCAGGATGGTCTCCATCTCCTGACCTCGTGATCCGCCCGCCTCAGCCTCCCAAAGTGCTGGGATTACAGGCGTGAGCCACCGCGCCCGGCCTGAATTTTCTGTTTTTTATTGTGGTAACGTGTACGTCACATTTGCCATATTAACCCTTTCCAGTGTGCATTCGGTGCTGAGAACCCGGCAGCAGTGGGTCCCCAGAACTCCACGCGCTCCCAGCACAGGCTCCGCCTGATGGTGACTCCCACCCTTGCCACAGCCCCACTCCGGCATCCTAGGCTCCGCCTCTGTGGGTTGGAGGCTGATGTGTTAACTCCTGGTTTCAGGCAGGGAAGCAGGCCCAGGGCAGGCATCACAGAGCTCAGAGCTCTAGTGTCCCACAAGCTTCCAGGACTCCACAGCCCTGGGCCCCACCGGGACAAGGGGTCAGCTGAGCAGGAGGTCTGGGCGCAGGCCCTGCAGCTCTGCCATCCCCCCATGGGACGGGGAAGCCTCTGTTTCTGCAGCTGTACGGTGGGAGCGGTTGATTTGCTGCCTGGGACCCTGGAACGAGGAAAAGGCTGAACCGAGTCAGAGGGCGTGACTTCCTCCTTTCTGAAAGGCATCTGAGGGTCTGGACATTAGGGTCCCTGGGTCTGGGGTGAATCCTGCTCCTGGCCCCTGGGAATCTCCGGGATGGCCCACCGGGAAGAGGATGGCAGGAACCACCCATCCTCGGGCTGTGGTTCAATTCTGTGAATGAAACCTGAAGTCTCCTGGGCTGGTGAGCTCACCCGCTGCCCCTCAGGCCTCAGCCCAGCTGTACAGCCGTTGATGAGGGGCCCCTCTCACCGTGGCCTTGAAGGCAGAGTGAGGTGAACCCACAGGCATGGCCTGGAGGACCCCAGGGCAGGAGGAGGGTTGACTGCTGGGAAGGTCCGTAACCCCCCGCTGCCCCGGGGTCTGGGCGCTGCGCCCACCTCTCCCATGGCCGGGCCGTCCTGCTGGAGCCCTGCCCCCTTCCAGGGAGCCAGCTGCCTCCACCCGTCTGACACAGGCTGCACAGCGACAGCTCCGTGAGCCGCGGCCCCCTCCCCGTCTGTCAGCCCTTATCACCCATCCGAGGATGGGGTCCCCAGCCCAGATACTCGGGGCCCTGCTGGGACCACTCCTCCTCCCTGGGCCTCCGGCGGGCTTGCGGCCGTATGCAAGGCCTCAGCCACCCTGCCACACATATGGCCTGACCCCACCCTCACCTTCACCCTGGGCCGTGGTCTTTGCCCCCCACGGCCCCACGCGGCCTCGCCCCCACCCCCACATCCCATCCCTGGGCACCCCCTCGGCTCTTCCCCGAGGGGGTTAGGAATCAGTTCTCCGGAGTGAAGCAATCTCATGTAATCTATCAGTGGCTATCGGGCCCATCGGAGGGCCGGGAGTGGCCGGGCCCAGAGATGGCGCCAACCTTCAGCGTCGATAAAGTTTCCGAGTTCAGCGGTGATGAATGTTGAGTAAACGCAGGCCGCACCGATAGGATGTGGACTTGGCAGGCCGCGGCTCCGGCTGAAACCAATCTCTCCCCTATCAGCCGGGCTGGGCTTTCTCAGGCCCCGGCTCTTTCTTCCCTGCTCCTCCACCTCCCTTTCTCTCTGCCTTGCCCCGCCCGGGCCCCTGCCCCTAGGGACACGGGTGGGGGACAAGCCCACTGGCCCTGGCCCCAGAGAAGGGGCAGGCTCAGGGCAGGGGGAGGATCCAAGGGAGCCCAGAGAGATGGCCAGAAGCTGGGGGGCTGCCTGGAGGTGGTGGCAGATACAGCAGCCGCCGGGCCAGGGTTCCCCCCAGCAGCCCAGTGACCCTAACACAGTCTGACAGATTTTGGCATTCTGCTCAGCGTCTGATGGTGGCTTCCCACGGTGCCCAGAATAAAACCCCAGCTCCCTCTGACGCCTCCAGCCCCCTGCCTCCCCGCCACCCGCCTCCTCCCATTCCTGGGCTGTGCGGGGCTCCTTCCCACTTCGGGGGTGGGGGACTCTGTCTTCAGCGCTCTCTGCCCAGGGCTGTTCTCAGCCGCAGGTAAAGGTCACCTTCTGAGAAGCCCTGGTGACCACCTCGTCCGAAGCCAGCCCCCTACGCCAACCCACTCTTCTCTGTCCCGAACACTGTTTGAGCCTCCTCGGCATCCTCCGTCCCCACACACAGGACGTTCATTCGCTCGCCTCTTACCGCCCCTGCTGCAGAACCCCCAGGGCTGTTGGGAACCCGCATCTGGGGCCCCTCTGCCTCCTGCAGAGCCTCCCATCCTCTGTTCACTGCAGCTCTTCGAGACTGATGAGTCCATCCCCATCGGCCAGATGTGTAAACCAGGACCTGGGCAGCCCCTATGCCCAGAGCCAGGCACCGGCTGGATTCCACTTGTCCCTGAATGGCAGCTGGCCTGAGGCCCGTGTTGGGACCATGCTGCTCTCTGCCTCAGTTTCCCTACAGGCCTGTGCTTGATCCTGGCAGAGCTTCATAAACTGTGAAGAGCTGTCCACCCGTGTTGATGGGGATCTGGTCAGAGGGAGTCACAGCTCTGGGAGGAGACGTGCCCGGTGCCAGCCCTGCACCACAGGAGGCGAGGCAGGTGGACGCTCCCGTGGGGTGTTGAGGGTGCCCTGGCTTCAGCCACGCAGCGGGCGCCTGGCAGGGCCCAGGCCTTGGGGAGCTGTCAGAGGGGAGGGTGGACAGTTGCACAGGGACCATGGCGAGGGCAGGAACGCTCGTGATGGGAGGGAAGGTGTGGGACCGGGGAGGGCCTTGCTGAGCTGTGATCTGCCTATGACACGGAGCCAGGAGGGGAAACTGAGGCCAGCAAGGGGAGAGACCAGACTTCGGGCCTGGGAGCTGCACAGACCTGTGTCCCAATTCCACCCAAGTAACCCTGAGCAGGGGCAGGAGTCTGGGGGGCACGGCCAAGAAAAAGGGAGGTGGAGGAGGAGGGGAGAGCAAGTTGGGGCCTGAGAAAGTCCAGGTTCTCTCTCCTGGCTGTGAGGACCCCAAGGACAACGCCGGGTACAGGGCAGGGCTCGGGAAAAGGTGCAGGCAGTCTGCTGGGTCTGGACACCTGGATCTGTGCTATCTGTGTGGCCACTCCAAGGCTTGCTGGCCACTGCCTACTGTCCGCTGCCCACCACTGTTACTTCCTCTGCCCAGGGAGGGGCCGGGCTCGGAGGAGCCCCATCAACCTGCAGCTGATGCTGCCTGGGACACACAGGTGCAGGAGTGCCTGGGCCCACCCTTGGCCCTGCGGACGGCTGCTCAGCCTGGACACCATGCGGCCAGAGGCTGGGCGTGGCTGTGGGCCCAGGGCAGTTAAGCCCACCAGGTCTACCCCTCAGTTACTGGGTCGGCCACAGGAGGAAGTAGTGGGGCTCGGGGGGTGTGGGTGCAGGACACCCTTCCAATGTTGGTGCCCCATGACCCTGAGTCTCATCCCTCTCCTTGTAGTGCCCCCACACCCACCCAGGCCTCAGACCCCACAGGGGCAGGCAGCCAGGTGGGACTCAGTCTGGCTCACCCACCCCAGGATGAGCAGGCTGAGACCCAAAAGCCCCTCGCTGGAACCAACCAAGCCCCCATCCCTCTGCACAGCCTCCCTGCTCAGGGAGCCCAGGATGACCTAGCCACACCCCCCTCCAAGCCAGCCACACCCCACCAGCCTGTTTCCAGCCCTGACCCTTCCCGTGTCCATCAACATTTGCTGGGTACCTACTGTGTGCCAGGCACCGTTCTAGATGCTGGGGGTGCGGCTGTGAGCAGAGGTGAAGGGAGGGAAGGAGGGCCGCCAAGTGGCAGGGCAGCCATCGTGGGAACTGGGGAGGGCTGAGGGAGGGGGAGGGCCGAGCAGGTGCCTGCTGGAAGTTCTGGCAGAGGGGGCAGCCAGGGCAGGGCCATTTTCAGAAACCAGGCGGGAGCTGGGTAGGGGTTTGGCTTTTGCTCTGAGATCCCTGGGGGCCCATGGGAGGCGTTTGAGCAGAGCAGGTGAGGGGTTGGGGGCTGCTTAGTGAACATGACCACACGGCCAAGCGTGGCTGGGAAGACAGGGTGATAGTCCTTCACGCAGCAAGTGTGTCGTGGAATCCAGGCTGTTGGCACCGAGGGAGGGAGCTGGACTCGACTCGAACATACGATGGGCCAGGGAGGGCTTCCCAGAGGGGCAGGGAAAGGCAGGGCGTTTGAGGGCCCAAGATGGTCAGAAGCTAAGCCGGTGGCCTGAGGGCTCCCCACTCCTGGCCGGGGACCGCTTTTGGCTGCAAGACCCCAGCCCCCCAAGGCTGTGCTTACGCTAAATACACAGTGTGAAAGGGATGGAGAGAAGATGTGGACATGCGCACGCCCACATGCCGGGTCCCTTCTCCACACCATCTGCAGACCGGGGCCACGCAGAGCTTCCCCACAGCCCTGAAAGTGAGTTCTGGTCTCTGCCTTCCATGAGGGAGTCGGAACATGGACATAGAGGGAACCACAGGAGAGGAGAGGAGGGAGAGAAGTGGGCACAGTTCACATGAGTGCCGGGAAGGGAGAGCTGAGCAGCCACATGGGCTGGGCGTGTGAGCTTCAGCCAGTGAGGGCCCCGGGTCAGCGGAGAAGGGCACGGGAAGGTGGCTGATGTTAGAAAGAGTAAGATTTTCAGTGACTCCTTTACTACTCTTGAGAAACAAGCACAGATTTGGGTCACTTCGCTGTGTTTCTTTGCATGAGACTGGGCCAGGTGGGGCCTGGTTTGTATTTAGGTTGCATGTTACCACCATACCCATTTTCCAGCAAACTTTCCTGCCTTTTAAAGCCAAACATGGCTGGGTGCAGTGGCTCATGCCTGCAATCCCAGCATTTTGGGAGGCTGAGGTAGAAGGATTGCTACAGTCCAGCATGGTGGCGTGCATGCACCTGTGGTCCCAGCTCCTCAGGAGGCTTAGGCCGGAGGATCGCTTGAGTCTAGGGGTTTGAGGATACAGTGAATTGTGATTGCACAGGCATACTCTAGCCAGGGCAACAAAGCGAGACCCCAACTCAAAGAAGAAAGGAAAAGAAAAGCCAAGAGGATGCTTTTGGGGATGTAGTTGATTGTATGTGAATTCCATCTCAATGGAAAATGTATAAGGCTCTCCCTGGGAGTGAGTCAGGGCTCAGGGCCCCTGCACAGCAGCCACCTCCTTGAGCCTGGGGACATTCGGTTCAGCAGCAGCACCCCAGGCATGGCCTGGAGGGCGTGTTGGGCTCTGAGACTACTTAAATTGGCTTGGCCCTCCTAGAGCCCACAGCCTGAGGCCGACCTCGGAGGAGAGAGCAGGGAGAACAGATCTGGGGGCGGGTGGGTCTGGGACTCAGAAGAGGCAGGAGCTCCCCGTGGCAGGGTGTGTGCAAACTCTGTCCGTCTGCCTCTGGGTGGAGCCGCTCAACCCCCATGTCTCCCCTGATCCCGGCCTGCTGGCACGGTTGAGGGGCAGGATCCATGGGGGAGGGTGTCTGGGCCCAGAAGGCACAGCCCAGGTGATGGGCTCAGGTCATGTCTTCAGCCCGCCACGACCCTCTGGGACCCTGGAGGTTCAGCCACGTGCTCCCGAGCTGGTTAGGGCGCTGCTCTAGTAAGCCGCACTCTCTCACCAGCATCCGCTTTTGTGGTTGCCCTGGCTGACACTGAGTGCCGATCCCGAACTGATGGAGCTGCTGGTGGGCCAGGGGTGGGGCTGCTGTGGGGCACCCTCCCAGCCTGGGCTTCTCATAGCCCCCGAGAGCCTCTTCATTCTGCATCTCCATCAGCGTCTGTGTCTACACAGCCATCCTGTGTTCTTTCTTTAGCATCTTGCACCAGCATCCCTGTAAGGGGTCGCTGTCAGGGTTGCCCATCCTGCCTCCCGCAGGGCTCACTGAGCTGCTGTGCTGGGCCCACGGGGGCACACACGCCCCCTCCCAGTCCAGCAGGTGAACCAGTGTGACCTGCAAATAAACGCGAGGCTCCGGCTGAGCTGGGGCGCTGGAAGGGAGGCCTGGACCGCGGCGGACGGACCTAGACCGGGAGAAAGAGCCTCCACCGGAGGAATGAGGAGGCCTCAACTGCCGAGAGGGGCGAGGGTTCCCGTAGAGGGGGCAAGGGGTGCTGAGGCCCTGAGGCAGGGGCAGCAGGGGAAGGAATTGGGGGCCAACCTGAGGACCTGTGGGTTTAAGCAGCCAGGTGACAAATGCTACCTGAGGGAAACAGGGGCGGGGACTTGCCCAGGGGCCTGGACCCCACATGGCAATGGCGGCTCCGGGCCACACCGGGGTGGTGTGTTGGACATGAAGGAAGCATGAGGGTCCAGGGGTGTGTGCTGAGCCTGGGCTCCCTGGTGGGTAGGTGGGTAGGCACAGAAGGCGCCGTCTGCTCTGGGCTCTCCCAGGCTCTACCGCCCGCTCCCTCAGCTGCCCTTGTGCCTGGAAGTCAGCCTGGCTGCTCGATGGATTGCGTGTGAGGTACTGGCCACTTTTTCCTGAGGGTGTGGGCGGTGAGTCCTGAGTCCCTGCTGCGGGGCTGGGCTCCCCATGCAGGTGGTGATGGGCTGGCGTTGCCTGCAGACCCCACTTTGACGGTGGGGCTGGGCTGCTGCCACTGCTGCTCTCTGTGCCTCGGTTTCCCTGCTTGGCGAGATTCACGGGATAAGAGATGCTCCTAGCTGGGCTGGGGGATGTGGAGAGCATCAGCCACTCACCAGGGACCCGGGAGGGGGCCATTCGGCCAGAGGTCATGCTGCCTGCCGGCCAAGAGGTCAAGCTGTAGACTCAACTCGGGTCAGCTTGGGGGACCCAGGCCCTCTATGATGGCTCACCACGGCCCCCAGACCCGGCCTGGGCCCCAGTCACCCTGCACTCCCATAGCGTGGCCTCCACAGAGCGAGCGCGGCTGTCCCTGTCTCCTCTCTGTCCCCACCGTGGCCCGAGCTGCCCGCTGCCCAGCTGGTGGGAAAGTCTGAATCTGTTGCTGTTTTCTCTCTGTTATCAGGGCCTTATCTGGCCGCTGTGCCACCAGAGGCCAGGGTCTCTCTCCTGGCAATGCTGTGACCCCCCCACCGCCCGCCGACCTGCTGCCCAGGGCCAGCAAGACCAGGAGGCCAGCCCTGGGGGTCTTTCTCTTCCGCCTCCCCAGCCCCACCCGTCTTCCATCTCCCCATCCCCACCCGTCTTCCATCTCCCCATCCCATCCTCTGCCCCGACCTGTGCCCCTCGCCGCTCCCCTCCCCTTCCCTCCCTCCCCCACGCTGCCCCCCCACAGCACTCCCTCCCCAAGCCCTGGCCTTCACCCACTCACACCCTCTGCCGCAGGGGGAAGATGCGGCACGTCCCTGCGGAGTAGAAACAGTAACAGCAGCTGTGGTGACAACCTCACATCTGCGCCCAGTGCCCGCTGCCAACACCTGTCTGAGTCCCGACACCAGCCTTTGGCAAGACAGTTTCATCCCCTGAAACCAGGCTCAGGGAGAAGCTGCCTGCCCTGTGCCAGCCTCAGCTCCTGCTGTTCCCTCCTCCTAGAGTGCTTTTCCCTGGACCTGGTGCTGGCAGCGTCCTCCTCTCCCCATCCAGATTGCCACCCACTTGCTACTTCCTCCAGGAAGCCTTCCTGGATGGCACCTCTGACTCTTTCCTGTGGTGCCCACACTGGCATCTTCCACTTTTTGGGGGGGTGGGGCTGGTCACTGCAGGATCTCCAGCACCTCGTGAGGGTGGGGCACGCCAAGGGCTCAGGAAGGGAAAAGGAGCCAGCGAAAGTGAAGGAGGAAGAATTGAGTGCGTGAGGGGGCGGGCGAGTGAGGGAGCCGATGAATGAGGGGAGGAAAGGGCTGTGGTTCTGGTGGGGGAGGAGCGGGGCCATGTGGCCGCCAGTGGCCACCCACCCCACCAGCTGCTCACATGGGGCCTGGGCAGGCACCTATACTTCCACTTCCTCCCCTCTAGACCGAGAATGAGAGGACCCCCAAGAGAGGCCAGCATAGGCACCTGTGTCCCCTGCAGGCACCCACTGGGGACTTAGGCTGGTCTCGAACCCTGAGCTGGGGCAGGGTGCTCCCTGGGCCAGGGCCCTGGTTTTCAGGAGGCTTGCCCAAGGCCACAGAGCCAGGGGCACCCCAGGGGCCTCCCCAGGGGCCTCAGACTCCTCATCCACAGCCCCCATCTGCGCCCCACCTGGCATGGCCACCCTGGGGCCCACAGTCTGAGGGATGTCCCCCCTCTCCTCAGCGACTGGCTCTGGCTTTCTGCAGGGCATTCGTTCAAAGGAGCCCCCCAGTGCCTCGCCATCAAAGCTGGGAGGGGCCACCTTAATCATCAGCACCGGGACTTGGAAGGGAGCTGGGATCATCCCACTGCACAGAGCCAGCTCCATAATTCAGTTTTAAAGCATGAAAAAAGGGAGTTGATGAAATTCCGCTATCAGCGCCAAGCCAATATGCAAAATATCTCACCCCCAATCAAATAGCTATTATGTTTTCATTTCCATTTTGGCGTCCGGCTTAATGAGCAGGAGACGGATGGGCGCGCGGGTGTCTGCTAGCTGTGATAACCAAGGGGCTCCGGGCACCGCAGGGGCTGAGCCCAGCGCTGCCCTGGCCACCGGTGACCACCACCATGGCCTGTGGACACCCCCAGGCAGGTGCGGCCTTGGCCACTGACCTCTCCCGGGCCAGGCCATGGGGCTAGCATCACCCTCACTGCAGGTGGGCCCGGGGCGAGGGAGGTGTGGGGGCTGTGTCTGGCCTGGGGAAGGGCTGTGTGCTGGGTGCAGGTCTGAAATCCAGCCCCAAGTTCCTATCCCACCGCCCCCACCACTGCCTCCTCGCCAGGGGCCCTGGACAGGGCAGCTCACAAGTCGGCCTTGCGGGGCCTTGGTTTACTCACCTGTAAAGTGGGCATGACTCGGCTTCCTGCTGTGGGTATTGGGATGTGGCTGGCGAGTGGGATTTCCACGATGGCTGCCCCCAAGGTCCTGCTTACCCCACTCCACTCACCCTGCCACAGCCATCACCAAGTCCGTGTCCTGGTCGCCCGTCCTCCATGCACCCTGTCCCCATGCACTCTCCTGACCGCCCCTACCTGCTGAGGTCCGAGTGGGCCGCCACCCTCCACACCCCAGGTTCCCCATCCGAAATGGAATTGGACGACCACCTCGCTGGGCTACGTGGGTGGGGGCAGTTACGGGTGGGCACTTGTAAAGTGCTGAGCGCCACCCGTCCGGTCTTAACCATTCACACCCTCGCCCATTTCCCAAAATCTGTGCTAGCCACCGTTCATGTTCACTGAGCACCTGCCCCGTGTCGGGCTCTGAGGATGCGGGCAGGCTGCACGTTCCATCTCCTGAGATGGGAGCTGCTGTGGCTTCATCTGTAGACCAGGAAACAGCACAGAGAGTGGAGTGACTTGCTCAAGGTCACACTGCAAGGACGCAGCAGCTGTCAGCCTGCCTGGCCATGGGTTGGCCTGCTCCGGCTGTTGGCACAGAGAGAGGGTCCCCAAAAAGGCTCGGGGGAGTCTTTGCTAGCCCAGGGGGAAAGCGGCAGAGAGGAGATGTGGCTCACAGATGCCCCCAGCCAGTGGGGGCCCAAGTGCTCTGTCGCCCATCTGGACAGTCCCCATGGACCCCCGGTGGACCACAGACGGGACCGGTACTGACTCAGGCTCAGCGGGGACCGGGCAGCTGCTCTCAGACGCCGAGGCAGGCCCAGGGCAGCATCCGCCTCGACACACCCTATTTGTGGGCTGACAATTGTCTCCCGCATTATCAGAGCTGTTTTAATTGTGCTGGAACTGAAATTATCCTGGCAGCCTCTTTTCCATGCTCGTCGTCACGGCTTTGTGTAGAGCAGGCGCCTTTGTTCTCCTGTAAATAGGAGAACCCATCGCCAGCCCAGCGCCCCGCTGGGTGTCTGAGGCCCACCTGGGTGGGGCATGGAGAGCCAGCCTGCCTTCCTGGGGCTGCGGCAGCTATGCACAGGGCTGCGTCTCCTGTGGACCCCAACCCCAGTGCTCTGGTCCCCAAAGTCCCTGAAAGCAGGTGGCCTCGAGCCCATTTGCCAGAGCAGGCGACTGAGGCCCTGAGGTCCTACAGCTGCTCAGCAGGAGGGACCTCAGCTCCTGGGCAGCCCCTCCGAGCTCCATGACAGCCATGAAAAGCACAGGCCTCTGGAATGGGGAGGAGCCGGGCTGAGCTGAGTGCTTCACGTGCTGCCGCCAAGGCGGGACGGCTGAGCACCTCCTGGCCTTGTGGATGGCATTGCCCAGAGGTGGGGGGGTGGGGCGGCCATGGCTGCTTTTCTGCCCTGGCATGTGCTGAGGGAGGGCACTCGGATTGGGCCTCCTGTCCCAGGGGCAGGAGTTGGACCGGTCAGGCGTGTGCCCAGCCCGCCTTGGAGGCTGCCCGTGTGGGCGCTTTGATGGGAGGCTGCGAGCCCTCGCCTGGGGCTGGCTCCTGTGTGGTCTGAGCCCAGCCCCCTCCTGTAATTACAGCTCTGAGGTGCTCTGAGGAGGCCCGGACTCACGGGTCCCAGGTAGAACCCCGAAGGCAGCAGTTGGGAAAGTCCAGCCTGTCCCTCCTGTCCGGGACCCCCCATGGCTCCCCGGTGGCCCCAGGATGAGGGTCGCCTCCTCCCCGTGGCCTCTGAGGTCAGCACGGCCAGGACCCTGCCTGCCCTCAGCCTTGGCTGCCAGCACACCCTGGCCCCCAAGCTCCCCTTCCTCCACCACCTCTGTCCCAGCCCGGGGCCTTTGCCCATGTGGCCCCCTCTGCCGGAGCTGTCTTCTCAGGGGCTGGTCTCGCAACAACCACACTGTTCCCTCCAAGATCTGCTGGTGGCAGCCCCTCCCCTCCCCATGTTTTTTTCTCTTTCTCTCATGGCTCCTTCCCTCACTGCACTTCTAGAACTTGCCATTGGTTTTGGTCGGGGCCCATCAGTACTTCTCTGACTGTCCCCACTGTGGCCTGGACGCCCCGGGCAGTGTTCAGCGATCTGGTGCACCCCTGCATCCTGGAGGGGCACCTGGCCCTCAGGTGTCAGCAGAAGGCAGAAAAGGCGTCTGCCCCTCTAGGAGCAGTTTGGTTTGATGGAATCAGCCAGCCACAGCCTGCTGATGATCAGAGAGGGGGCTGGAGTCCAAACACAGAAAATCCACCTTCCCACCTCCCTGCTGTGTGGAACGGCGGGGTCAGCCTCGGACATCAGCCTGAAACGCAGTCACAGCATTTCTCATTCTCTCGCATCTTTGGGGGTCTCTGACATGAGGCAGCCTCTGAACCCGGCGTTGGGCGCTGGCGGGTGGCACGTTTGTTACTGGCTGGGCAGGTGTTTCAGGCGTCAGCAGGCTCCAGCTCTGACCTGCCCTTCTCCCTCCCATCTCCTGCCTTTCCCTGGAGACACGGAGCAAAGCAGGGAGCATGAGGGGCTGTGAAGGAGGACGGCGGGGATTCGGAGAGAAGCTCCTGAAGCTGGGCACATGTGGGCGCCTCGGCGTGTTTTTCTGGGGAGGAGTCACTGGGTTTCATCAGATTCCCAGAGGGGCCATGAGGCAAGAAAAGCCAGAACCACCAAACCAGAGGCACACACCCCGAACAGTTCTCCATCCGTGTGGCTTGCTCGCCTCCAGGGATGGGGAGCTCAGCCCTCAGGAGGTGGTGGTTCCAGCCTGCAGCGCTTAGGCCTTCCTTCTGGTCTGTTCTTCTGTTCTACCCCACCCGCCCTCTGCCAGAGAAGCCCACTCTGCCCCTTCAGCTCCCCTGACACATGAACTCACAGACACTGACGCGGTTTCTAGACTTTCCTTGTTCGTATTCTGCTGTGACTTGGGAGCTGCAGGACCTGGGGCCTGGGCTCAGGAGGGCCTCGGCCCCTCCCACTCCTGAGTGGGTCTGGAGGCTCTGCCCCCATCGTGCCTCACACAGGACAGTAGAAGGCTGGGCAGGGCAGCCCAGGCCTTGTGGAGGATGGGTGCGGAGGGGGCAGTCCCAGCACGCCGACTGAGTCAGGGCCTGGGGGCCCAGGGAGCAGTTAGGCAGGATACGGAAGGACACCTCTGTCCTCTGTCCACACTGGACACCATCACCCGTCACCAGCCCCGTAGGCAGACATCAGCACGCACGCCTGCACTCAGCGCCACTCCACAGCCACTGTGGGGTCCGGGGCAGCTGCCCCCACACTTGGGCCACATGGCCTTGTCTCAGTCTGCCTCGTCACCTGTAAGGTGGGCTCCTGGAGTCCCCCACCCCGATGTGTGAGTCTCTGAGGGGCCCAGGCCCTGAGGCACTCCACCCACCGGTGCTGCAGACACCTGTGCCCTGCTTGGTTTGTTTGCTCAACAAGTCCGTGAGCGTCTGCTTTGTGCAGGGCCTGTGCTGGGCGAGGGCGTCACCCCAGGGAATTCCCAGACCGAGGGAATGAGTGTGAGGGAAGCGCACGGGGACTGGGCCCCTGGGCAGGGCATTGGAGGATGATGCCGGGCGGAGGCCGTGGTGATGGCGACCCTCGGGGCCTGGATGGACGCTGGGCCTACAGGACAGGGAGGGCCCCCTCGCTGCTCCACGGCTGCCAGAGTGGGTGGGGACCTGTCCCCTGGTGCTGGGGGGAGTAGGTGGGAGAGAGACACAGGGGTTGTGACTCTTCTCTGGCAAGAGTGGAATCCGTGGGCACAGCGGAGGCCAGGGGTCAGGGCAGGTAAGGGTGGGTGGAGGCGATCCTGCAGCTTTGGAATTGTTGCAGAGGATGGGGGTTCGTCAAGGATCATCAGGTCGTTTTTTTTTTTTTTTGAGACAGAAGTCTCATTCTGTCATCCAGGCTGGAGTGCAGTGGTGCAATCGCGGCTCACTGCAGCCTCCAGCTCTCAGGCTCAAGCGATCCTCCCACCTCAGCCCTCCTAGTAGCTGGGACTACAGGCGTGCGCCACCACACCCAGCTAATTTTTGTATTTTTTGTAGAGACAGGGTCTTGCCATGTTGCCCAGGCTGCTCTCAAACTCCTGGACTCAAAGCAATCCTCCCACCTCGGTCTCCCAAACTGCTGGGATCACAGGTGTGAGCCACCATGCCCAAATGTCAAGTCTCGAGGGACCCCGAGGGAGCCCTCGGCTAACAGCCACCTGGTCTCTGACCTCATAGGGGTGGATGACCTCACCCCTGCCCAGCTGCCAACTCCACCTGGGCACCAGGGCTGTGCCTATGCCAGGAGGGGTCAGGAGGCAGGAGGCAGACACCGTCTCCCCAGAGCTCCTCCCGAACCGCTTTCGTCTTGTGTCCACAGGTTCCCTTGGAGACATGGAGGCCGGAGAGGAGATGCAATTGGTGGGCACCAGCCACACGGAGCAAAAGGCCACGGCGCCTGAAGCCCCGAGCCCTCCCAGCACAGGTGGGTCAGACTGAACCCTCTCACCATGCCTCCAGCTGGGGCCTCCTGCTTCCCCGTACCATGCACTCGGAGTTCAGTGGTGTCTGAGCGGTGTGGGCCAGCCATATGCGAGAGTCCAGGACAGGCGTCTTCCAGCCGGAGGCCTGTTGCCCAGAGGCCCTGGGTGGGGCTGGGGGGTCTCCAGGGAAAGGGAGATGTGCACACCTACCGCATGTGTGGCCTGAAATCCGGCCCTCATACAGATGAGTAGACCGAGGCCCAGGTGAGGCAGGTCTGGCCCAGGGTTGGACAGGAATCCATGCACCTCCCAGCCTCAGTAAACCCTCTGCGAAGTGGGGACACCGAGGCCCCCTCCCTGGGGCTTGGTGAGCTGAGGCCCCTGCTGGCATGCTGCTTGGGCTGAGTGCACAGTGGGTGCTGGGTGCAAGTGAGTGCTGGGTGCACAGTGGTTGCTAGGTGCACAGTGGATGGGTGCTGGGTGCACAGTGGTTACTGGGTACAAGTGGATGCTGGGTGCACAGCAGATGGGTGCTGGATGCACAGTGGATGCTGGGTGCAAGTGGGTGCTCGGTGCACAGTGGTGTCTCCTGCTAATGCAGCACACCCCACTCACAGACCAGAGAAGTTTGGTGACTTGCCAGGGTCATTCAGCTGGCAAGTGCCCCAGTGGGGGTCCCACCCAGGTCTGGGTTTAGCCTGATTTCCTCCACCCTCGTCGGCACCTCCATACTCCCTGGGCCCTCCTGGTGGCCAATTCCATGGGGCAGGGCATTTTGCAAGCCGAGAAGAGGGCCTGCCCTCCCAGGAGAGAGTTAACCTGCCATAAGGAGGTCTGCTAGAGACAGCTGTACCCCAGACACACCCAGAGACCCTGGGAGAAGGGGCCTCCCTGGGACAGAGGTGCCAGGAGAGGTCAGCATGCTCACCCCCTTTTTCCAAGGTCTGAGAGAGACAGCAGCAGGTTGTGGGGTGGGCTCTGCCCAGCTCCCCCACACTCCACTTGCAGCCCCAGGCACCAATCTCATACCCGTGCCATGAAACCCTTTGCATACAGACTGTGAATTACCCTCACTCCAACGTGGAGGAGATGTGGCCATACCCGGACCGTTTGGGAGGGTGCTAGGTGGGTGACGTTAGCTGGGGTGGAGGAGAGATGGGTGCGTGGGACTGTCCCTGATGGGCGGAGGGATGCCAGGAGGCAGTGACAGCAGGTCCAAAGGCTCCAAGGCCAATGGGGGTGGGGGAGAGGTTACAGAGGGGTCTGTAGCCGAGGGGCTGGGGTGGAGATCCCAGGCAGACCTTGGTCCCTCGCTTAGGAGGGGGGCTTCTCAGTGAGGACCCCCCACCCTAGCATTTCCCAGTCTGAGTGTCAGAGCCCCCTCTGGGTGGGCCACAGCCCCAGGAGCCCAGCAGGCCTCATCACCCCATCTGCACACACCCAGCCTGCTACGCCTGGGCCCCTTTTTCTGGCAGCAGGCCCCGGGGTCACCAGAGCCAGTGGGACTTGACCCCAGGGCTGGGTCCACCATCTCCCCCAGCTCACCCAGGGACATCCCTGCCCCAGAACGGCCAGGCTGGGTGCAGGTGTCCAGCCCAGCCTCTGGTGAGGCCTGGGACCCGCTGGCTGCCACTCCTCCCTGCCCTTGCTGCCATCACCGTTGGCACACACTGCTTGTGGTGCAGTCAGAACTCTGCCTGGCTGGTCCCGGGGCCGAGCTCTTAACCCTTGCGGAGCCTCAGTTCCTGCACATGTGAGCCGGGTGCCAGTCCCTCAGTGGCTATGGGGAGTGAGCACGTGTGGCACATGTGGACCCCGAGGCCCTTGGCTGTCACCGCCGCCAGCCTTAGTGCCGCACACAGGTGCTGCCGGCCAGCTGCAGGAGCCCTGATGGAGGGGCCACAACAAAGGGCAAGTGGTGGACTTTGGCCCAGGCCGGCTTCCCGGGGAGCCAGGCTCCTTATCTGATCTAGGAGCCAGGGCTGCATGGGGGTGGGGGTGGGGCCCGGGAAGGAGCTGGAAAAAACAACCAGGGCTGCACCTGGCACAGGCCTGAGTGATAGCGTGGCGATGGGCGCGATAAGACAGCAGCGCGGGAGCTGTGTCTGCCGCTTGGCGGGTCCAGTGAGGCTCCCTCGCAGTGGCTGGAGCTCAGATGCCAGCCACTTTGATTTATAGCCAAAAATAATAGGACTTTTATACTGTGTGATTGACTTATTTGATGTTAATCACAGCCCTTATCGCGGGTATTAATAATCTGTGGGCATGTGACGTCACGGGGTGGGGGGGGCTTTATGGGATCGCATCGATCGGGGCCGAGGTGGTTATCAGGCCAGCTGGGAAGGCAAACATGCCCTTTGGGCTGGAATCGGTGCAGGACCTGGTGGAGGGGCCCCCAGCTGCCAGCAGAGGGGACCGGGGAGCTGGCGACCGCGTGTGTGCCTGCTGGCCGGGGCAGGCCGGTCGGGTCGGCCATCCTGTGCCCTAATTATCAACAGCAGCTGGAATAACAATTATCATTGCAACAATTAATGAGGGATGAGGGGTTTTACAAGACCAAGAGGAAAACTTGGGTGTCTGTCTCACCCCAGTGAGAGTGAGCCAGGAGGTGGGGGTGGCTCTGGGCCCGAGCTCCCCAACCCGGTGCCCAGTGCCTCAGCATCCCTCCCAGCCACAGGGAGGGGCAGCTCAGTGCCTGGCACTCAGCAGGGATGTGACGGTGTTTTCCTCTCTGCAGATGTTAGCTCACCCCCACCGCCACCGACCCCCACATCCCCAGGAGGCCCCAAGGAGCTGGAAGGACAGGAACCGGAACCCAGGCCCACGGAGGAAGAGCCGGGCAGTCCCTGGAGCGGGCCAGGTAACCATGTGGGCAGTGGAGGCAGCAACATCGCCTCCCGGGCAGCCTGGCCCGGCCCCCGGGAACAGGGCCACGTGGGTGCTGGGGCAGGTGTGTAGGTTGCTGGAGACCCACCAGGCCCAGGCCTGTGCCTAGTCCAAAGCTCAGCCAACCTGTGCAGCTGGTGGTATCGCTGCAGCTTGGCACCCTCGGGCCAATCCCGGGCCTCACGTGGTGTACAAGGAAGCTCTGGGGGGTTCCCTGGATCAAAGCCTGGTCTGGGCCGCAGAAAAGGAGCTAGTGTGATGGCCAGGAAGGAGTCCTCAGAGGTGGGAAAGGCAGGGAGATGGGAACAGGAGGCTGCATCTCAGCGGCCTGGGCCCGCGGCCTTCCCAGCTGGGCCGGGATTCAGAGCTGTGCTGAGGTGCCCAGGCAGGCACTCAGGCCTGAAGGGCAGGAGAGGACCCCACCCCACTCCAGAGTGGCTGCAGGCTGTGGGGGACGGAGTCCGAGCCACACTGCCCCGCGGGGCCTGGGCCACAGGGTGTGTCCTAGAGGGTGATTTGGTGACTCTGCTCCGTTATTTGTAGTAGAGTTCTGACCCCAGAAGTCCCACAAATGTGTTCTCCCTGTGGCCCTTTCGGGGACTGTGAATTCCATTCATTTATGAACGCAGGGAACACTGGTACTCAGATTGTTTCTGTTGTTCCTAATAAATCCCGCAGCCTGAGGAACCAGAGTAGCGTCTGGGGTGGCTTCCCAGGGTTGTCCGACCGAGGCCGTCATGAGAGCTGGTGGGTGAGGGAGGGAAAAGGCCCAGCAGAGGCGGAGTGGGGGTCGCAAGGTCCCCGTGGAGGAGGGACGGCGTGAGGAGGGGCAGGTGCTCGAGCCAGACGCATGTGCAGATGCAGCAAACATTTATTGAGTGCCTGCTGTGTGCCAGGCATACAGCCGGGAGCAGATGGCCGTCGCAGAGCACGCAAGCGGCCGTAATGACACCAGCAGGGCCCCCATCTGTGGAGAGAAGATGTGTGGTGAGGTGCTCGCCGTCCTGGGGAGCAGGGAAGGCTTCGCTGAGGCAGAGGGACCCCATTCCTTCCCGGGGGCCAAGATAGAAAGGGGTCAGCGAGGTCCCAGCAGCAAGGGAGAGTGAGAGATGGGTCCACGGGCCCGATGGGGCAAGTAGGCAGCGGCACGTGCGTGGAGAGGCCTCTCGTTCAATACAGCCCCTTCCCGCAACGGGACAGCCGGGACCACAGAGAGAGGGGTGGGCCTGGGCAGCCACAGCCAGGAGGATGACCTGGCCCCAAGGGGAAGCCGAGTCACACCTGCACAGGCTGTGGGGCTGCCCAAGGCAATGCTGGGGCCTCGTGGCCACTGGTCCTCATGGGCTCCTCCTGCTGTTCCCCAGGAAGGGGGGACCGGGCATCCAGCACAGCAGACGATGTGGCTTACCCACCTGGGACCCAAAGATGGTGGGGGGCCCAGGCGCCGTGGCAGAAACGTGCTGGCTGCGTGCCTTCTCCTCAGGGACACTAGGTGGGGGGAGGCCCAGGACACACCTGTCGGGGGTCGGTCAGACGCTGGTGTCTTTGGGGGTCTTGGTCAGGTGCTGGTGCCTCAGGCCCTCACTGCGGGGTCAGCCTGACAGGCCTTTTCACGTGCAGGGCAGCGCTGTGGGGTTGGGAGGGGCCGCCCTGGCTGCCTCAGTGTCCCCAGCTGTAGAACAGGGTAGCGGGGAAGGTGCACACAGGCCCCCCTCAGGCCCTCAGAGTTCCCACACTCTATCAGTAGAGACCACCCACACAGTGGCAGGGACCATTGTGTACCTGTGGGACCCAGTTGGCCACTGGGCAGACAGGGGGTGCTGGGCGGTCCTTACGCCAGCCCCAAGAGGGGCCGAGATGGTGACCCCAGTCTCTGGAGGAGGAGCCCCAGCCCGGGGATGCAGCACACGTCCACCATCATGCGGCTGGGAGGTGGTGGAGCTGGGTTTGGGCCTGGAGTTCATAGACAGTGGTTTGATCGTCACCCCACGGGTCCCTGTCCACCCCTGCAGTGTTGAGAGGGGTTAGATCATCCTCCTGTTCTCCAGACGAAGGAGGCCCTGGGGGATGGAGCCTGGCGCCGGGAAGGGCTGGGCCCCTGAGGCCGGCCGTGGTTTGGGGCTGGGGCGCACCCCCGAGCTTCCTGTGCTGTGTGCATCCTCTGGACCGGGCGGTGCCCTATCGGCTCCCGCAGATATGAATTTCTGTGCAGTGGGCGGTGATGGGCTGATACGCGGCTGCTGGCCAACCGCTGCAGTGGCCACGGCCTATCAGGCCCACACAGGCCGAGCTATCACCCACGGGGAAGCCAAGGAGGTTCTGTGGGCTCTTATCTCTCAGGGCGGCCCGTGCGTCGATGGCCAGCAGGGTCAGTGGCCCCAAGGGCAGTGCCTGGCCAGGTGACCAGTCCAGTGGTTGGGGTGCAATAGGGGATTGGCCACATTTGCCCTGCTGGGCCTGAGTGTCTCTCCGTTCTGTCTCCAGACCCTCTCTCTGATGCTCTGTCTTGTGTGAGCGCCTCTCTCTCCCCTCTCCCTCCCCGCCTTCTCCCTCTCTCCCTTCCTCTCTCCCTCTCTCTTTGCCGTTCTCCTTCTCTCTTCCTCCGTCCCTGCCTCTCTCTCTCTCTCTCTCTCTCTCTCTCTCTCTCCATGCCTCTCTCCCTCACCCCTGTCTCTGCCCCTGTCTCTCCCAATTTCTGTTTCATGGTCTCTGGCCCACAGCTGCTCTCCACCCCACCCATCCCCAAGTGTGGGAAACAGTGCAGGCCCCAGCCCCTCTGAACCTGCCCCAGCCCCTCTGAACCTGGCCTGGGGCCCTGTTCTCGAGGCGGCCTGGGAGGCGCCATCCTCCTTTCCTATCTGGGGTGGAGGGAGCGCCAACTTGGACCAAGGTGCACTCTGCACCCTGTGGCTTTGGGGAAGTGACTGGGCCCTGAACCTGTTTCCCATCTGTCCTGCATGTGGGTGGAACCCGGTCACGCTGCAGAGCCTGGAGCCCAGGGCCCTCATCTGCTGGCTGGACCCGGGCTCACAGGTGTCCTGGGAAACCCCCAACCCCAACCCCGGTTAGACCCATTTCCCAGGGACATCCAGAAGGTAGACAGGGTTAGCCTGGTGGAGAGACCCGGCCTTGGCACCTCCCCCGACAGCTCCACCATGGGTCCAGCCAGGCTGCCCTATCCCTGGTGGTCAGGGACTCCCTGGAGGCACCATGTAACACTAGGCAGAGGGGAGGCCTCCCAGCCCCTCCCCTCCTCCCAGGGGACACCCAAGAGGTCCCCAACACCTACTGCAAACGTAAGTGAGGTCCTGGGCACACAATGACTTTGTAAGCACCGGAGAGCTGTCCCAAGCTGTGGGGAGCTGTCCCGGGGTATAGAGAGCTGTGTCGGCGTGCGGGGAGCTGTCCTGGCGTGTGGGGAGCTGTCCTGGGGTGCGGGGAGCTGTTCCGGGTTGGGGAGAGCTGTTCCGGGGTGGGGAGAACTGTCCCGGGGTGCAGGGAGCTGTTCTGGCGTGTGGGGAGCCGTCCTGGGGTGCGGAGAACTGTCCCCGGGTGGGGAGAGCTGTCCCGGTGTGCACGTGGCCATTGTCTTGACTTCCTATGATCTCCTGGCCCTGTTACTGCCCCTACCTCAGCCCCCTCCTGGCCCTACCTGATACCTGGTGCTCCCAGAGCCCTAAAAAGAGATCAGGGAGGCACTCAGTGGGTGCTGGTTTTTGTTTTCAAAAGTTCTGAGCTCTGTATGCTGCAAGCGGCTTTGCTCTGGAGCGCCACGACTTCAAATGGGGGCGCCTGGAGCTGTTCTGAGACGGGAGCACAGACTCTACAGCCCAGCCTCGCTGAGTGACAGCAGGCAGGCCGCCTGACCTCTCCAGGTCCCAGTTTCCCAATCTACAAAATGGATGTAAGGAGAGCCACAGCCGCAGCAGGAAGCCTCCATGAGGAGGGGGACTGAGGAGTGTGTAGTGCAGTGTGGCTGGAGCCGCTTCCCAGACCTCAGCTGTGGGCCTTGAGCTTGTTGGCCACCCCAGGGTGGCCTAGGTTCTCTCGGATTAGGGGGTGCAGGTAGGTTCTGCCGGGAGAAGCCGCCATCTGCAGCCTGGAACTCCCCTTTTCGC
This sequence comes from Mandrillus leucophaeus, assembly GCF_000951045.1. Classification (NCBI taxonomy): domain Eukaryota; kingdom Metazoa; phylum Chordata; class Mammalia; order Primates; family Cercopithecidae; genus Mandrillus; species Mandrillus leucophaeus. Next base: position 5,871,404 of record NW_012098098.1, read on the forward strand.
GGCCAAGAGAGGTGACCAAGCAGGGGCCTGGAGCAGCCACCTTGCGCTCCCCTGTCGGTGGCGGTCACCATGGCCTCATGGCAGGAAAAGCTCACCCCCCAAACCCCGTTACCCGCCCAGTACGAGGGAGGCTTCCAGGCGGGAGCCGGGACCCACCAGTGAGGTCGTTGCCTCGATGTCCAAAGCAGGACACCCACCAGGGTGAGAGGCTGCCGCGGGCAGAGCCTCCCGTCACAGGGACCAGTCACACCTCACCAAACCCTGCCGTCACCACCCAAACCAAACGTGGAAGCAAGGGGGAAGTGGGGAAAGGAGCTGATTCCAGGAGGGGTGTCCGCAGGCCTCCAGGGCGAGTCGGGGCCCTGCAGTAGGGAGCAGAGGGAGTGGGAGAGGGCACAGCCCTGCATGGGTAGGATGCCGCAGGGCCTGAGTCGGGGGCGAGGCGGACGTGGACGGGCGGGAGTGCGGCCTGGTCACTGGGCCTGTGGCCTTGGACTCCAGTGAGGCAGCAGGAGGCGCCGGCAGGAGGAGAGAAGGGCCAGGGTCTGAGCGTGATCCCAGGAGTGGCCACAGAGAAGGGACCTCGGCTGGAGGCAGAGCTGGGGCCGCCAGGGCCTGGACTCCGTCTTCCTCCCTGGAGCCACCAGTCCGGATGTGAAGGGAAGGATGGGCGGCAGGAGGCGGAGAGCTCCTATTGTATCTTTGAAATGACCTTGTTTGCCGGAGGGGCAGCTGCTTAAGATTCTGCTATGCAAATGGCTAAGCCATAATCTATAATCCCTGCACGTGCTCGGGAGCAGCTCGGCCGTGGCGCGTCCTGCAGGCCTGTCCCATTGTGGGATGTGGGGCCGAGTCCTGGAAGTCCTGGGCATCCCACTCCTGCCTTGGAAAATGGAGGCACTCAGACATGCCATCCCACTAGGACTTGGAGGGGTGGAGCTGGGGTCCCATTCCACTCCCTGGGTCCTGGGCTGGCCCATTTCACGGGCCCTGTGTGGCCGTCTGCCCTGAGAGTAATCGTGCAGCCTGGGCCACAAGGAAACAGGTGCAGGAAGAAGCTGAAGAGCATGGGGGCTGGACCTGGGAGTGTGGAGTCCCCTCCCCCTGGAACAGGCCTCCCCGACCTCCCTCTGTGAGGCTGGGCGGAACTGAGGGGAACTGGGCTGGGAGGAAAGCTTCTTGCCCAGGACCGCCTGCAGCACCAAGGAGGCCTCACTTCTCCATCCTGGGGGCTTCAGGCTGTGGAACAAAAGTCCCCACCTGCCCTGGCCCAGGGTCTGCCACAGGGGAGAGAAAGCAACAGAGAGGGGGCTTGGGGTGGGGACGGGGACCCTCACCCACATACTGCTGGGCATAAGAGCACATCAGCACGGGTTGTGTACACGGGACTTAAGGAGATCGCCTCTCACTGGGCATTTCCTGTGAGGGGAGCTCTCGAGTCCTGGCACATAGGGTCTTTCATGTCCAGCAGCCACTCCTGCAGGGGAAGTCTGAGTTGGGTCCCACTCTACAGTTAGGGAAACGGAGGCTCAGCGAGGTGAGGTGGCTTGGCCACAGTGGTCCAACCCTGAGTGGACATGGGGCTGGGACTTGAGCAGCGCTGCCTGTGGGCAGGGGGCTGGCAGGCCTGCCCTTGCTTGCCCAGGATCCGCAAACACCTGCTCCTGGCTCGCTCCACCTGTAAGTGCCTCAGGGCCTGGAGCTCTTTCCTGGAACCACTATGGACAAGGTGAATTCCAACTGATCACACAAGTCATGACTTTTCCATCCCCGCTCTGTCCTGGGCCCTGGTGGCAGAGATGGGAAGGCTGGCCATGTCTCCAGGGCACTGCTGGCCAGCAGAAGGGACACTCAAGTGTCAGGCTGGGTGTGAGAGATGGGAGGGGCAGCAGGTGGACGGCCCCGGCCCTAGCCCCACGCTGAGCCGTGACGGACACAGTAGAATGGGGTTGGGTGTACACAGGCAGCTAGCTCAGGGCCTGAGGTTCAAGTGGTCAGTCGTGGCTGGAGCATTCGGGCCCAGGTGTGGATGGGGTTCAGAGAGGTCAGGGCGGGGCTCAGTGCCAGGGACTGCAAGGAGCCGTCTCGGTTTTATTGGCTGTAAAATGGGTATCCTGAAGGGTTTTGGGGGGGCCGTTCGTCCAGATGCTGTGCCGTGAGTGATCTGGTGCAGCGTCCCGGCGCTGGGAGCAGGCGGCTGCTGTGAGTCCGGAGGAGGGCTCTGTCCGCTATTTCCTGCCTGAGGCCCACAAAGGGCCCCCACCCAAGGGTCCTGACGGGGCCTGCCTGAGGCTGGGAATCCTCACCCAAGTGTGTGAGGGCGTCGGGCTAGTTATCTGGGCCGAGCTCCATCTGACTAATCTCGCCGGCCGAGCGTCTACGCAAACCTCAAGGCCTGCTATCGGGAGGAGGCTGAGGCGGGGGCCCAGCCTGATGGACAGCGGGGAGATGGGCCGATAGGCGGCGGCGCTCCCTCCCCACCCGGCGTGCGTGGGTGGGAAATCATTCCAGCTATTCTGCCTTATCAGCAGCCCGGCGCTGCCCCCGATAGCACTATTAGTCTTAGATTAATGGGGGGGAGGGGACCCTGGCGGATGGCAGGGGTCAGCCTGGGGTCAGCTCCATAGACCAGACCCAGTGCTGGGTCAGGAGCTACCACCTCTGGCTGTCCTAGGGAACAGGAGCCCACCTGAGGGGTCCCCAGAGGGAGCCCCAGACCCCACCCCACTTCACAGCGGGGCAGAAGGGGCCATGGGGAGCTGGAGCCAGAACCCGAGGAGGGGCTGTGTGTCTCGCAGCCACACCCTTCCCTGGAGGTTTGCTGAGCACATTGGGGCCAGGCGTGTATCAGGTGCTGGGAATAGACAGGGATGGGCCTGCCCTGGACGTGTGTGGTGGAGGGACATGGGCCCTGGAACCAGAAAGAACATGGGTGTCCCGCCCGGGAGCGGTCAAGAGAAGGAGGTGGTGTGTTCATTCAACCAGCGTGTGTATGAGGGACATGCTCAGGCCAGCACAGCCCAGGCCCTCCAGGATCTGCTCTCTGGTGAGGGAGACACCCCAAGTCATGACGAGGTAGGAACACCACGTATCCGAGGGGCAGGCAGAGCTGGCCTCGCTGAGCCAATGTTTGAGTCCCAAATGAGTGAGGGGCGTCTGGAAACGGTGTCCCAGGCTGAGGGCACAGTGCCTGAGCCGGGGGCACCCCGCCCATCTGGAGTGAGCACAGGGGTGAGGCAGCAGCGAACTCAGAGCCTGAGGCCCCATCACGTCAGGCCTGCGGTGGCAGAGGGTAGTTATCTTGGAAACTGAGTTCAGAGGTCGCAGGCTCTGGCCAGCGTGACCCTGGGTGGTTGGTGTGGACACCTTGGCTGCCCCTGGCCCTGAGCCTTCCCATGACACCCTTCCCTCCCCTCTCCCAAGCACTGGCCCCAGGCCTGGGTGGGGGCCGCACCTGGGTCCTGCCTGCACCACCAGACCCCAGGCCTGCCTCTCCATGCAAGGCCCTGTGGGCAGAGCCCCTGGTCAGGGTTGAGGTTGGGGCTAGAGCCATCTGCAGCCCCTGAGACCGGCTCCTCTTCCTTCATCCCCAGCTCCCCCATGGCCCTTGTGGCTTCCCCATGGCCAGGCTGCCAGCACCCCGAGGCCTGGCTGACCTCCCGCACCCACCCCAGCCCTGGCCATACAGAAGCTGCCTCCTGAGCCTGGCCCTGACTTCAGCCTCCTCCCCAGGAAAGTCACCTGGGCCTCGAGGTCCTGAAACTGCAGGCAGAGCCGGCATTCACTCACTCTCTTGTACTTCCATTTATTGAGCACCAACTGTGTGCCAGCCCTGCCATAGACAGGGGGATGCAGCGTGAGCAAAACAAACCCTGATGCGGCCTCCAGAGCAGCCGCCGAGGAGGAGAGAGCAGTCGTGGGGGTGACGCTGGAGATGCGGACTGGTGCAGAGGAAGCCGGGTGCAGAGGCCTGGGGTGGGGCCGGCCCAGCTGACTTTGGGAGCAGCAAAGGGGCCAAGGGGCAGGCAGGACCGGGCACGTGGACAGGGCGGAGCCTGGTGCCTAGCAGGCTGGGCACGGGGCAGGTCTGTGCACAGTGTGGGGGACCCCACCTGGGTGGCCCCTGAATCCCGCTGGCTGGGTGGAGGACAGCTCAGGGGCAGACGGAGGGAGATCCAGGAAAGTGCTTGGCTGAAGTGGGCACTGTGTCCCCTTCACAGATGGGAAACTGAGGCCAGGAGAGGTCAGGTAGCCACCGCACCCCCATGCTGGGGAGGGTCCGAGTGGGCACAGAGTCCACAGGCCTGCCTCCCAGGGAAGGGCCCAGGCCCACCCATCCAGTCTCTCCAGGCCCAGCCCCCAGGGTCCTGTAGGCTCCCCGGGCCCCTCCTCGGCCCCATGGCAGCAGAGGGTGAGGGACAGTGGATGCCCCATGAGGAGTGCAGCTGGAGCCCTGGGTCTCTAGCTGTCCCCATGGTTGGGGGGCGGGGGCCGGGCCTGGCTGCCTGCCGTGCTGCCCACTGGCCTCACCACCTTCCGGGAGCGGCTATCTGTGGCCAGGGCAGCCTATCTCGGCCGCAGGCGCTAATCAAGCTGGCTTCCTCCTCCGCCCTCCCACCCGGCTTCCTGCCCCGGCCATCCCCCACCACCAGCCCCCACCCGGGCCCCCGCTGTTGCCCTACCGGCCCCTCCCAGACATCTCGGGGGCAGGCCCACCAGTATCACCTGGG
>NW_012098098.1:5877566-5879186 GCF_000951045.1 Mandrillus leucophaeus
GTGCTGGTGATGATGGAGATGGCGGGCGTGGATGATGGAGGTAGCGGGTGTGGATGATGGAGGTGGTGGGCGTGGGTGCGGGGCCCTCCTGGCACTGCTGTTTGCCATGGGGTCAACCCCAGCCTGGGAGGGCTCCTGGGCCAAAGGGCGAACTGAGACGCAGTGAGTTCACATGGCTCGTCCGAGGTGGGGACTAGGCCGGTGAGCCCTGACCTCCTGACCCCAGCCCTGCAAGCGCCCCCACCCGTGGTTTAACCCTCCCAGCAGCTCCTCCACCCCTCAGGCGGCTGCACCCGCCCCCTATTTATTTATTTATTTATTTATTTATCTCTCCTCCGTCTCTGCATGTAACTTTTTATTTCCTCACCGCGCTTTTCCATTACAGCGGCCGTGGACGCAGCCGATAAGATCGGTCCCCGGAGATGGGACAAAGGGGCCGCCATCGGCTCGAGGGCTGGTCATATCCTGCCCGAAAGGGCCGAGCAGGGCCTGAGATGCGGCAAGATGCTATCTCGGGGTTTATTGTGTCTCGTGAGGGTGCCTCCCACCCCAGCCCCCCGCCCTCTCCCACCCTGCCCAGGGCCCGGGCACCAGACACTCAGGACCCGCCTCTGCCCCACAGGCGTGATGCTTCTGTGCGTGCCCCTCCATGTCCCCCAACCTAGTCCCTGTGCCCTGTGGGCGGCCTGGGGCCATGAACAGGGGCTTTGGCCCCAGGTGTCCGTTTGGATCCACCCTGGAGTTACTGTGGGTCTCGGGCTTGCCCCCAGCCTCCCAGAGCCCCATTGTCCCTCCCCAGCCGGTGCTGCTGGAGGCAGTGGCCTTGGCGACCCTGTCCCAGCTGAGGGTCCCCACCTCGCAGGTCAGAGCCACCCGGTCCTGGCTGCCCCAGCACCACCAGCTGCTGCCTCCCTTGACTCAGCAGTTGGCTCCTGGGAATTTATCCCAGAAAAATCATCCCAGCATGGACGGGCTCAGGGCAGCATGTCGAAGACAGCAAGTCATTTATTTTTTTAAAATGTTTGCTGTCCTGCCACGTTTCCTCCAGAGAAGGAAGATGGTTCTAAGGGCAGCGGAGGCCACGTGGGTGCCCATTTGTGGATTGCTCTGCACACACAGTGGCCGAACGGCAGATCCGGGGCTGCCCTCAGAGTAGTCACCACCCCCACCCACCTTTAGCTGTTGTTCCCCCAACCCCGCGGGACTGGAAGGCTGTGTACCGTCTCTTCTGCAGGTGAGGGTGGTGCTCCTCAGCAGGGCAGGGTGGGTGGATGAGCACGCGCCCCTGGGACAGGAACCCCCATTGTAACACAGTGCTTGATTCAGGGGCCAGTGGAGACTCCCGTGGTTCCTGAGCAGAGGCACAGGGGAGGGAGCTGTGTCTGGGGGGCCCCCGGTTCTTGAGTGGAGGGATCTGTGTCTGAGGAGGAGCTGGCCTGTTCTGCCTCCAGAGCTCCTCCTGCTTCCTGGTCTTCCCCACCCTCCCGAGCCCCTGCCTGGCCTGTATCTGACTCACAGCCAGCTGCCTCTCTGTGGGGCCAGGTCCGCTCTGTGGGGCCAGGTCCGCTCTGTGGTGCCAGCTGCCTCTCTGTGGTGCCAGCTGCCTCTCTGTGGGGCCAG
>NW_012098098.1:5882466-5883445 GCF_000951045.1 Mandrillus leucophaeus
CGGGGGCAGGCCCACCAGTATCACCTGGGCGAGCCCCTGGAGCCCCGGCTGCTGCCCAGAAGCTTCCCTCCCTGCCCCTCCTGGGCCTGCCGCATGGCCGGGGACACAGTCAGCTCCCCGCCTGAGCTGGTGGCCTCCTCAGGAAGATGGCCACAAGGCGCTCTTGGGAGGACCCTTGGGACAGTGGGCAGGCGCTGGGCAGGCCACAAGCATGTCGCTGGCAGCTGCTGCCCCAGCTGCCCTCGTTCCCACCACTACGCCCCGTGTTGCCACCAGTGTGGGCGCCGTGACCATCACTAGCACAGGAACAGTGCTGTTAGAGAGAGCTGCTGCTGGCCTGGCCGCTGTCACCTTGCTGGTGCTGTCACTGTCACTCTGGGTCGTGCTGTCACCTCGCTAGGACTGTTGCTGTTACTGGCACCAGCCCTCCCGCTGGTACAACAGCAGACCCAGCTTCCAGGTGTCACCTCTCTCACCACAGACCTGGGGCCTGTTGCACCCTGTTCTGGGCTCAGGGTCCCTCATCTGTGAGACGAGGACAGGACAGTTCAGGCTGCCTGGAGCTGCTGGGGCAGGGCAGGGCCCACAGTTTCTATTTCCCAGCATGTCTGCATGGTCAGCTCAGATCTTGGCCACCCTGGGTTAAGCTGGGTCCTGGGCACAGTGCTGGGTCCCTAGACCACACCTTGGTGTCCTCACGTCACCAACAGGTACAGCAGGCCCTCCCTGTGGGGTACAGCCTCAGCTGGGGACATGTCAGGGTCTCTAAGGCCGGCCCCTCCCCACACTGGCCTGACTTCTGCACCTCCTCCTGCCCAGGAGGGAAACTGAGACACCACTGCTGGTGATGGAGATAGCGGTCGTGGGTGCAGGGCCCTCCCGCCGGTGCTGGTGATGATGGAGATGGCGGGCGTGGGTGCTGGTGATGATGGAGATGGCGGGCGTGGGTGCTGGTGATGATGGAGATGGCGGGCGTGGG
>NW_012098098.1:5885675-5888529 GCF_000951045.1 Mandrillus leucophaeus
CTCTGTGGGGCCAGGTCCGCTCTGTGGGGCCAGGTCCTCTCTGTGGTGCCAGCTGCCTCTCTGTGGGGCCAGGTCCGCTCTGTGGGGCCAGGTCCGCTCTGACCTCGGTCTTCTCATCTGTGTTGGGGTGACTGGGGCCATGACAGCTCTCTCTGGCTGCCCATAAAACCACACATAGCTTTTAGAAGACGAGACACATTCACAGTTCACAGAAGCACCTTCTGCCTCTGGGACTCACAAGGGGCTGGGCTCACCCCGGGGCACAGGCTCCATATCCCAGTTAGAGCCTCAGGGTGAGGCAGACCTTGGGCTCCCGAGGCCTCAGTCTTCCCCTGGTTAGCACCTCCTCTGTGGAGGTGACAAGACCGAAGGGTCAGTGAGGGCTCAGGGCAGCAGCCTTTTCTGGAAGGGACTTTTCCATTCTCGGGGGGTGGCGGTGTCCTGGCGCTCTCGGCACCAGCGTCCTCATCAGCACCTGCCTGGGTGTCCACAGCTGCCCCCGGTGGGGGTGGGTGCCTGCCAGGCTGGGTAGGATGCCCTCACCCAAGGCTGGGGCAGCACCCTGGGCCCTCACTCACCCTCTCCCATTTATGGAGCACAGACGGAGTCCCCAGAGGGCAAATGAACAGGCTGAGCAGGGGCGTGGGGGGAAGAAAGGGCTTTCAGGGGCATCTAGACCCTGGAAAAACAGGGCAGAGGCCGGGGCACCCAGGCCGATAGGACACAGATAAGGTAAAGAAAATACGTCCTGTGTAAACAGCTTATCTAACATCCTGTTTCCAGCCACTGATAGGATGAGGCAGGGCTGGGGAGAGCCAGGGACCCCCACCCCAGTTCTCAGGCCTCAGGGTCCCCGAAGACCAGACTACTAGGGCCTGGGGGTAAATCGGCTCCCTCTCCCCACTTCCCAGGCAGGAAGACCAAGGCCCAGGACCCAGGGTGTTTAGCCTTCCAGAAGCCCGGAGAGGCTGCCAGTCTCCCAGCTTGGAGGTAACATGAGGCCGTGGCCCTCGGACTCCTCAGCCCTGGGGAGGCACTGCAGAGTGGCAGAGACGGAGAAAGAGTCCCTCACTGGGCCCCGTGCACAGACCCCTCGGGGACACATGGAGGGACACGGGCCCCCCTGTGCACCATGGGGCTCTGCCTGCCAGTCCAGCTGCCCCAGAGGGGGCCAAGGTGGTGGTGGTGTCTGAGACCACAGCCCCCAAGAGAGCACCATGGAAGGGGGTTCAGACAGGCGAGACCTGGCTCCAAGCTGCCCTCGAGGCCTCTGAAAGGGCAGTTCTGGGCCTGAGCACTGCCCCACTGCCCCCGTAGGGTCAGGTCCTTGCCCCTTCCCTTAGAGACACCCCTCCCCAGGACAGGCCACTGGGCTTGCAGGTACAAGGGCCCCCAGGTACCTGCAGGGGAGTTCGGCCCCACCCTGCCTTCCTTGCTATTCCCAGGCGGTCCCAGCTCTGCCATTAGCTGGGGCCAGGGTTCAGCCCGATAAAGATGGGCTGTTGTTCTGTGTCAAAAAATCAATAATCGCAGCGATGTTCCAGGCGATAGGAAGAGAAGTTCACAGGCACCAGCTGGCGGGTGGGCGGGGCAGAGCCGGGGGCTGCGGCACCTGTGGCCGGCCCTTCCTGCTGCTCCCTCACCCGGTGGCTGACGCAGCTGCTCCACAGTGGACGCCAGGCCCAGGCTGCGCCAAGCCAAGCCGTGGCCCTTGTGCCTGCCGCTCCTTACTGCCCGTTTGTAGCCCAGAGCCGGCCAGGGCCTCGGCGAGGAAGTCGGTCCCTCCCCAAGGTGCGCTGGCTGGGTCTTCTCCCAGGAGGTGGTGCCGTCCTCCTCCAAACACAGGCACTCAGGTCCCCGGTGTTCCAGTGCCTTCGGGACACAGCCGTCAAAAGCCAGCCCTGAGGGGCTGACCGTCTAGCAGGAAGACAGAGTTAATGAAATCAAGACCTCTGCCCCTGGGTGCCCCCAGGAGGTGGTGAACACTCTGGGGACCTGGGAGACAGGGAGGAGGTGGGAGGGGCTGGCATCACCCTCCGCACGGATGGCTTCCTGGGGTCCTGGCACCGTGCCATGTGGGCTGGCCTTGAGGCAGCACCGTGCCTGGCACCTACCACTCCCTGGAGCCAGCACCCCCTGCCGTCAGCTCCCAGGAACGGTGCCCATGCCGCCTGTCTGCTGATCCCAGCCAGGCCTCCTGCGATGTGGGCCCTGAGCACGACTTGGCAAGGAGACCACCATGCTGGGTGGGCGGGCGCTCGGAAGCTGGGCACACAGGGTGCGAGGTCCACCTCTAGCAGAGAGAGAGCCTCGGCAGGTGCAGCTGCTGGCAGGGCCTCCACGGGGCTTTCCGGCCACGTGCCTCACCCCAAAGGAAGGCACCCCTCACAGCCCCAGCCCCCCGAAGCCCTCCCCCGTGAGTGCAGGGTCCGAGGGAAACATCTCAGGGAGGCAGGTTCTGGCGTTCGAAGCCCTTTGTTAACCTCTGGCCTGGGGTGAGAAGAAAACCCTTGTCCAGGAGGCCTGGGGCTCTGGGCCAACCCCACCCTGGGCTCTCCACTGGCCTCCGGGGTGCTCTGAGGTTTGTGGCCCAGCAGAGGCCAGGCACCATGGCCAGGAGGCCAACAGGGGCCATGCCAGGCAGAAAGCAGAGGAGACCAGGGCAGGAGGTGGGGAGACCAGGGCAGGAGGTGGGGAGGCCACAGCAGGGGGTGGGGAGACTAGGGCAGGGGTAGGGAGACCAGGGCAGGAGGCAGGGAGGCCACAGCAGGGGATGGGGAGACTAGGGCAGGAGGTGGGGAGACTAGGGCAGGAGGTGGGGAGACTAGGGCAGGGGTGGGGGGCACCAGGGCAG
>NW_012098098.1:5888869-5895938 GCF_000951045.1 Mandrillus leucophaeus
GTGGGCCTGGGGTCTCCCGGGGCGGGGTGCTGGGAGGCCTTGAGCAGGCCCCTCCTCTGTTTCCTCTCAGTGAAATGGACCTGGGTCTTGTGCTGGGGCTTGGCTCCACTGCTGGGCACACAATAACACAGAATAATCCGGAAATGACTGAATGGGGGCTGGCCAAGAGGCTGCTCCAGAGCGGGCGTGCAGGGCAGGCTGTGCACTGGGTGTGCACGGGCCACAGCTCTAAGGAGCACAGCCATTTCCCCAGCATGGCCGGAGGGCCCAGACATATGTGACATCTGGTTTTTCAGCAGCAAAGCTGATCCATTTTTCTACCCATCCTGGGCATGCAGCTTCCAGGCTCCTCTGTTGCCTCTCCCAGACTCAGCCCTGCTGCCAGGACCTGGACCCTCCGAGGGGCGCTGGGGGGACCCAGGGAGAGGCAGGGTGGGAACCCTCATCAGGCCCCCAAGAGCCGGGCTAATCTGCAGAGCCCTGAGTGGCTTTGCCTCTGAGCTTTGGTGCATCCATTGATCCCATCACCCGCGTCTCATCCACCTGCGGCTCTGTCTCTGTGTCTCATCCGGCGGCTCCGTCTCCCTTCTCACTAGCCCATGTCACATTGTTCCTTCCATCTCGGCTGTCCCGAGTGCCACAGCCAGGGCCACCGCCACGAGTGAGGGCTGTGGTCCTGCTGACCTTTCCAGGTGGCCTTCTGCCCACTCTGCTTGGTGGCTCCTGTCTGTGAACAGGGAATGGACTTCACGGAGGGCCCACTGCCCAGTGGGTGGGACTCACTGCAGGTGGGGGTATGGCCTGGGCTGCAGTCATGGGTTTGCGATCAGAAGGACCTGGGCTTGACTCTCCCATGCCACTTGCTGGCTGTGTAACCTCCCACGTGGCCCCCAGCTTCTCGGGCCTTGCTTTTCACAGACAAGAACAGGAGAAACAGCCCCCATCATCCCCCGAGCTCTTGGCCTCGTCCCCTCAGCACCGTGTCCCAGCCTCCAGAGCTCAGAGGTGGGGAGCTGAGGCCTGCCCAGAGATGCCATGGCCATCAGTGACCCAGCCAGGGCTGGAGTCAAGCCTGGGCCCCTTTGTGTTTCTTGACTTGGCATTCAGGTGTGGCTTGATCCAGGGAACACACTGACTGACTAGTGCCGCATAGATCTGGTCTCCTGGTCCCAGACCTGGGCTGCCTGGGTGTGTCAGCCTTCTCCATGCCCTGGCAGGATGGCTGAATGGGGTACGGCTCAGAGGACGATGCCCAGCCTCTGTCCAAAGGGTGGGCTGGGTCTTGTGGGTTCTACAGGCCTGGGAACACCAGCCCCCATGGGAGATGCCATCCAGCTCCGGCAGATGTGGGCCTTGGGGAGAAGTGGCAGCCCTGCGGGGCCCACGTGGCTTAGGGAAAGGCCCCCTGCAGACAGCCAGCTGCCCACAGTGCACCTTAACCTTGCCCGTGCACCCAGGCGTTTGGACGCTCACAAGGGACCCTTGTGAGGCCCCTCTGCAGATGGGCCAGCCCCACCGCCTGCCTGGGAGGACACCCTTGCCCAGCCCATCCTGGGCTCCACTCAGGGGCCTCCAGTAGCCACTCCCTCCTCTGAGCCTTGGTTGCCCTATCTGTAAGCAGGAACCTAAAAAGGGGGCCACAGTAAGGGGCCCAGTGGGTCGAGGATGTGTCAAGAAGTTGCTGGTGGGCCGGGCACGGTGGTTCACACCTGTAAGCCCAGTACTTTGGGAGGCTGAGGTGGGCAGATCGTTTGAGGTCAGGAGTTCAAGACAAGCCTGGCCAACATGGCGAAACCCCTTCTTTACTAAAAATACAAAAATTAGCTGGGTGTGGTGGCATGCATCTGTACTTCCAGCTACTCAGGAGGCTGAGATGAGAGAATCGCTTGAAACCGGGAGGCGGAGGCTGCAGTGAGCCAAGATCGCACCACCGCACTCCAGGCTGGGTGACAGAGCGAGACTCTGTCTCAAAACAAAAAAGAAAGAAAAGGAAAGTTGTTGTTGGACCCCCAGCCTTGTCCCCCATCCATTTGTCACCAGGCCTGCGTTTGTTCCCAGCCAGATCTTGGGAGGATCACATGTGAGGGAGGCCATGATATCCACACAGGACCACGCTTTTCACTGCCCAAGAGGCTTCTGTGGCCACAGAGAAGGCCACAGAGTCCAACCACAGGCCTTTGGCTCCACGTGGGCTCCCCTGGCCTCTCCTTGGCACAGGCCCATCCCAAGGCTCACTCAGAACCTCTCCCAGACGTGGCCTTCGGTGCCCGCCGTGGGCCGTGGTTGGTGAATCCTGGGAACCAGGGCTCTGCCTCCCGTAGGCGGCTGCAGCACACAGGGCCAGGGCCTGCCGCTGAGGCTCCAGAGGGGACACAGACCCAGGGTGGAGGTCACAGGGCAGGGGAGGAGCTGCTTAGCCTCCACTCCCCTTCTGTCACCTGTCTCTTGTCCTGGGGCCTCAGCTGCCACCCAGATTACAGGCTTTTCCATCCAGGAGGGTCTGACTTTGGAGCTGGTGACCGTGGGCAGGTCCCCTCGCCCCTGTTAAATGGACTCCGCAGGGTTGGCCTGCGTGGGAGCCAAACACGTGACCAGCAAGCGGATCCGAACGTGGCGCGTCGTGGTGGACAGAGGGGCCGGCTTGCCCCGCCCCACGCAGTCGACCCTTGGCCAGCCTGGTCTGCCTCCCGTGTGACCTTGGGGAGCCGCTCGCCCCTCTGGCCTCTGTTTCTGTGTCTGTGCAGGATGTGTTCTCAGGACCCACATGCTCTGTGCACCAGCCTCACCTGCTGACCCACAGAGACTTCCGGAACCCCGCCAGCCTGGGGGAGGGAAGCTCCTTTTTCTTTCCTTTTTTGTGACTTTTATCAAAAGCAAACAGCATGATCCCTGAGACAGGGCCGCTCCCAACAAAGCCGGGCCCAGCTGGCCTGTGGGAGCCACAGGGCGGGACAGGGCGGAGCGATGGGGTTGATTAGATAAGTGGGTGCTGGGGTGACCCCACGGTGGGCACCAACCACAGAGCCCACCGTCGGAGGTGGCCGGACTTTGCGCTCCAGAGGCTACCAGCCATTAGGCACAAACAGAAGCTGGCCCCTGGAAGGCGGGAAGGCCAGCTGTGTGCAGGAGGGGCCCCGGTTCCCAGACGTCCACAGACACACAGGGTGACACCTTCACCTGCCTCCTCAAGTCAGAGCTGCGAGCCAGCCTGCCAGGGCCATGGTTCAGGTGGGGAAACAGGCCTGGGGAGGCGGGTGGCTGAGCAGCGTCGGTTCAGGAGGCAGATGGTCCTGGGTGGAGCCCTGGATCCTCTGCCAGAGAGCAGCTTCGGGGTCTGGTCTCCGGGGCAACTGCCTTCCCTGCTGTGTGACCCCCAGCTGGTTGCTGGAGTCTCTGGGCCTGTGGGATGGAGTAGACGCTCCTCCACAGGCTTGCTGCCACGTGTGCGTCAGGAGGGGGCCGAGGTGCCTGTGCTGGGCATGTTGGCCACGTTGTTGAGGGAGGCCACAGGGACCTCTAGGGCCTCTGGGGCAGAGCCAGAGCTCAAGGGTGGAGGTCAAATCCCAGGGGGCAGCCCTGGGCTGGGCCCCAGGCCTTAGGATGCCCACCTGGTGCAGCTTCTCAGCCCATCCGGGCAGCTGGGAGAGAGAACAGTGCTGGCTGCACCGGCAGACACACCCCTACCCTCATGGCATGAGCCCAGGGGAACATCATGGGGGCACCCCCTTCTCCGTATGGGTAAACCGAGACTCAGAGCGCACACAACCACTGGCGAGCTGGGCAGAGGCAGGATTGGCCCCAGGCCTGTGGATTCCAGACCCCAGCTCTCCCTCCCCAGGCACCCCCAAAAGGCCCTGGACCCTGGCCAGACCCACCAGGCTCCCCTCAGCCAGGCTCCCCACTCTGTGGGGTTGGCCCAGCCGGCAGCGCTGAGCTCTGCCTGGTCCTCAGCCCCCCCACTGCTTCCATCCCCGTGAGTGTCACCGGAGGGTTTTAAGACCCATGTGGACGTTTCAATCATATAAATATGCAATGGCTGGAACTTCTCATTTGGTTCCTCGCAGATGCTTGGGGGTGAAATTGAATCCCAGCACGGCGTGTTTGTTCTGGAGATGGCGTGTGCAGTCCTGTTTGCCTGAATAAATTAATCCTTGTCCCAGTGCTGTGCCTATAGTGGCGGCCCCATGCCCCCTGCGGGGCTCACCTATGCGGCTTCGGGCCTGCCCCCTCCTCAGGAGACCCGTCTAGAGATGGGGAAACTGAGGCCACAGCTGGAAGAGTCAGCCACGGGGCCACCAGCCGCTCCCTCCCACCCCAGCTCAGAAGACCCCTGGGGCTCTAGTTCTAACCCACCCACCCGCTGCCTACCCTTGGGCCAGAGACAGAACCTCTTGGATCTGTCTCCCCCACGTGTGTTGGGAGGAGTAACTTCAGAGCAGCTGGGAAGAATCCCCGCAAGTCCTGCTGGGCCCGGCTGAGGCTCAGTCCGTGGGGCAGGCACTCATGTTGGGTCCGTGGGGCGGGCACTCATGTTGGGTTCGTGGGGATTTGGGAGCCGCAGCTGGTGTCCCCATTCTTCATCTGCAGAGACGACCTGGCTGGAGCTGGCATCTCTGCTGGGCTCACCCCAGTTGCTCTGGAGCTGGGGAAGAGGAAGCAGAGAGACCGGTCACAGGAGGCTGGCAGGGAAGGACACCTCCCCCTGGAAGCCCACCCTGACTGGCCTGCCCTCAGAGCTGTTGGTGCCATGGGGGTGTCCGGCCACTGCCTGTGTTTTCTGGGAGCCCCAAGGCCAAGACTGTGGCTTGCCTGTTGCTGCCCCGGGTTCCCCACAGGGTTTTGTGGTGGGACAAGCACAGAGCTCACCATGGGTTCTGGTCCCACCTCCAGCCAGAGCTCCCAGTGTGGCTTGGGCACTCCTCAGCCTCGCTGGGCCCTGGGCTTCCTGGTGGTGGGGTTGGGTGCTGGCCATCTCCATGGCTGCCACTGTCTGGATCCCCCAGCCATTTTACAGACCATTTTAAAAAACATCTGCCTGTGTCTTCCCGCCCATTCCCACCCAGCTCAGCATCCCCTGGCCCCCAGTCCCAGACCTCTCACCCTCACTCACGGACATTTCTATCCATTCTCAGCCTTGAGTCAAGTCCTCAGGAGGCACCCCATCTGCCAGGAGTAGGAGCCTCACCCACCCCCACTTTCCAATGCGATTTTGTTTCTGGTTGGGAGAGGGTCTCTGCAGGAACAGGGGGCTGGAAATAGGTTACGTGAGCAGATGAGTGTTGCGAACCACCACGGCCTCCATGTTCAGTTGCACAGGTTGTAAGCTGCACAAGGGCACCTGGGGTGAGCTGGGGCTAAGATCAGCCATGCTCCCCTGACCAATCCAGGCACCTTCGTGGCCCTGCATCCACCCCCAAGAGGCACCTTTCCCATGCACAGCCCCTTGGAGACGCAACCTGAACCCTGGTCCAGGGAGATGGGTTGTCGTGGTGACCGTCACCCTGGTCCCCAGCCCCACACGCCTCTGATCCCTGGACTCCCTGGAGGCCCCTCGCCCAGCCCCCGGCCATCCCTGAGTGGTGGGTTCTGCCCCCGGGCGAGCGGAACGGCCACCTTTATCGGAGCCAGCCCTCTCTGGCGGTGCGTGATACCCAGAAGGGGCGGCCGCCACGGGAAATGCCAGCCACGCTCTTATCTGGGAGGCTCGGCCGGCTGGCCCTGGAGCTCCGATTAGGGAGCAGGACCGTTTGCCTGTGGGTGCAGCGTGGACCGGGTAGGGTGGGCACCAGTTCTGCCCTCCCCCTTCCCCATGAGGGCAGGGGGCAAGCGAGAGCCCAGGGCCACCAGGACAGGGACCTCAACACCCTTGAGGTGTGACATGTGGCAGGTGTGGACACTGCAGGCCCAAGCTCCTGCTACCCCTGGAAAGGTGGGCACCAGCTCCAGGTGCACGGCAGTGTCTCAGGAACAGCAGGGGCGCCCAGTGGGGGCTCCGTGCCCAGCAGACCCAGGGACTCTGGTCAGGAATGTTCTGGAACCTGAGGGGAAGGCATGCGACCCCTTCCCTCTCTGAAAGGAAGTCACAGCACTCATGGGTCCAGATGTGCCCTCAGGGGCTTCTCAGACAAGGGTCCTCTGCCCCCCACCCCGCCCTGCCCCGCCAGAACAGAGGCCTGCACGCAGGGCCCCACCCACGAAGCTTCGAGTGTTTCTGACGGTCCGGATGGGATTCCACATGCTTCCCTGTGGCCCCAGCCCTGACTGAGGGGTGGCACTCAGGACCCACCAGAGACTGGACAGACAGAGGGACGGATGAGCACACACTGGGGGCTCCCCTCTGGGGAGTCTTTTCTCTCCCATGTCCACCCCTGAGGCCTGACCAGGTAGGGGCCAGAGACACAGGTGCAGCCAGGACATGAGGGGCCACCACTGTCACACACAGGGTGCCCCTGGAGCCAGGCCTAGGGCTTTGGACCCCAGTGCCCTGCTGCTAGCCGCATAGCCTCTAGGGGCCTCAATGTCCTCGTCTGTACAGGGGGATGACCCCGTAGGGCCGTGTGGTGCTGGCTGGCCCATGTGAATGGGATGCTGGGACCCAGCTCACACTGGTCACCCTCTTGGTGCCAAGCCCTGCAGGGGCAGGGGAGGAGGGAGGCCCAGTGGTCAGAGCCCTGGGCCGGGACCCAGGCATCCTGGGTGGGCTGGCAGCCACGAAGCTGAGACGGCAGAGCTGCTCCTGCTGCCCCCAGTCCGCTCGTCCCCTCCTGGGGGCTGATAAAGGGACGCAGGCCTCCTCGGCCTCTCAGTCCTGGTTGGCTGCCATCTTATCTGCCCTGGGGAAGACAAAGACCCAGTTAAAACGTTTTAGCAGGGCCTCCCGGCGTATTTACATGTTATCTCTGCCATTAGGCAAGCAGCTATCTGATCATCAGGCCCATTAAGGCCACAGCCTGCCCAATCGGGGCTCCAGGAAGTGGGGCTGCCACAGCACTGCGGCCAGGGGACCAGGCGAGGCCACGTGAGGCCTCCGTGGGCCCAGGCAGCCCTGGCCACGGGAGAGGTAGAGGTG
>NW_012098098.1:5896783-5899772 GCF_000951045.1 Mandrillus leucophaeus
CCTGCCGGCCCCTGCCACTCAGCCCAGGCCCCCAGGACTGCCACGCTCCACTGCCCCTTGGGCCGACCCTGGTGGGAGGTGGGTTGGACAGGCCCAGACCGGGCACGCCTCATGCCTGCGATGTCTCCCGCAGACGAGCTGGAGCCGGTGGTGCAGGATGGGCAGAGGCGTGTACGGGCCCGACTCAGCCTCGCCATGGGCCTGTCCTGGGGCCCGTTCCACGGGAGTGTCCAGACCGGAGCCTCGTCGCCCGGGCAGGTGGAGCCGGTAAGCAGCCCCCACCCCCGCCCCTGCCCACCCACCCGATACAGGGCAACACCGACCCAGGGGACAGGCCCAGCTTAGACGCCAGCCCAGGAGCTCTGGCCACTGTGTGTAGAGCCTGTGGGAAGATTTGGGCCTGAGACACTGGGACCTGGAGGGCAGGGAGGGATTCACTGCCTGGGGGCCCATGGAGGGCTTCCTGTAGGAGGTGATATTGGGCCTTTGGTGCCTCAGGGAGGACTTCCTGGAGGAGGGGTTCTTTAAGCAGGACCTTGACAGATGACTGGGCATTGGGACAGGGGAGAAGAGCATTCAAGGGGAGGGAGGAGCAAAGCAGTGGCCCAGGCCTTGGGGGTACTGGGACGGTGAGGACGCTGCAGCAGAGGGCGAGAGGGTAGTTCTGCATCTGTCCCCGCAGACCCTTCTGACAATAGGCACGGCCATCAGGCCCGTGGTCTCCATGGCCTCGGCACGAGTGCTCACCTCATTGGTGATGGCCCCTGCCTGGCAGAGCCTTCCAAGGCAGCCCCTTGCTGCTAGACACGAATGCCTGTGTGGTTTGTCTTGGATGTACTTCTGGGGCCACCTCCGACTTACGACAAGTCAGTACGGTTTCCTCCGAAGATGGTATAACAGTTTCTTTTAAAACACGTCTCAGCTAAGAAAGGGCACTGATATATAGAAACCTGTAAGTACGCGTGGGGCCACGTCATGGGCGGCATAGGGTCTGGGGCCTCCCGGGTCGTTCACACAGCCTTTTGCCGCTCAACAGGCAGATGCGTGTCCCAGACCGCTCAGGGATTCCTTGGGAAGCTGGCCCAGGACAGAGGGCGTCCCCCTTTGCTAGGCCCTGGAGTCTCCTGCCTTTATGCCATTTCCTTGCAGGCAGGCCCCTGCCCGCTGTGAGCCTCCACTGCCTCAGCCTTTGGGACCTTGGGTGAGACACAGGGGCGCCTAAAGCTTCCTTTTACGTCTGAGCCTGCAGACCCTGAGAAGGGGCATGGGCAGGGCTGCAAGCTTGTCTGTGAAGCAGGGAAGCCCATGGCACCCCTGCCTGCCAGGGCAGCTGGGCAGGTCACGTGAGATGTTCAGGAGTGGTGTTTGACACGGGGCATGGCTCAGTGGGCGCTGCGGCCGGCAGCCCGGCAGGAGGAGTGGCTCCCTGGCCCCGTGGCCTGGAGCAGGGAGGTGGAAGAATAGCAGTGGAAGCTCAGTGGTGGTCAGTTTTCTCCACGGAAGGAGCCACATTGCAGCTTCACCACAGGAAGGAAGCCACGGTGTTCAGAGCTGGCTCTGTGGGGCGTGAGCTCCCCATCACTGTACGTGTGCAAGTGGCAGTCGATCCTTCTGGAGTGCTGGGATGTGGGGATGTTGGCAGGCGTTTATGGTTGCCAGGAGGAATGAACGGACGGGCTGGGAGCTCCGTGGCTCTCATCTCTGAACTCTCAAAGTGTCAAGAAAACCCATAGGTAGACACCAGGGGCAAAGGCCATAGGGGCTGAGATTAGAGGGCTCTGAGTTCCAGACACACCACAGGCCCAGCCTCACTTCCTCCTCCCTGCATCCTACGAGGTGGGTCCTGCCACTCCATTTGACGGATGAGAAAACTGAGGCTCCAAGACACTAAGTCAATTGCCCAAGTACCCAGGATCAAACAGCAGAGGGAGAACTAGAACCCACATCTGCCCATCCCCGGAGACCCTCGCAGACTCCTTAATGACGGGGCTGAGGGGCTGGCACACGCTCGGGAGTCATCCCCACGGGCTGCCCTTTGCCCTGGCTGCAGTCACCCCTCCCTGCCTGCCCTCCTGCCTCCGCATTTAGTCCTGCTCTGGCCTGGGGCACAGGCCATTCTGGAGAGACGGGCGCAGGGTTAGAAACCCTCCCAAGTGGGGAGATAACGTCTGGGGGCACAAGGGGAGCGAAGGCCAGAGGAGCCGCTGAGGCTCTGCAGGGAGCCCGGGGAGGAAGGAGCCCCCGCTCCACTCTTCCCTCCTCTGCTTTATCTCCTGCAGAATTAAATCCTTGATTAACCCTTATCTCCCCAGCGAGGCGCTATCTCCGCCTTGGCGCCGAGTGTCCAGACACACCGTACAAGATGATTGATTTCTTCAAGATATGCACGCCTTTCCGATACTTCATTTATTGTCTAAATATTTTTGCGTTTCAGCGGGCCCCCGTGGCTCTTGGCTGATAGGTCCCAGTTCTCTCCCTGACCCCTCCCTGAGGAGGACGTCGCCTCCTGCCCCGGATCGCCCCAGCTGCTGCCGGTTTTTCTTCTCTCTTTGTAGAAGGAGAAGGGGGAGGGGTGCAGATTCGATGCTGTGACCCTCCCCGCAGCCTCCACAGGCCTGGGGCTCACTCACAGGCAGGGGTGAATGGGGCCACAGTGGCTTCCCCCTCAGTCCTCCACCTCTGGACAGTGGGGGGTGAGCACCCAGGGAGGAAACTGAGTGCCCGAGTCCCCGGCCGAGTCAGGAGTGTGGACTCTGGCACCGACTTGCTGTGTGACCTGGGGCAGGTCGCTTCCCTGATGTAGCAACTGCTCCCACCTCTGCCACACCCGGGGCTGCAGGAAGGGACCCGAGGGGCCCAGCTAGCTTCAGAATTTATAGTCAGATACAGAAACACTCATGGTGGAGGGATAGGTGGACGGATGGATGGGTAGATGGATAGATGGATGGATGTGTGGCTGGAGGGGTGGGTGGATGAGTGGGTGGATGGA
>NW_012098098.1:5900271-5902791 GCF_000951045.1 Mandrillus leucophaeus
AACAGGGGGCTGGAAATAGGTTACGTGAGCAGATGAGTGTTGCGAACCACCACGGCCTCCATGTTCAGTTGCACAGGTTGTAAGCTGCACAAGGGCACCTGGGGTGAGCTGGGGCTAAGATCAGCCATGCTCCCCTGACCAATCCAGGCACCTTCGTGGCCCTGCATCCACCCCCAAGAGGCACCTTTCCCATGCACAGCCCCTTGGAGACGCAACCTGAACCCTGGTCCAGGGAGATGGGTTGTCGTGGTGACCGTCGCCCTGGTCCCCAGCCCCACACGCCTCTGATCCCTGGACTCCCTGGAGGCCCCTCGCCCAGCCCCCGGCCATCCCTGAGTGGTGGGTTCTGCCCCCGGGCGAGCGGAACGGCCACCTTTATCGGAGCCAGCCCTCTCTGGCGGTGCGTGATACCCAGAAGGGGTGGCCGCCACGGGAAATGCCAGCCACGCTCTTATCTGGGAGGCTCGGCCGGCTGGCCCTGGAGCTCCGATTAGGGAGCAGGACCGTTTGCCTGTGGGTGCAGCGTGGACCGGGTAGGGTGGGCACCAGTTCTGCCCTCCCCCTTCCCCATGAGGGCAGGGGGCAAGCGAGAGCCCAGGGCCACCAGGACAGGGACCTCAACACCCTTGAGGTGTGACATGTGGCAGGTGTGGACACTGCAGGCCCAAGCTCCTGCTACCCCTGGAAAGGTGGGCACCAGCTCCAGGTGCACGGCAGTGTCTCAGGAACAGCAGGGGCGCCCAGTGGGGGCTCCGTGCCCAGCAGACCCAGGGACTCTGGTCAGGAATGTTCTGGAACCTGAGGGGAAGGCATGCGACCCCTTCCCTCTCTGAAAGGAAGTCACAGCACTCATGGGTCCAGATGTGCCCTCAGGGGCTTCTCAGACAAGGGTCCTCTGCCCCCCACCCCGCCCTGCCCCGCCAGAACAGAGGCCTGCACGCAGGGCCCCACCCACGAAGCTTCGAGTGTTTCTGACGGTCCGGATGGGATTCCACATGCTTCCCTGTGGCCCCAGCCCTGACTGAGGGGTGGCACTCAGGACCCACCAGAGACTGGACAGACAGAGGGACGGATGAGCACACACTGGGGGCTCCCCTCTGGGGAGTCTTTTCTCTCCCATGTCCACCCCTGAGGCCTGACCAGGTAGGGGCCAGAGACACAGGTGCAGCCAGGACATGAGGGGCCACCACTGTCACACACAGGGTGCCCCTGGAGCCAGGCCTAGGGCTTTGGACCCCAGTGCCCTGCTGCTAGCCGCATAGCCTCTAGGGGCCTCAATGTCCTCGTCTGTACAGGGGGATGACCCCGTAGGGCCGTGTGGTGCTGGCTGGCCCATGTGAATGGGATGCTGGGACCCAGCTCACACTGGTCACCCTCTTGGTGCCAAGCCCTGCAGGGGCAGGGGAGGAGGGAGGCCCAGTGGTCAGAGCCCTGGGCCGGGACCCAGGCATCCTGGGTGGGCTGGCAGCCACGAAGCTGAGACGGCAGAGCTGCTCCTGCTGCCCCCAGTCCGCTCGTCCCCTCCTGGGGGCTGATAAAGGGACGCAGGCCTCCTCGGCCTCTCAGTCCTGGTTGGCTGCCATCTTATCTGCCCTGGGGAAGACAAAGACCCAGTTAAAACGTTTTAGCAGGGCCTCCCGGCGTATTTACATGTTATCTCTGCCATTAGGCAAGCAGCTATCTGATCATCAGGCCCATTAAGGCCACAGCCTGCCCAATCGGGGCTCCAGGAAGTGGGGCTGCCACAGCACTGCGGCCAGGGGACCAGGCGAGGCCACGTGAGGCCTCCGTGGGCCCAGGCAGCCCTGGCCACGGGAGAGGTAGAGGTGACCCGGCCTTCCTGGGCAGAGGGTGTGTGGCCCGGAAGGAGCCACGTCCCTGTTGTCCACTGAGGAGGCTGAGACTCCAGGAGGCGGGCGAGGGTGAGGTGTGTGTGTGTCCTGGGCTGCGTGCTAAGTTCAGACGGCGGACGTGTGTCCTCTCACAGTCTGGAGGCTCCAAGTCCCAAGTCCAAGTGTCGGCAGGGCCAGCCTCCTTCCAGGGGCTCCCTCCTGCCACTCTCAGCTTCTGGGGCCTTCAGGCAGCCCTCATGGCTGCCTCCCATCTCCACCTCCATCTTCTCATGGTCTTTCCTGTCTCCTTTTCTGTGTCTCTTAGAAAGATACTTGTCATTGGTTTTAGGACCCACCTGATAATCCCATTGATCTCAGGAGCCTTCATCTAATTACATTTGCAAAGACCCTTTTTCTAAATATGAGCATGTTCGTAGACTGCAGGCTGGTGTATCTTTTGGGCGCCACTCGTCAGCCATGACACAAACTCATGCCAGCATTGCACCGTGCGGCCGGGCTCTGTGGGCCCTGTCTAACCTGCAGCCCTTGCCCTGGAGAACGACCATCGCAGGGCTCACAGCCCAGCCGCAGGCATCCTCCCGGCTGCGTCGTTATACCCCACAGTGCCCTAGAGATCATGCTGCAGGGCTGCCCAGGCCCCCGGGACCCAGCACCTGCCGGCCCCTGC
>NW_012098098.1:5906046-5907382 GCF_000951045.1 Mandrillus leucophaeus
GAGTGTGCAATGCTTGCTGTGTGAATGAATGAATGGATGGATGAGTGGATGAATGGGTGGATGGATGGGTGGATGGATGGGTGGATGGATGGGTGGGGGGATGATGGGTGGATGGGTGGATGCATAGATAGATGGATGGGTGGGTGGTTGGGTGGGTAGATGGGTAGATGGACAGATGTGTAGATAAATGGATGGATGGCTGGGTGGATGGATAGACAGATGAGTGAGTGAGTGGACGGATGGGTGGATGGATGGATGGATGGATGGATGGATGGATGGATGGACGGACGGATGGATGGACAGGTGGGTGGATGGACGAGTGGGGAGAGTGGGTGAAGGTGGGGTGGGTAGATGGATGAGTGGATAGATTAATGGATGGATACATGGATAGGTGGATGGATAGATGAGTGGATGAATGGGTGGAAAGGTGGATGGATGGGTGGGTAGATGGATGGTGGATAAGTGGATGGATGGGAGGATAACCAGGTGGATGGCTGGATAGATGGATGGATTAATGAATGGGTGGGTGGCTGAGAGGATGGATGGATGGATGGATGGATGGATGGATGGATGGATAGATAGATGATGGCTGGATGGGTGGATGGGTGGATGCATGGTTAGATGGATGGGTGGGTGGATAGGTGGGTACATGGGTAGATGGACAGAAGTGTAGGTAGATGGATTGACAGCTGGGTGGATGGATAGATGGATAGATGAGTGGATGGATGGATGGAAGGAAGGAAGGAAGGAAGGAAGGAAGGAAGGAAGGAAGGATGGTGGGTAGACAGATAGATGGGGGGGTAGATGGATGATGGATAAGTGGATGGATGGGAAGATAACCAGGTGGATGAATGGATAGATGTATGAGTTGATGGATGAGTGGGTGGGTGGATAGATGGATGGATGAATGAATGTGTGGGTGACTGAGAGGGTGGATGGATAGATGGACGGATGGATGATGGGTGGATGGATGGATGCATGGGTAGATGGATGGGTGGGTAGATGGGTAGATGGACAGATGCGTAGGTAGATGGATTGACAGCTGGATGGATGGATAGATGGATGAGTGGGTGGGTGGATGTATGGATGGATGGATGAGTGGGTGAAGGAGGGGTGGATAGACGAATGGATAGATGAATGGATGGGTGGATGGATGAATGGATGGGTAGATGGATAGATGGATGGATAAATGAGTAGGTGAATGGGCAGATAGATGGATGGATGGGTGGGTAGATGGATGGTGGATGGATAACCACATGGATGGATGGATAGATGTATGGGTGGATGGATGAGTGGGTGGGTAGATAGATGAATGGATGAATGAATGGGTGGGTGG
>NW_012098098.1:5908360-5919597 GCF_000951045.1 Mandrillus leucophaeus
TTCCACCCCGTGCTGTTCCCTCCCCCGTGCTGTTCCCCAACCCCGTGCTGTACCCTCCCCTGTGCTGTTCCCTCCTCTCTCTTCCCTCCCCATGCTGTTCCTTGGCCCCCTCATATCCACACCCTCCCTTCCTCACCCTCCAGGCCTCAGCCAACATCCTGGCACAGCCACCCCCACTTCCTGTCTCAGCCTGTCCTGTGTCTCTGTCACCGCCCCCTCCAGGCACCTACCTGCTGTTTCTGGCCAGCTCCACACTCCAGCATCCACGGGAGATGCAGTTCTGTTCACTGTGTTCCCCACACCTGGCAACAGCTGATGCACAAGCCCTGCCTGTCGGATAAGGGAGGGAGGGAGCAAGGGAGTGAGTGAGTGACTGAGTGACTGAGTGGATGAAGTGGCAGCAGCGAGGTGGCAGGGGTCTCACAGACCTGGCTTTAGTCGTGCAGGCCTCAGGCCCTCACCTGGGAAATGTACTTCTTGCATGGTCCAGGGAGACGGAGGCACTGAGGGGCCAGCTGGTGTCTCTAGTAAGGTGATGGGGAGGTGGAGGACTTCTCAGGATGGGCTTAGCAGCCTCAGCCTCAGCCCCCACTCTCCCGTGAACCCGCTGCTGGTCTGCTACCCCGCAGTGACCTGGGGATGGCCGAGCAGGACATCAGCAGGGGCTTCTGCAGGACCAGCTGTTTGGCTCCCTGGGCCGGGCCACCTCAGCAGCCCTGCAAGCTGCACAGCGAGGTTTGGGAACGGCCTCAGATAAAGTTGTCACAGCGGATGCGGCGCAGATAGGGTTTCCGATGGCTATCGGTGCCACCGCAGAATCGAGACACTGACCTCTTTGTTGGAGGAAACAAGGAGTATTCTCAGGTCCACCCGGGGAATTTAAAGTGGCCGCCGCTGGTGGGGCCGGCCAGGGCCCGGAGGAGGGACAAGGCAACCCTGAGGGGCGGCAAGCAGGGTGGACTCTAGGGTCCTCCGCGGACCCTGGATACACCTGCCTGACCAGGATGGGTGCTGAGCCTGGGGCACCCTGGGAGCCATTGCCCACATCTCCGAGAGTCTTGGCAGAAGGGTCGGGTTGGGAAGTTAAAAATAGGCCCCCTCCCAAGGCCAGGCGCAGTGGCTCACACCTGTAATCCCAGCACTTTGGGAGGCCAAGGCGGGCGGATCACCTGAGGTCAGGAGTTCGAGACCAGCCTGGCCAACATGATGAAACCCTGTGTCTACTTAAACTACAAAAATTAGCTGGGTGTGGTGGTGGGTGCCTGTAATCCCAGCTATTTGGGAGGCTGAGGCAGGAGAATCGCTTGAACCCGGGAGGTGGAGGTTGCAGTGAGCCAAGATCGCGCCATTGCACTCCAGCCTGGGGACAAGAGCAAGATTTCGTCTCAAAAAAAGAAAAAAATTGGCCCCTTCCCCACTTGCTCCCCACTGCCCACAGGCAGAGCAGGGTCAGGAAGGTCTGCTGCAGGCCTGATCAGAGGTGGTGAAAAAAGAAGAGACAGAGAAAAAAATCAACAGACAGACCTGTGCCCAGCCAGCCCCTCCGCAAGGGAAGCAGGAGCTGAAATTGGCTTCCTGCCCCAGCGTCTCCTGGCCCTGGCCCCAGCAGTGGCTCCCAGGGTGGGCAGGTGGCCCCAGGCTGGCTTCAGGGGTCCTGCCACTCGGCACCGGGCAAGACACTGGCTCAGGGCTGGCTGTGTCCACGCCACCTCCAGGCTGTGCTCCCCTCTCCCCTGGGAGGTGTTGGGGGTGGCCCCTGAAGACAGGGCAGACTGGCAGGGAGGCCCTCACCCCTTCCCAGCCTGTGGTCACAGAAGTGGGAGTGGCAGGCCCCTCTGAGAGTGTTTGCAGGGGGGACTGTGGCAGGGCGGCCCGAGCTTCTTGTCTTGCACCCCTAGTTCTCCCACCTGTTCCCTCCCGGGTCGGGGGCGAGTGCCAGACGTAAGCCTTGCCCTCCTTCCCCATGCCCCTCCCCACCTGCACCCCCAGGGCAGGTGCCCCATCGTGCCCCACAAACGTGGGGTACACTCGGCGGGGCCGGGTGGGAACATGGCGCCTTCCCTCCACTCAGGACTGCCACAGAAAAATCGGGGGGTTGTGCAGCGTCAGCAAAGTTGCGGCGCGTGTTTTTATCATGCTGCGAACACGCTGCTCCTGGGAGTGATAAGCATTAAACCGACCGGGAGGCTGTCAGTCTCAGTTTGAGGGTTTAGAAATATTGGGACGAATAATTAGATTTCATATCGTTACCGCAGCACCCATCGGAGGATCAAGCAGATTAATTTTTTTCACCCTCCTCTACTCATTAATATTCATTAGAGGCTCGGGAAGGCCAGAGTGGGGAGGGCCAGGCCCCAGCAGCCTCTCCAAGCACTGACTGCCTGACCTGGGCGCAGCCGGGACACAGTAGCCGCTGGTCACCCACCTTTGTGCCAGGAACGTGCCTGCCCATTGCCCCTGGGGTTCGCCCCCAGCCTGCCCCAGCAGAAGCCCCCGTCCAAGCTGGCCAAGCCCCACAGCTGGCATGCAGCTCCTGAGCCCTGCCCTGTGGCCCTGGGAATCACTGGGGTGTCCTTTAAAAGGGGGGCACCCACCCGATGCCAGCCTGCACAAAGCAGCTTCTTCAGGGGAGCCGCTCACCCCAGTGGACACCCAGCATGTGCTGCCCCAGATGTGCCCCGTGGACGGCATCCCCTGGGGCCTGGAGGCACCCCCTGCCCACTTTGTCCTGCCAGGCCAACCCAAAGCAACAGCCAGGGCTGGAGCTAATACGCATCCTGTGCTGGCAACCTGCTAGGCTGGCAACGTGCTAGGCTGGCAACTTGCTAGGCAGGCAAAAGGCTTCACACAGATCACAGCCTCCCAACATACTGGGAGGAAACTGAGTCAAGGGAGATGGGACTGACCCCCCTGAGGCTGCCCCAAAGGCTAGTGGTGGGCTTGGGGTGGGTCCAGAGTGAGCAGGGGCTCGGCCTCCCCTCCGTCCCCCTAACAGCCATGTGGGAGAGGGCAGAGCCCCATCTGCAGAGAAGCTGAGCCAGGAATTGGGATGGCTTCACACTGGGACAGCAGGGTTGCACCCACCCCGGCCAGGGCCAGCTTAGCTCTGCTCACCTGTTCTGTGGCTGAGCCGTGTGGAAGTCACCTGTTCTGCTGGCCAGCCTGCCCCAACCTTGCCTGAGTAGTCACTCAGCATCCCAGCCCAAAGGCTGTATCTTGCTAGATTCCTCAGTGCCCTGCAGATGGGCCGAGAGGCAGGGGTGGCCCAGAGGGGTCCCTGCATACGGGTCTGGCCGTGCCCTGCCCATGGTCGCAGCAGGGAAGCCGAGCCTGGCTGGGACCCCGCTGCCCAGCTCTGCGGCCCACAGGGTCCCACGCGTGGCTGACAAAGGCCAGGAAAGCTCATGGGCTGGCACCTGGTGGGGAGGTACCCCAGACCCATGGGGGACACCCCTGCACTGTCACCAGCCCGGCCCCTTCTACCATGGCAGGGTTGGGCCGACTGCCGTCCTCACCACAGGGCTGCACAAACCTGTCCAGTGCCAACAGCAGCATTTGTAGGTGACACTGGCTTTTCAGTCAAAGGTCATGATGTAGGAAGTTTCTGATTAAAAGGCATTTATTTGTATAGAAAAAGTGAGTGTGTTTACAGGAAGTGCTGGAGCACGTGCGTGTGCTGTGCCTCCGGATTGGGCACCCAGGTGGCTGAGCCTGGGGACCACCAGTGCAGTCAGCAGCACAGGACCGAGGGTCAGGGTGCTGAGGCTGAGTCAGCCTTGCAGGAGGGACCAAGGCCTGAGGGGCAACGGCGGTCACCCCTTCCTCCACCACCACTTTCTCCCCTTGATGGCTGACCAGTGTTGAGCACCACAGAGCGAGGCCACGGACTGCCCGCCCCACCTCGTCCCAGACTGCACTGGGATGGGGCCCCTCACATTTCCTGTGCCATTCGGCTGGGGCCCGGGGCGCAAGGGACACAGGAAATGAGGCGGCCTCCACGGGCTCGGCTGGCAGCCACCCCGAGGGCTGAGCCCAGAGTGTTTTCCTTCTAGACTTAGCCTAAGCCACCGCCGACAGCACGGCCCGGCCCGAGGCACTGGCATGAGCTCTGTCCCTCCCCTTCCCAGGCCTGTTTCCTCACCCATGAGATGGAGAGGAGGGCGCTACCTGCTTTCCAGGGTGCCGGTGAGGCCAGGTGGGCCAGGGCTGATCCAACACAGTGCTGGTGTCTCAGGCCCACAGGAAGGGGGCTGACCAGCCTCAGGGTGGGGACAGACCCACTGAGTCCAGTGGGTGCTCCCTGGCATCCACTATGTGCTGGCCCCGGAAGCGAGCAGGAACGCAGGTGGCCCTGCTACACCCTGTGGCAGGGAGGGGAGCCATGCTGTCAGGGACACTGAGGCCTGAGGGTTGCTAGGGAGGTGCTGTATCTTCTGGGCTAATCTCGGCCCCAGCCCACAGAGGTCATTCTGGAGGTATCTAGGGCCTGTGTGGAAGGAGCCTCTACCAGGTCCAGCCCGTGTGGGAACAGTGGTTCCACACCCAGCACACCTGGGGCCAGGGTGGGCGAGCAGGGGGGAGAACACTGATACACAGATATGCAGACACAAGTGTGACTTCAGGCTCTGCTGCTTACTGGCTGTGTGACCTGGGGCCTGTTGCTTGACCTCTCTGGGCCTCAGTCTCCACAAGAACCCTGTGCCCAACCCTGGAAGGTACCACTCCCTGCCAAGCCTCCCAGCCCCAGCATGGTGTAGCCATGCCGGCCAGCTATGGCACAGATGGCCCATGCCACAGCTCTGCAGGCTGTTGGGCCAGTGACTGTCCACAGCTTGGCCTAGCAGCCAAGCCAGGAGGCAGATCCATGTCACGGATGCCCCACATACCCGCGGGCACCCCCAGGCAGGCTGCTGACGGACCCCTCCCCACGTGTTCCTGCCCCCCCAGAGCCCAGCCCTGACCCTGCTGCTGGTGGACGAAGCCTGCTGGCTGAGGACGCTGCCCCAGGCCCTGACCGAGGCCGAGGCCAACACAGAGATCCACAGGAAGGGTCAGTATGACGCGGCGCCTCCGTCCCAAGCCTTCCGGAAGGTGGGGGTCACTTGGCTGTCCCTGGGCTGGGCTCTTAAAAGGGAAACCAGCCTGCTAGGGCCGGGGATTGGGGACGGGGAACTGCTGGAACCGGGCGCTGCAGCATGAAGCAGACACTCCCCTGGGACCAGTCAGCCCAGACCACGAGTCCCTGTATGAAGGTCTCGCCTGGCAGGCTGAGCCACGACAGGTGTCTGTGGCAGGGGGAATGGGGGTGGCTTCTGCCCCTCTGGGGGACACCGTGAGCCCCGTATCTCCTCCCTACCTTGGCTGCACCTCTGGGAACCCACCAAGGGCAGCAGCAGGGACCCCAAAGCCAGGCTAGCTGGCAGGTGCCACTGGACCAGGGCTCCACGTCGTCAGGCTGGCTCCAGAACAGTCAAGGTGGCCATCCAGGAAGGACAAGGGGCCTTGCCATGCTGCTGCTACTGAGGGTGGCACGTCTGGGCAGCCTGCACCTCTGGGCGCCCAGGGATGAAGCGAGAGGCCCTCCCGGCTTAGGCAGGTCCACTGGCCAGTGGAGTCCCTGGCCCCAGCACAGGGTGGGGACGGGCTGTGGTGTGTGTAGGCGGGGCCGGCTCAGGCCTGAGGCCAGCACCGCAGAGAATGCACAGCCCGGGCACCCCAGGTGAACAAGCCGGCCCCGCGCAGCCTGGGCTTTGTGGGCTAAGGCTGCCCCCTTCAGGCCACAGCAGGAAGAACGCCCTCGGACGGTTTCCCAGAGAGCAGGGTCCACTCTAGGGCCCCACCTCTGGCTGCCTTCCCTGAATGGTCTCCCCTAGTTACTCCACCACCCACCCTCCATGACATCCCTTTCCTGGGAGACTTCCCCAGGGCCCTCCCACTAGGATGGGCGCAGGGCAGGGAGAACTGGAGGCAGGCAGACTGTGAGCACCCACAGGGGACCACCCAGCCTCGCCCCCGAGGCAAGATGGCCCTGGCAGCCAGCCAGCCACAGCTGTGAACACGGGGTGGCCGCTCTCCTGACCCCATCCTCCACCTGTCGTTTAAGATGGGACAGGGAAGTGGGGCACAAGGTCCTAGGTTTGGACACCTGTCTCCCTCCAGATGACGCGCTCTGGTGTAGGGTCACCAAGCCGGTGCCCGCAGGGGGACTCTTGAGCGTGCTCCTCACGGCCGAGCCCCGCAGCACCCCCAGCCACCCTGTGAAGAAGGAGCCAGCAGAGCCCACGTGCCCAGCCCCTGCACACGACCTCCAGCTCCTGCCCCAGCAGGCCGGGATGGCCTCCATCCTTGCCACCGCAGTGATCAACAGTGAGTGCTGGGCTCCCCAGGCCCGGGGCGGCTGCTCAACCAAGGAGGGGCAGGCAGGGCAGGACAGGGTGGGAGGTGAGGGTGGGAAGCTCAAGAGCCCCAGGCTGCCGACAGAGTGAGAGGGAAGGTGGGGAAGGAGGTGATGTGGGTGGTCCCAAGTTCAGAACACACAGGGACAGGAGGGTCCCCAGAGCCCAGGGCCACCACAGGGAAAGCCCCTGCCAGTAGGCAAGCGGGCTTAGGCACAGACTCAGCTCTGCCCTGCATACCACACCAGAAGCCTGTGCTTTCCCTGGGGGCAGCCCTGACTGCGGGACCCTCACCTCGGCCCTCCTGGTGTTTGGGGCCAGGTCATTCCACAGTGGAGGTCTCCTGGGCACCATGGGTGGTGAGCAGCAGCCTTGGCCCGGGCCCACTAGGTGCTGCCACCACCTCCACCTCCAAGTTGTGACAACCAAGACACCTGTTGGTTTTCTGTTGTTTTTCGAGACAAGGTCTCACTTTGCTACCCAGGATGGTCATGAAGTCCTAGTCTCAAGCCATCCTCCTGCCTCAGCCACCCGAGTAGCTGGGACTTCAGGCACATGCCACCAAAATCTCTCTACACGTGGCCACATGTCCCTGGAGACAGAGCCGCCCCTGGGGACGCCTGAAGTGGACAGACATCACTCTTGCAGTGACTCTCTCGGAACCTCTGAGGGTGGCTGTGGGAATCAGGAGTCACTCACCCCCAGCCAGGTGCAGGAGCCACACCTGTGATCCCAGCACTGTGGGAGGCCAAGGCAGGAGGACCGTTTGAGCCCAGGAGTTCAAGGCCAGACTGGGCAACACAGCAAGACCCCGTATCAGCTAAAACTTTTAAAACTTAGCCAAGAGTGATGGTGCACCCCGTGCACCTGTGTGGCCAAGGACAGCGTGTGGCCACCGTGGATAGGCAGAAGGCATGCAGGGGACACACGGCAAGTCTGGCTCCGGCCAGCAGCTGGGACTTCCCAGGGGAACGGGGACTGCGCCAGAGAGCATTTGGAGGGGGACAGTAAGACTCAGGTTTAGCTTTGGTGACTGAAGAGTTACAAAACTGGAAGAAAAGCGACCCTTGTGAGCAAGTCAGATGTGAAGACAGCTTGAAGTAGGTGGAGACAACCAGTGGTTAGGGCCAAAGGGACCTGCAGGGCCAAGTGTGCGGCTTTGGTGTGACCACTGGGGGGATGTCGGCCCATATGGGAGTCTGGGGAGCAGATCCCCACTCTTTGAATGTCCTGACCTCAAGACACCTGCCAGATGCACAAGAGAAGTCACAGAGTCTGTTGAGGGACAATGACAGACTTCAGGGAGCCCTGGGGCCTGTGGACCCTGGAGTCAGGGGACAGGGGACATCTCCCAAGGGACAGAGAGTGAGTTGAGATAGGTTAGAGGGGGCCCTGGAGGGCAGCAGGTGGTCTGCCACATCCAGGCTGTGGCGAGACCAACGGCAGAGAAATGACTGCTGGTCCTGACAGTGCAGAGGTCGCCATGACGCTGACCGAGGCCGCTCCAGTGAGGGTCAGCGAGGAGGCCTGAGCAGGGGCCAGCTGGCCAGAGGGGGCTGGGCTTGTGTGCCTGGTACCCAGGACATAACGGCCCACATTATGTGCTGGTGGCAACGGTTGGTGACACTGGAGAGAAGGGGCAGAGCGGCCAGGTCAACACCCAAGCCCAGGTTGGAGGCTGGGTCTGGGCAGGGCAAGCCACTGCCCGAGGGAGCCAGGAGGGCAAAAGAGAACATGGGCCACAGGTGACTGGAAGAAGCCGGGAGCAAAGTGGGTCCCCATCTGCCTTCGTCTCTTCCCTGGAAGGAGAAGTCACGGAGGGAATGGGAGGCCAGAGTGCTACTCCACCAGGATGGGGAGGGGGTGCCCCTGTAGTGTCTCAGGGTGTCCGGGAGACCCAACTCCAGGGGAGTGCCCCACTGATAGAGACAGTGAGACAGTGGGGACAGTAGGCTGGGGAGGGTCCAATCCTCCAGCCGGGTCCTTGCCCACACAGCCTGCGGAGACCAGCTCCCGATCTCTGAGGGGCAGCTGCGGGTGCCCCAGGCTCAGCCTCTGCCTCGGTTTCCCCCTCATGGGTCTGACATGCCTTATCCCCAGGCAGCAGTGTCCTGGGAACGCTGCTTTGGAAGGTCACCACCGAGGGCAAGACGTCTTGTTGACATTCCTAACTCCTGCCCTAGCGCTTCTGCAGGTCCAGGGCACAGCCGCTGCTTGGCTGCTGCTCTGGGAGAGCCGTAGGAACCAATTCCAGAGTCAGATCCAGTTTAATTCTTGAGCCTCCAGCACTCTGGGCCCATCTCACCTGTGAAGCGGGATGCAGAGGCACCTGCCTGGAGGCCCCTCCACAGGCCACCGGACTTGGCCTGTGGTCATCAGCAGGCGGGCAGCCTTTCTAAACTGCACGGCCACAGCCCCTCTCCCCACATCTCTGCAGCAACAGTCCCCACAATAACCTGGGAGATGCAGAAACAAACCCACCCGGTGGCCTCCCAGATCTGGGACCCAGCTCAAGGCCTCAGCTGAGACAGGGCAGAGCCGCCTGCAGCCCCCAAGTAAAAGGAACCTGAGAAACATTAATCAAGAGCACGGGAGGGAGACGTGAGCCAGGAAAGTCGCCAGAACAACTAGGTGCAGGAGGAAGAGCCACCTCACCCAGGCAGGCACTGAAATTCCTCCCGAGAGGCGAGAGGTGGCAAGCAGGCCGCAGGGGGGAGGGCGCGGGGGCAGGGGCCACCCCTGCGTGCTAACTGCGGACTCAGGATAAACGTGGGAGAAGCCGGGTGAGAAACCAGCACTAACCTGCAGAGGCAGAAACCAGATATCACATCGGGCTCTAAGTGGAACGGGCTTGAAAGCCAGATAAGGAATCCCAGGGCCCCTGGGTTCCACACGAAGGCCAAGGCCACGCTGAACAGGCCCTCCCCCTCCGTGTCTTCAGCCAAGGGGCCACGGGCAGACAGTGGGGCAGGGCTCTGGGGCAGAGAACATTCCTTAAACTGCTATAAAGACAAACTGAGAACATGCCAGAGAAGTCCTCCCCCGCTAGCAAAACCACCCTAAGCAGAGTGCAAGCCCCCAAAACTCTCAGCAGTTACAAGCAGCCCATTTGGGGTCAGTGTGGTGAATTTGGCAAATCTGAGCAGCCAGGCAGTCGCTGACATGGAGCCACCCAGGTGTGTGGGCGCATGGGGGCTTCCTAACTTCTGCACTCCTAGTCTCACGCCCCACATCCTCAGAACTCCAGTCAGCAGCCATCGTGTACCTGAGTGCTCAGACTGTGCACATGGGTCTTCTTCGCAGCCTGGCACTCCCGCGCACCTGCACGCACATCTGTACACACGTTTCCTCTTCCACGGCCTCCCGGGTCCACATGGTCACCTCAGTATGTCATAGATGCTAGCCTCGCCCAGCGGTGTCCACTTCTTCCTTCTGCCCCCATGAGGCCAAAGCGTCTCCTTATGGGGCTTACCACTGGAAGGGGACCCATGGGGGTTCACTCAGACCCCACGCCCCACAGGGCCCAGGGCTTCTGGGATCTACGGAAGGGAGTGGGGCTGTCACAGGACCATCCAGGAGGCTTACGGTTACAGGGAGGGGTCAAAGCCTCAGCTCCTGGGGTGGGCAGGACGGTGGGGTCTGTCAGGGCCAGGCCCTCCCTCCGCCCACAGCCTTGCCCTGGCTGCCCGGCTGGCCCTCAGCCTGCCCCCGCCTGCTTCCCACCCCACAGAAGACGTCTTCCCCTGCAAGGACTGTGGCATCTGGTACCGCAGCGAGCGCAACCTGCAGGCGCACCTGCTCTACTACTGTGCCAGCCGCCAGGGCGCCGGCTCCCCGGCCGCAGCTGCTACAGACGAGAAGCCCAAGGAGACCTACCCCAACGAACGCGTCTGCCCCTTCCCCCAGTGCCGCAAGAGCTGCCCCAGCGCCAGCTCCCTGGAGATCCATATGCGCAGCCACAGCGGTGAGCCCCCACAGCGGTGAGCCCCCACCCCGGACGCGGGTCCTCAGGATGCCGGCTGCTTCCCCACCCAGTCCTGCAGGCCGCCCCGGAAAACCCACATGCAAGCACCCACAGTGCCACGATTCACCTGTGTGGTCTCCGCACACCCAAGACCCCCGCAGGGGCCCAGAGCAGGCAGGCCAGCCTGTGGGCTATCTGGGTAGTCAGCTGAGGGCTGGGCCCACTGCAGTCCCGAGAGAAAAAGGGCCGAGGAGGGGGAGGGGTGTAAAGAGCCTTCAGCACAGGGTCCCCCCGTCCGGCACAGTTCACGGCCCTGGGCCCAGTTGCCTTCCTCGTCCCTGGCGGAGTCCCAAGGTCAAGCTGGCCCGGGCACCGCTCTTATGCGCCCTGTGTTCCAGGAGAGCGGCCCTTCGTGTGCCTGATCTGCCTGTCGGCCTTCACCACCAAGGCCAACTGCGAGCGGCACCTCAAGGTGCACACGGACACGCTGAGCGGTAGGCGCCACAGGGGCCGGGGGATGTGTGGGGCCCGCCCTCCGCCCTGGGCCCTGACCAACTCGCCATGGCCCACAGGTGTCTGCCACAGCTGTGGCTTCATCTCCACCACAAGGGACATCCTCTACAGCCACCTGGTCACCAACCACATGGTCTGCCAGCCAGGCTCCAAGGGTGAGATCTACTCGCCAGGGGCCGGACACCCAGCAACCAAGCTGCCCCCAGGTGAGCAGCCCTGTGGGGGCCACCCCCTGCCCCTTGGGCCCCCTGAGCAGAGGGAAGGGAGCGGGCTTGTCGCCCAAGACAGGTGTAAACCATTTCCGCCCACCCCTCCCCTCCCGGAGCTCGCCCTTCAGCTCTGACCGGCCAAGTCCTGCCCCAGGC
>NW_012098098.1:5921522-5924264 GCF_000951045.1 Mandrillus leucophaeus
CGAGGCGGAGGGGAGGCCGCCCCCAGGCCGTACGGACTCTGGCTCCTGGGAACCCCGCCATGCACAGGCCTCGGCGGAGGGGCTCGCAAGGGACAGCGCCCGCCTGGACCCTTGGCACTTAATAAAGAAGTACAGTTTGATGAGCATGGTGGTGGACCAGCCTAGTTCTCTGAGCCGGCAGGCACACGCAGCCAGCG
The DNA here is from genome assembly GCF_000951045.1 of Mandrillus leucophaeus. Taxonomy (NCBI): domain Eukaryota; kingdom Metazoa; phylum Chordata; class Mammalia; order Primates; family Cercopithecidae; genus Mandrillus; species Mandrillus leucophaeus. The sequence goes on from NW_012098098.1 coordinate 5,921,720, forward strand.
TCACCTCCACCCCCGGTTTGTACACAGGCCCCTGCGGCCCAGAGTGGCTGGGCCCCTGCCGGAGTCACACCGCAGGTGGTGCTAAGAGCTAGACCGACCCTCAGGTTGGAGACCACACCACACACTGAACCACTGTGGGGCCAGCCGCTCTGGGCCCACTCCACCCCACCCCTGTCCATAAACCCCTAGGGAGGGCAGCCTCCGCACTGCTGACCCTCTCCGCGGTCTACTTGGCCACCAGACACAGAAGGGAAGGGCACTGTCCGGGCTGACCATCCCCCAACCCTGCATGGTCCTCGGGGTCCGATGTCCCCCATCCAGTCACAGACCACCAGAGATGGCAGGGGTGGGGGCACCCTGGGGAGGATGAAGCCCTGTGGTCGCCAACGGAGGGGAAGAATGGGCGAGTAGGTGGACAGGAGAGGAAAACGAAGGGCAAAGCATTCCCTGGCCTCGAGGGGGTCCTGATGCTCACTGGTGGGTGCACCTCTCCCTCAGAACCGGGGCTGGGGACAGCTGTGTGATGGCGGAGTCGGTGCAGGGACCAGGGCACCCCGCCCTGTCTTCCGTGCCGTGCTGGGCTGTATGGGCCGGCCACACTGAGGGAATACGTGGCTGACCGCAGTGAGCCACGGCGTCACCTTGCCGTTTGCAGCTGGGCGGCTGTGGGCAGCCTCCAGCGTGCTTTCTCACTGGAGAACAAAAACATTTCTCCATTTCCAACGTCACTTTATTTTTTTATTTTTGGAAACGGGGTCTCACTCTCTTGCCCAAGCTGGAGTGCAGTGGCACACTCACAGCTCACTGCAGCCTTGACCTTGTGGGCTCAAGTGATTCTCCCACCTCAGCCTCTTGAGTAGCTGGGGTTCCAGGTGTACACCACCATGCCCAGCTAATTTTCGTATTTTTTGTAGAAATGGTGTCTTGCTATGTTGCCCAGGCTGGCCAAGCCTATTTTTTTTTAGAGCTGAGGTCTTGCTCTGTTCCCCAGGCTGGAGTTCAGTGGCACGATCGTAAGTCACCTGCAGCCTCAAACTCCTGGGCCGAAACCATCGTCCTGCCTCAGCCTCCCGACTAGCTGGGGCTACAGGCTTGACCCACCACACCTGGCTAACTTAACAAATTTTTATAGAGACAAGGTCTTGCCCAAGATGGTCTCAAACTCCTGACCTCCAGTGCTCCTCCAGCCTCAGCCTCCCATAGCATTAGGGCTACAGGCGCGAGCCACCATTCCCAGCCCATTTCCAGCTCTACTTGAACTAGCTGCATTTTTTTCGGCTTTGCCCAGCAGCCCTGGTGAGTGCAAGTGAATGAGGCAGTGGTCTCGCCTCAGAAGCCCAAGGCACTTCCCAGCCGGTCCAGGGCTCACTCTCCCGCCCGCAGCTCCTGGGCCTGGGTCTGCAACGCTTTCAGTGGTCTCTGATGTCTTTGTCCACCTGCCCACTAGGGTGTCTGGCCAGATGGGGCCTGTGGCCAAGGCCACTGGACAGACAGGGCTCCCACCCCCTCCCAGGGGCCTGAGCTCCGGGGAAGGCAAGCAGCCTCTTCCTCACAGACACCCCTTTTGTTGAAGACCAGGTGATCATAGGGACGGGAGGCACGGACCCCTCAGCCTGCTCATCATTTGCATTGTTCTACATGAATTTGCATGGAGGGTTCAGGAGGCTCTGCCCCCAGGTCCTCCCCAGGTGCAGGCAGAGGGTACAAGATGTTCTAAGAAATAGAAACCTTGGTGGGGGTTGTCAACTGTGTGTTCATTTAAAAGTAAACTTCTTAAAGGTGCCTAGAAACTTTAAGGATACAGTCTCTGGTGAGCGACAGGTGCTCAAAGGGGGAAAAAAAACTCCAGCGTCCTCACCCACCTTGAGCCCCACCCCAAACCTGACCAAGTGAGGCCCCGTAATGGAAGACACAGAGGAGAGGCTGGAAGACAGAGCCCAGCAGCGCTGCACAAACCCACCCTGCACCACAGGAGTGGGAGTTCCTGGGCCCTGCAGCCCTTTCTGGCAGCTCACCTCAGGCAACAAGGACTGTGTGACCGGGACCCAGACCTGAAGTCACCCCGGAGAGCCCCACCATGGCCCGGACGTGAAGCTTTAGGGCAGCACAGAGCCTCATGAAGGGCCCTGCACCTTTCCTGGCTTGCATGACCCCCCACTGCCCCTAGCATGCAGGGCTGGGTACCGCTGCCCTCGCCCATCCCAGGTAATTCGCGTGCGGCCGGAGCCCGTCCCCACTACACCCAGGACTTGCCTCTGGCTCACGTGTTCTGCACAGACCCTGGGGCCCCCACACCTGGCAGACGCCATCAGTCACCCCTACTCCCTCAAGCCATCACCCCAGTCCCCCCCAACCAGACCCCCGCCTGGACCTCCACCCTATGCCTCCCCTGCAGCCACTGACTCGGTGGTGGCCCAGGCCTTCTCCAGCTTTCCCCAGGAAGCTGCCAGCCCTGCTCGCAGATGCCCCCTCGCCCCCCCAGCTGGTTCTCTGCTGAGCCAGGTTCAAGGCTCTGAGTCTGCCCCGGTCTCCCCTTGAAGTTCTC
>NW_012098098.1:5927884-5930433 GCF_000951045.1 Mandrillus leucophaeus
CCTCCCCCTACCTTTACCTGTGAAACTCCTTCTTCCCTCAAGACTGACTTAAAAGTTCCCTTGGGGCCACCCAGCCAGGCTGCACCTCTCCCCTGCCCTGCACAGGATCGGCCTCCCACCTCCACCCTCCTCCTTCCGGGAGGGCTCCTGCCCCCATCTACCTGAGCTGCGTACAGCTCAAAGTCGCGTGCAGGCGGGCAACCCCTAGGCAGGGGCAGCCCAGCCTGCCGGGAGTCCCTCACACCACTTGGGACTCAACGTCCACGAGACAGTGCAGGGCAGCCTCGCCCTCCTGAGGCCCCTTTGTCTGCCAGGTGCAGCGTCTGGCCTCTCAGCCACACCATGGGCTGGGTGCCCTGACTGTGCACGAGGGCACCAAGGTTCCATCGGGACACGCCTCCTGCCCAGGCGCCTGGTGGGCACAGCTGGGCCGAGGCACGTCCCGCTGCCGGTTTTCAGCACCCAAGGGTTCTTGACCACCAGCCATACTGCTGGGTTCTGGCTCCCAGCCACGCCCTGGCTTACAGAAAGCTCAGGCCCAGCAGAAGCCCACCCCGGCCTGCCTGAGGAAGGGTGGGAATGGACAGGGCTCCGGCTGCTGGCCCTGTCTCCCACACCGGGACACCAACATGCAGAGCAGGACATCATCTGTGGCTGGGGGGCTGCATGAGCCGACAACCATCGGATGGGTCTGCTCTGAAAACCCGTCCCCACCTGCTCCTCCCCCAGCCTACCCCTGGGAGAGCCCAGCTTTGGAGTCTCGGGCGGGCGGAGCCTCAGGACGCCAGGAGGCATCTGCAGGGGCATTGCAGAGGGGGAGGGAGGAAGGGAGGGAGGAAGGGTGGGAGGAGGCGGCCCCACCCCCTCAACACCCAACCCGCTCCTCCTTGGAGGCACCTGGGAGAGGTGAAGAGAACAGCAAGCCGTGTGGCTGTGGACAAAACTGTTCTCGGACCTCGGGCTGGGAATGTCTCAGAGGTGAGCCAGGCAGGGGCGGGGAGGGTCGGGAGCTCCAGGCTGGGGTTAGGGTTAGGGCAGGACGCATGGAGGAGGGAGGTGCAGAGCAGGAGGTCTCACAGCATCCATTTCCACAGTGAGGGAAGGGGCAGGGGAGGTGACCGGCCATCCGGGAGGAGCTTGGCCGCCAGACGGCCCGGACCTGGGGAGAGTGGCGAACCCGACAGAATCCCAACCTCACAGGGCTGCTCCAGGCTGCTTCCAACACGAGCCTGGAGGCACATCCTCTGATGCTGTCCTTGGGCAGGGAGCAGGGGGCTCACAGGCACGGCGACTTGCCCAGGGTCACAGGAGTAACCATCAAGATGCAAGGGAAACACACACAGCCCAAGCCCTGCCTTGCACACGGCGGCCTTCATGCCGGCATGGCCTCCCCATCTGGCCCCAGGGTCCCCTCAGAGCCCCCGGCCTCCGCAGCGCTGACCAAAGTGTAGTTCTGTCTGGCTGTTTCCCTCCCTGCCAGCCAGGGCCTGGGAATCTGCCTTTAACCAGCTCCCAGCAGATTGCTCTCTGGCAGGTGTGAGAACTGCACACACAGCAGGTGCCCAGACCGTGGGCGCCGACCCCACTAGCTCACCAGCAGTAGCAGACACAGCCCTGCTCACCAGGCCTTCGTCAGCTGAGGCAGGGACAGGGCAGGGAGAGAGCCAGACCCAGATCTCTGCCCAGGGGCCATGTCCTGCCCTGCGCAGAGTGCATGCTTGGCCCTCCCCTTCTCTGACGCTCCTGGTGAAGAGGGTGTCGAGGGCAGTAGCCCCACCCTCAAACGCAGGGCACAGGCCGAGGCTGAAGGAATGCCTAGGAGAATGTGGTAGTGCGGGCAGGAGGCGCAAAGGGTCAGGGAAGTGTGAAGAGGGCCTTGGTATCCTGGCCAATCCTAGTCCTCCATGTTGAACCACAAGCCCCAAGCAGCCGGGGGAAGCTGGAGCAGGCATGGCACACACCCTAACTCCAGTCTCAAATTCTGGGCTCCTCCTGCAGAGCCCAGCTCCCCCCAGGAGGCCGCTGATGGCTCAGAGAAGGTCTCATATGCTCCCATGGGCATCTGCCACCAGCCTGAGGCAGAGCCAGGCAGGTGTGGTGCCTGAGCCAGAGACCCAAGCCCCACATGCCCTGTTATTGCCGTGAGCCGGCAGCACGTGGCCTTGATTCTCTTCTTGATGCAGGACAGGTGGGCCACGCGATTGAGGCTTAGCCGGGAAAGAATTCAAGGGCAGGCTGGGGTGTCAGACGGCAGCAGTCTGTTACTAAACAATTTTACTCTTTGCAGAGCGAGGCTAACTCCCTGGCAGTGCACCCAGAGTCCACCGCGCTCTTGGCCACTGTATTTATAACCACTTAAACCCACTTTCAATTACATGCAAATTAAAGGATGGGTTAATGCAAATTGAGGAGCAGGTTACTTAGGACTTTCTTTTTCTTTCTTTTGCTTTTTTTTTTTTTTTTGAGACAGAGTCTTCCTCTGTCACCCAGGCTGGAGTGCAGTGGCATGATCTTGGCTCACTGCAACCTCCACCTCCCGGGTTCAAGCG
>NW_012098098.1:5930483-5931813 GCF_000951045.1 Mandrillus leucophaeus
TTTTGTATTTTAAGTAGAGACAGGGTTTCACCATGTTGGTCAGGCTGGTCTCGAACTCCTGACCTCAGGTGATCCACCTGCCTTGGCCTCCCACAGTGCTGGCATTACAGGCACGAGCACCGCACCTGGCTGTTACTTAGAACTTTCTAGGCAAGGGACAATAACTTCCCCGTCATTGCCATGTAAAACGGTGGTAACTTCCAGGCCGTTGCCGTGGTATTTGGAAACTGTCATGGCGCTGGTGGGACTGTGTTATGCCAGAGAACGAGGCAGCTAGGGATCACCTTCCTCGCCATCTGCTGGTTCCTGCTGCTTTCCTTACTTTATCCTTGCTGGACCAGATCACGTTTTGGTTAGCAAGGTTGTGACCGGAAAAGTCCTGCTAGTTACCGACCTCAGGACAGCTCGGAGGCTGCGTGTGGGTGGCCCGCCCTTGGCCCTAACAGGGTCTCTGGCTGTGGAAAGTAGGCATGGGCCTCTCAAGAGGCTGGGGGCCCTCCCTATGGGCTGTGCTCTCATGCCCCCTGCAACGGGTCTCCCCCACCAGCCTGCCTGGCCTGGGCACATGGGTTGTTGGGCGACTGTCACTCTGGCTGCTGTCACCTCCCCCCAGGTTCTCCCCATTAACCAGCTGGCTGCACTCCTCATTAGACCCTGCCAACTGGGGGCTCCGAAGGGGCACAGAGCCAGCAAGTCTCCCTCCTGCCATCTGGTGGGAAGGGCCAGAGAGCTGGCCCCTCCTTCCTTCCAGAATCAAACATGGAGGTGGCAAGGAAGTCTCCAGAGCCTGGGCTTGAAGTTTCGAGTCCTGGCTTGGGATCCGGTGTCTGCACATCCCACAGGAAGGCCGGAGACAAGGAGGAGCCTGGTGGGAAGATGTCATCAGGGGAGGGCGAATTACAAATGAGGAGATGAGGCTCGCACCCACTGGATGGGCGGGGCGGGAATGGGAGGCACCAGGTGCCAGCAGCAGGTGGATAGGCAGCTCTAGCGCACCTGGCAGGCAGGTGCAGCCCCCTCAAATGCCGCCTGGCCATGGATGGTGGTGCTGGGCCACAAGCCATCCCAGCACAACTTCCTGGCATCGCGTTCTTTCTTCCTTAATAGCATCCTGTCGATGTTCCATTAATGAGGGTCTGACTGTGCAAAACTATACTCCTGTTTTATCTGAAAAGCCTTTATTGTGCCATAATTCTTTTTTTTGTTTTGTTTTTTTTTTGTTTTTTGTTTTTTTTGTTTTTGAGACAGAGTCTCGCTCTGTCGCCCAGGCTGGAGTGCAGTGGCCGGATCTCAGCTCACTGCAAGCTCCGCCTCCCGGGTTTACGCCATT
>NW_012098098.1:5932578-5933083 GCF_000951045.1 Mandrillus leucophaeus
TCAGGAGGCTGAGGCAGGAGAATGGCGTGAACCCAGGAGGCGGAGCTTGCAGTGAGCCGAGATCGCGCCACTGCACTCTAGTCTGAGCGACAGAGCCAGACTCCATCTCAAAAAACAAAACAAAACAAAACGAAAACAAAAAACACTACCAAAGATTCATCACTGTGGGCTGCACTTGTGGCTTCATGCAGGTAGCCTTGGCGAGTCCGTTCATACCCCATGATCATTGGAGCTGAGATTTGCAAACTGCTCAGTGCAGCCCTGAGTCCCTGTGAGTCAGAAGCCACTTTTCACACCATCAGGAGCTGGTGTTTGTTGGGTGTCCGTGTACGACTTTAGTTGTTATTGTTTTAAAGTTCTACTGTGTGTTTTTTTAAAGGACCAGTGAAATTTGAAAATAGCCGAGGAAAAGGAAACTGGTTCCCACAATCACAGACACCACCACAGAACACAGCAAGGCAATTTCTTTATTATAAAAATTTTATTAATAAGAGACAGGGGCCGG
>NW_012098098.1:5935548-5936892 GCF_000951045.1 Mandrillus leucophaeus
AAGGCTGCAGCCTCACACAGCAGAGGGGAGTTAAGGCTGCAGCCTCACACAGCAGAGGGGAGTTAAGGCTGCAGGGGAAGTTGGGGTTGCTCATCAGCTGACCTGAGATACGGAGATCACCCTGGATCATCCCGGCGGGCACAGTGGAATCACAAGGTTCTTATCAGTGGAAGAGGGGTCAGGAGAGAACAGCAGAGAGGTGGGATGGGAGGACTCAATGGGCTTTGAAGATGGGGGAGGGGCCGTGAGCCAAGGAACGGGGAGGCTTCCGGAACAAGGAGCTGGTTCTCCTCGGGAGCTCCCAGCTGGGGCAAGCCCTGCTCACGCCTTGACCTCAGCCAGTGAGACCCGCGTCAGCGAGACCCACGTCAGTGCCACCCTCAGTGCGTGAGGGAATCGGTGTGTTTGTTGCAAGCCACAAACTTTGTGGATTTGTTGCGGCCACAGGAGGCTCCTGGAGGCCGCTGCACCCGACTCAGGACAGCAGGGACTTGGAGTAGGGTGGGACACAGGACAGAGAGGGCCTCCCAGGGCTGCAAAAAGATCCCAGTGGCACCTCATAAGCTGGGGGGAGGGGTCCTGTGCCCGACCATCTTGCATCTATTTTTGTTTATACCCTTGCGATAATAACACTACAAGTAAAGTCAGATAAAAGTTCAGAAAGCATGAACATGGGATGCTCCGGTCTCCAACCAGCATGAGGAAATCATCTCTCTCCAATCAAAGGAAGAGGGAGTACAGTGGTGCCAACACGGCGCACTGCAGCCTCAACCTCCTGAGCTCAAGGGGTCCTCCCACCTCAGCCTCCTGGGTGCCGATGACCACAGGCGCGCACCACCATTCCCAGCTAATTTCTTTTACTTTTTGTAGAGATGGCATCTCACTATATTACCCAGTCTGGTCTCCACCTCCCTACTTAAGCAATCTTCCCACCTCAGCCTCCCAAAGTGCTGGGATTACAGGCATGAGCCACCGCACCCAGGCCTGAGGTTTAGCTTTTGAGGCACTGTCACCCTGCTTTCCACACCAGCCACAGTGTTTGCTGTTCCCACCAGCAGCGCGTGCCAGGTCTCCACATCCCACCAACACATGCTGGGGCACTGTCTGACTTCAGCCTCTGAATGCATGTGAGGGGCATCTCACTGGGGCTGTGATCTGCATTCTCCAGTGACGGGCAGCGCCATGCAGCCTTCCCCGTGCTCACCGGCCACCGGGTGTCTTTGGAGAAACGCCTGTCCAGACCCATTGCCCATCACTGCACCGCTCTGCTCATTCTGAAGGTGAGAAAACAGAGGGCGGGGAAGGTGAGGGGACAGAGCCTGAGGAAGGTGAGGGGACAGAGGG
>NW_012098098.1:5937621-5941171 GCF_000951045.1 Mandrillus leucophaeus
GAGGAAGGTGAGGGGACAGAGGGAGAGGAAGGTGAGGGGACAGCGGGAGAGGAAGGTGAGGGGACAGAGGGCGAGGAAGGTGAGGGGACAGAGGGTAAGGACTGCCCAAGCATGAAGCTTATGTGTATGTGCTCGGGCTGCAGACACCCTGGCCTCACCCCACCTTGGCCCTTTTGAGCCGTGAGACTGCACAGTTCCCCTCCAGGACCCTTGGTTCCCCTGAGACCCAGGAGGCATAGAAGAGGCAGGACATCCTGTGGCCAGAAGGATGACCGGGGGTCTCAAGGGCACCGAGCCCCCACCCACCCACTGCAGTAGGGATTGACTGCAGCCTGACCGCCACCACCCTTTCCCCCCGTAAGGTGGGGTTCCCAGTGGATGGCCAGGGGATCCCAACCCAGTGGTTCTAATCCCCACCCTCCACATCAGCACCAGCCAGATGGTCACCGTCCCAGGGGAAAGGGCTTCCAGGTCCCCAGCCCTGGCAGGTTTATGTGGCGGGGCACTGGGCCTCTTCCTGCCCCCATCCCCCACCAGCCCTGTGGGCTGGGCGCCTGGCTCACACCTCCCTTCCTCCCATGCACACCAGCCACAGGCTCCAGGGTCTCAAAGAAACCCCTGGGACATCCCTTTATCTGGGACCAAGTCTGGGGCAGGGCCTGCATGTTGACCGACTGCCTTCTCTGCTCTGGCTGGACTGCACAGCTGGGCCCAGCTCCCTCCCAGGGACCCTGCCCCCGGCCAGGGTTCACCTGAAGGCACCAGTGAGGCAGCACCACCCAGAACAGCTGTCTCCAGACTCTGGAAAAATCACAAACCAGAAAACTGTCAACAGTCACTTCTGGGTTTGCATGCGACTCTAACCTTACTTTTTCCCAGATACTGACATTAATTTTTTAAACTATTGCTTAACAGTCTCAACATTTCATTAAAGCACCTTTTTGGCACCAAGTACAGTAGGATGGCATAATATCTGAACAAAAAGCCTTTTACATGAAAGTATTTTTTTTTTTAAATAGAGACAAGGTCTCCCTATGTTGCCCAGGCTGGTCTCAAACTCCCGGGCTCAAGCGATCCTCCCGCCTTGGCCTCCCAAAGTGCTGGGATCATAGGTGTGAGCCACCGCGCCCAGCCCACATGAAATGGTTTATTCCACTTGGCACTCCTTTTCCTCATTTCACTGCACACCAATGAAAACATTGGCACCAATGCACAGTTCCATGGATCAGAGTTGAGGAAAGTCTGTTCCAATCTTAACCCTTCTGGTGCCAGCTTTGTCTTACTGAGGAGGAAACAGAGGGTCCAAGTGGTTAAATCCCGAGCGCCAGCAGTGGCTGCATGGGGCAGGACTGCCTCCAGCTCTAACTGTAGTGCACTTGCGCCCGCCAGCCAGGGTCCACCACTTTCAGCCGGAATCCATGGACAATTCACATGGCAAAGAGAGGAGACCACGGTTGGGTTTCAAAATGAGCTGAAATACCAAAGCGGAATAAAGTTACTTCTTTAAACGTGGGGCCATTTCAGAGTTAATTTCACAAAAGGAAACATGGTGTTGCTTCAGCTGCAGCACAAACATCAGAGCGACTTTGATTATTTAAGTCTCGGTCAGAAACACGGGCAGTCACTTCTGATCTGTGTTAGATTGTAAGTGATTTAGTTCTTAGGCAAATCCTCCTTTAAATAGCAACAAGAGGCCGGGCACAGTGGCTCATGCCTGTAATCCCAACACTTTGGGAGGCTGAGGCAAGTAGATCACGAGGTCAAGAGATCAAGACCATCCTGACCAACATGGTGAAACCCCGTCTCTACTAAAAATACAGAACTTAGTTGGGCATGCTGATGCATGCCTAGAATACCAGCTACGCGGGAGGCCGAGGCAGGAAAATCACTTAAACCTGGGAGGCAAAGTTTGCGGTGAACTGAGATCGCGCCGCTGTCCTCCAGCCTGGGGACAGAGTGAAACTCCATCTCAAAAACAAAACAAAACAAAATAGCAACAAGAAACGCTGAAGTCAGTCTGACGCCTGGGAGGGACAAAGGCGTTTTGCAGGTTCCTGCAGCTCAAGCACCCAGCGGGGCTCACTCGAGAGGGTTAAGAGGGTGAGCGCCTGGGAGGAGCCTTCAATCAAAACTTAGTTGTGGCTCAGCCCAACTGTGCGGGTGCCTCCCTGGCACAGCCCTCTGACCTGGGAACAGGCCCAGAGAACACAGAGGGAGTGAAGGTTGGTTGTCTCCCCCTGCGCTCCTACCCCTGGCTCCTGATCCGAGCCCCTGCTGTCAGGGAAGACAGGAACCTCACACTTCCGAACACACACAATGTCCCTACGTCTCCCCAAAACACGGGAGGTGCAGGCAGGCCTTCGGTCTCCTTCTGCTCCGTGCTCATTGCCATCTTCCGGAAGTCACACATGCCTGTTGCCTCCTTCCAGGCCAGGCAGGGAAGAGGGTGGCCCCCACCCCAACCCCAACTCTGCTCCAACAGCAGGAGCCTCCTCCTGTGCACACCCCCGCCCCAGGCACGGTGCAGCTCTACCACCGAACAGGCAAAGCACAGACAGCTCTGACTGACCCAGGGAGGTCGGGGACCTCGCCCTCTGGAGCAGCCCACGTGGCCCACGGATGGCACAGTGGCCCCCAGGCAGAAGGTTGGCCTTGGGCTCCTTTCCGGAGCAGTGTGTCCGGGAGGAAGCGGCCAGGCACCAAGGCCAGGCTACAGTGAGCCTGGAGGAAAGAAGAGGAAACGGGCGTGGTCACCATCTCCTCCTTTCTGCTGAACTCAGAGCCCCGGGGACTCAGGCAGTCTGACGGCAAACTTGGCCCATGAGAACACGGAGCCTGAGGAGCTCCCGGGAGAGGACAGTCCGGGCTCCGAGCCCAGCTCAGATGAGAGACTGCCCGGGGATAACGACCTTCAGAGGGCTCTGCTCCTCATTGCCTGAAATTATGCAAATGAAGCTCTCTTGTATTTATTTAAGAGTCTCTGTCGCCCAGGCTGGAGTGCAGTGGTGCAATCTGGGCTCACTGCAACCTCCACCTCCCAGGTTCAAGTAATTCTCCTGCCTCAGCCTCCCAAGTAGATGAGGTTACAGGCGTGAGCCACTCTGCCTGGCCGAGACTCTTTCAAAATGCGTATTCAGGCCAGGCACGGCGGCTCCAGCCTGTAACTCCGGCACTTTGGGAGGCTGAGGCAGGTGGATCACCTGAGGTCAGGAGTTTGAGACCAGCCTGGCTAACATGGTGAAACCCCACCTCTACTAAAAATACAAAAATTAGCTGGGTGTGGTAGTGCGGGCCTATAATCCCAGCTACTTGGGAGGCTGAGGCAGGAGAATCGCCTGGACCCAGGAGGTGGAGGTCGCTGTGAGCTGAGATCGCGCCACTGCACTCCAGCTTGGGCGACAGAGTGAGACTCCGTCTCCAAAAAAAACCCACCCCACTAGCAGCCGCCTGCCTCTCCCCCTCCCCAGCCCAGACACCCCCAGTCCTCCTCCCTGCTGTGGGTTTGCCTGTTGTCCTGTTGTGGGTGTTCCAGAGACACAGGGGCACACAC
>NW_012098098.1:5941221-5941829 GCF_000951045.1 Mandrillus leucophaeus
CTCGTGTTGAATAATCATTCCCACGGTCGGGTCTGTGTCGCCCCATCTCGTGTTGAATAATCATTCCCACGGTCGGGTCTGTGTCGCCCCCATCTCATGTTGAATTGTCATTCCCACGGTCGGGTCTGTGTCGCCCCACCTCGTGTTGAATAATCATTCCCACGGTCGGGTCTGTGTCGCCCCCATCTCATGTTGAATTGTCATTCCCACGGTCGGGGGAGGGGCCTGGTGGGAGGTGACTAATCTCGGGGCGGTTTCCGCCTCGCTGTTCTCACGACAGTGAGTTTTCGCGAGATCTGATGGTTTTAAAGTACCTGGCGCCTCCCGCCTCCTGCTCGCTCTCTCGCTCGCTCTCTCTCCGGCTGCCATGTGAGGGCGTGCCTGCTTCCCCTTCCCCTTCCACTATGATCGTGAGTTTCCTGAGGACTCCCAGCCACGCTTCCTACACAGCCTGTGGAACTGTGAGCCAATTAAACCTCTTTCTTCATAAATGACCCATTCTCCAGTAGTTCTTTAGAGCAGTGTGAGCCTGGACTCATGCAGTCACCCGTTTCCAGGTGTGAGCCTGGACTCATGCAGTCACCCGTTTCCAGGTGTGAGCCTGGACT
>NW_012098098.1:5942384-5945654 GCF_000951045.1 Mandrillus leucophaeus
CCCGGGTTCACGCCATTCTCCTGCCTCAGCCTCCGGAGTAGCTGGGACTACAGGCGCCCGGCACCATGCCCGGCTAATTTTTTGTATTTTTTAGTAGAGACAGGGTTTCACCGTGTTAGCCAGGATGGTCTCGATCTCCTGACTTCGTGATCCGCCCGCCTCGGCCTCCCAAAGTGCTGGGATTGCAGGTGTGAGCCACCGTGCCCGGCCTCTGCTCCTTTTTATGGCTGAAGAATTTTCCAGGCACAGATGGACCCCGTTTCGTTTTTCCGTTCACTCATCAGTGGACACCTGGTCTCGCCACATTTTTATTTTTCATTTACTTATTTATTTATTTACTTTTTGAGACAGGGCCTCACCCTGTCACCCTGGAGTGAGGGTGGAGTGCAGTGATGTCATCTCAGCTCACTGATACCTCAAATTCCTGGACTCAAGCCATCCTCCTGCCTCAGCCTCCTGAGTGGCTGGGACTACAGGTGTGCACCACCAAACCCAGCTAATCGCTCTGTCGCCCAGGCTGGAGTGCAGTGGCGCAATCTTGGCTTACTGCAACCTCCACCTCCCAGGTTCTCCTGCCTCAGCCTCCTGAGTAGCTGGGATTACAGGCATGCATCACCATGCCTGGGTAATTTTTTTTGTTTTTTAGTTGAAATGAATTTTCACCATGTTGGTCAGGCTGGTCTTGAACTTCTAACCTCAAGTAATTCACCTGTTTTGGCCTCGCAAATTGCTGGGATTACAGGCATGAGCCACTATGCCAGGCCTAATTTTTTTTATTTTTATTTTTTGCAGAGATGGGTGTCTCACTGTGTTGTCCAGGCTGGTCTTGAATTCCTGACTTCAAGCAATCCTCCCACCTCAGTCTCCCAAGTGCTGTGTTTACAGGTATGCGCCACCACCCGGCCTCGTCACATTTTTTAATGTGCTCCTTGGCTGGTGACAGGTGCCAGCTCCGGACTGGGTTTGGTAGAACTGAACCCCGGGCTCGAGCCCAGCTCCTTCCGCTGCCGGCTGAGCTCCTCCTTCTCAGGGCTTCGTGTCGTTGTTCCTGAAATGAAGGCTGGACAAGCCCTCTGCCTCCCACAGGGATACAACCTTGTCCAGGGGCCCCACCGCTGGGAAGCCTGGCCTCGCTGGTCCTCTGGCCTGTCTCCCCCCGCAGCACGCTTGTCCCTGGTCACACCTGCCTGCCACAGGCTCTGTGGCTCCCAGCCCCACACTCCTGAGCCCTCTGGAAGACATACTGTCCCACACATGACCTTCCACGCCCACTGGGTCCTCAGGGCCCTGCTCCTCCTGACGCACGTCTCCACCTGTGGGCTGTTCCGAGCAGCTGCAACGCCCTTCCCATCCAAATCCTCCACATCCAAACCCTGCTCAGCAGAGGGGCTGGGGCAGTCTTCCTCTGAAACCCCCTCATTCAGAAGCTGTTGCAGGCTGAGCTGTGTCCCTAGCCCCAGGACCTGTGAGTGTGGAACCAGGGTCTTTGCAGAGGTGATGAAGGTAAGATGAAGGGTCACAGCCCTGGGCCACTATGGCTTATGTCCTTACAAGCAGAGGGAGACAGAGACACAGAGGAGGGGCTGTGTGAAAATGGAGAGCGAGGAAGCCACCAGCCAGGAGCTGGAGAGGCAGGAAGGGGCCTCCCTGAGCCCTGCAGGAAGGGCGGCCCTGAGACCCCTTGGTTTCAGATTTGTGGCCCCAGAGCTGTGAGAGAATAAATTTCTGTTGTTTTAAGCCTCCCACCTCCCGGCTGGTGGTCATTTGTGACAGCAGGGGCAGAAACCGAGCTCCGGGCCTCACAGCTTTGCACCGAGGTTCTTTCTACTTAAGCACACACTGCACTTGTGACAGCAGCGGGGAGGCTCCTCTAAGACCCAGCTGCATGGTGGCCCTTTCTCCCGTGACACAGTGTGGCCAGAGGCCCACAGGATGCCACAGAGGTGGTGCCAGCCGGGCTCCCTGGGCTCTTCACAGACCTGGCATCACAGCTGCCACTAAGAGGAAACATTTCGCCAAGTCCTTCATTCGGATCGTGCTCCCCAGAGCCACGGTCGTTGCTACTTTATTTTTCTCAAAGCCACGGTTTCAGGTGAGAGAAGAGCTTTCTCTGCCTCCCTCAAACCTGCCATGAAGAGTGAGTTAATTTCACACTCGGGAGTGACAGTATTGGTCACTTAATGAAGCTGCAGGAACTTGCCTCACTTCAGTGCAGTAACCAAAATTAATGCATTTATACACTTTCTGCTAAAAGACACTTCATGTGAACGTGGAGGGCACACGTGCCGAGTGGAGATCCACTGTTGTTCTGTGGGAACTGGGGAGGAAGGAGTCAGCCCTGGTGGGTTCCTGCAGGGCTGCCGTCTGCAAGCTCCAGCCGGGGCTGAACGCACTCAGCGCAGAGCTGGAACGGATGCCCAGCTGGAATTCCAGCACTGTGACCTCCTCTCTCTCTGACTTGAGCCTGGGGCAGGGGATCTTCAGTGAGGTCTGGAAAAAAATGACAGAGATGTTATTGCTTCCGTGAACACCCCAGTTGCCTGGGGACATCGACCCAGGCTCATCACTGGGCCAGCGCCGGAGGAAGGCCTCCGTGTTTGCTGGTGGCCTCGTCACAAGTATAAAATGTTTACAAGCCCCAGCTGGCGGAGAGGTGGGAGCCCAGGCAGGTCACCAGGGAGCCCCGGTCAGGCTGGGGTGCTGGTCCCTGGACGAGGGTCCTGTGGCTGCTGGAACAAAAGACCCCAGAGTTAGTGGCTTGAAACCACACAGCTTCATCCTCTCACGGTTCTGCAGGCCAGAAGCTGACACAGGTTTCTCAGGGCTAAAACTGAGGTGTGGACAGGGCTGCTTCCTCCTGGAAGGGCTCCGGGGAGCATCTGTTCCTCCCTTTCCCAGCTTCCAGAGGCCGTCTGTGTTCCTTGGCTCTCAGCCCCTCCTCCGTCTTCAGAGCCAGCAGCCTCTCCTCTCTTCTCTGACCTGCTGCCCGCCTCTTATGAGGACCCTTGTGGTTCAGGGGGACCCGCCCGGATAATCCAGGGTCATCTCCCCTCTCCTGATCCTTAACTCACTCATACCTGCAAAGTCCCTCTTGCCCGTGGGGTCCCAAGGGAAGAACAAGGGTCAGGTCTGGAGCACACAGGAGGAGAGACTCGAACCTGGCGGTTATGGGTGAGTTCACACCAGGCCCCTGCCCTTGCCTTGTATCTTCGGAACCTAGTCTCTGTCCCCAACCCTCCCTCCTACTCCTCCCGCTGGTCCCGCCGCCTC
>NW_012098098.1:5946513-5946976 GCF_000951045.1 Mandrillus leucophaeus
CACCAGGGAACCCCTGTCTGAGCCACGGGCCACCCCCCTTCCCCACGGCCTCCCCGCTCCCTCCCCAAGCCTCCAACACTACATCAGGGAACCCCTGTCTGAGCCACGGGCCACCCCCCTTCCCCACGGCCTCCCTGCTCCCTCCCCAAGCCTCCAACCCTACACCAGGGAACCCTTGTCTGAGCCACAGGCCACCCCCCTTCCCCACGGCCTCCCCGCTCCCTCCCCCAGCCTCCAACGCTACACCAGGGAACCCTTGTCTGAGCCACGGGCCACCCCCCTTCCCCACGGCCCCATTCTTCCAGCCTTGTCAAGGACCCCCAGTCATGTTTCCAGGGACATCTCTCTCCCGTGGGCCTCGTCCTCTTGCACACCTGACCTTTCCCATCCCAGGTGATACCATAACCTTTTAGCAGAATTTTGCCTTAATTCCCAGCATTTTCGGCTTTTTTTTTTTTTTTTT
>NW_012098098.1:5949186-5957321 GCF_000951045.1 Mandrillus leucophaeus
GTGTGAGCCTGGACTCATGCAGTCACCCGTTTCCAGGTGTGAGCCTGGACTCATGCAGTCACCCGTTTCCAGGTGTGAGCCTGGACTTGTGCAGTCACCCATTTCCAGGAGCTTTACCACCAGGCCAGGCAGCCACCAGTCACTTTACACACAGCATCTCATTTCCTAGCACCTGGGTGAAAGAGCTGTTTTCAGCCCTACTTACAGGCAAGGATGGAGAAACCCAGAGGGCTCAGCCAGCCTCACCTGCTTGGGAGGGCACAGCTGGGCTGCCTGTGCTGCCTTAGAGAGAGAAAAAGAGACACGGAAACAGGTTCCACGCTGGGGTACACTATTCTTACCTATAACCTCATAGGGACTGAGCACACCACAGGGGCTCAGAAACCAGGGCCTGGTCCCCTCACTCACACTTGCTGTGGCCACTGAAAATGGCCCCTAAAAGACATCCACGTCCCTAACCCTAACCCTGTGAACGTAACTTCGTGTGAAAGGTCTTTGCAGACATGATTGAGTTAAAGATGGAGAGAAAAGGAGCATCTGGACAGATCTGATGTGACCATGAGTTCTCCTAAGGGGGAGGCAGAGGGAGATTGGACACAGACGGAAGAGGAGAGGCGTGGGACCACAGAGGCAGAGCGGGAGCAATGCAGCCTCAAGGCACGAGAGCCATGGATGCCTGGGGCCTGGGAAGCTGGAAGAGGCAGTGGGAGCCTCCCCTGCAGCCTGCGGCCCTGCCCACGCCTTGACTTCCACTTGGTGACTCTGCTATCAGACATCTGGCCTACGGAACTGTGAGGTGATATGTTTCTGGGTGTTTTTGTTGTCATTATTGTTGTTTGAGACAAGCTGTCACTCTCTTGCCCAGGTTGGAGTGCAGTGGCGCAATCACGGCTCACTATAGCCTCGACTTCCTGGACTGAAGCAAGCCTGCCGCCTCAGCCTCCAGAGTAGCTGGAACTACAGGTGTGTACCATCTTTTTTTAGAGATGGGGGTATCACTATGCTGCCCAGCCGGGACTTGAACTCCTGGCTTCAAGCGATCCTCCCACCTCGGCCTCCCAAGCGCTGGGATTGCAGGTGCAGCCACTGGGCCCAGCCAGCTTCTGTTGCTTTAAGCCGCCCATTGGTGGTCACTTGTTACAGCAGACCTGGGACAAGCCACTCTGCTGAATGAGTTGAGAGTCTGATTTTACCCTTTCTGGGCCAGGAATGCCCTGCGGGGCAGGTGGCTGCAGCTAAGCCTTCTAGGCCTCTCTCTACTAAAAATACAAAAAAAGGCGGAGGATGAAGTGAGTGGAGATCGTACCACTGCACTCCAGCCCTCCATCTCAAAACAAAAAAAAAAAAGAAAAACCAAAGTAGCCGTGGAGTAAAGAGAAATGACAGAAGAGTCTCGCTCTGTCGCCCAGGCTGGAGGGCAGGGGAACGATCTCGGCTCACTGCAACCTCTGCCTCCCGGGTTCAAACAATTCTCCTGCCTCAGCCTCCCAAGTAGCTGGGATTGGGAGTTAAAGACGTGCTGTGAGTCCCCCGTCCCCCATGCTTCGGGGGTGTGAGTCCCGCATCCCCCCATATTCCAGGGGTGTGAGTCCCATGTCCCCCCGTGCTCCGGGGCTGTGAGTCCTGCATCCTCCTGTGCTCCGGTGCCGTGAGTCCCGTTTCCTCCCATTCTCTGAGGGTGTGAGTCCCGCGTCCTCCCATGCTCCGGTGCTGTGAGACCCCTGTCCCCTCATGCTCTGGTGCTGTGAGTCCCGAGCCCTCTTGTGCTCTGGTGGTGCAATGCTGAGTTTGGCGCTGAAACTCTCTGAGCTTCATTTCTTACCATCAGTAAGTACCCTGCTTCCCAGAGCCTTTGGGAGGAGTGAAGGAGAAAGTTGGGCCAAGGCCCTGGCAAGAGGCCGGCACTTGATAGGTATTAGCTGGACTTTGCTTCTGTCCTGAGACAATGCAACTTCTGAACCACACAGAGCGCCGCTAGCCAGAAACTCAGAATCAAATGGGTCCCCACATCTGTGTTTTAAAAGTCACTCCGGACTTCTCCAGGGGACAGCCCTGTGCTTCCAGGGCCTGTAGGTAGGGGAAGTAGGGAGAAGAGGTAGGCTGCCGGGGACACTCACAGGCAGGCCCCTGACTCCCCTGGGCCCCTGCTGTTCCCTCCCTTTTCTTTCTTTCTCTCCCCTTCCTGTCTTTTTTTTATTGAGTGAAATTCACGTAACATAAAATTAACCATTCTGGGCTGGGTGCGGTGGCTTATGCCTGTAATCCCAGCCCTTTGGGAGGCCAAGGTGGGCAGATCACCTAAGGTCAGGAGTTCAAGACCAGCCTAGCCAACATGGCAAAACCCTGTCTCTACTAAAAATACGAAAAATTAGCCAGGCATGGTGGCAGGCACATGTAATTCCAGCTACTCGGGAGGCTGAGGCAGGAGAATCACTTGAACCGGGAGGCAGATGTTGCAGTGAGCTGAGGTCCCACCACTGCACTCCAGCCTGGGCCACACAGTGAGTCTCCATCTCAAAAAAAAGAAGAAGAAGAAAAAGAATTTTTTCAGCATCCCAGAGACCCCTGGCCTCCCAGCCGCTGTCCCTCCCTTCCTGGAGACCATTGTGATGAAGAGAACCCCCTTCTCTCCCTCAACATCCACCCCCAAACACCATCCTTTATGTTGCCTGTTTGTGATCCACACAGGATCACACAGAATCGAGCCTGGCCACTTCTGTTCAACGTGATTGTTTGAGAGAGGCATCCGTGCTATGCATAACTGCAATTCGCCTGTCTTCACTGCTGCATAAGAGTCCAGTGATGGGATACCTGTCTTCACTGCTGCGTAAGAGTCCAGTGATGGGATACATGTCTTCACTGCTGTGTAAGGGTCCAGTGATGGAATAGCTTGCAATTCGCCTGTCACTGCTGCGTAAGAGTCCAGTGATGGGATACCTGTCTTCACTGCTGCGTAAGAGTCCAGTGATGGAATAGACTGCAATACATTTTCCCATGAATCTGTTAATGGGCTCCTGGGCTGTTTCTGGTTTGGGGGTGTCTGGAATGAGGCTGGCATGAGCATGAGTTCTAGCTGAGTGGTATTTTCAGCAGCTTGGCCAAAAGGTGTGACTTTTCAGGACCTGGCTGAAGGAGGGACTCTAGGGAAAAGGGCTGATGGGCAGGAAAGCGGTGGCAGAGGGGATGGCCAAGCCACAGCTGGCAGGCTATTGTTCCTAGTGCCCCAATCAACACACCTCAGTTCCCAACTGGGGCACGGAAAAGGCTGACTCCATGAGCTCTCATGGCATGGAAGACCCAGTTGTGCCCAGCTCCCTCCATTTCTGGCCATCCCCTGCTGCTTCCCTCGCACCCCCACCTCCAGCCCCACCCCGCCTTCTCCACCAGGTGCCCTCCGGTGACTTCAGCTCCATGGACAGCTCCCAGACTGCTGTCCTCCCTGTGGTGCTGAAATCACCCCAACAGGGAAGCCAAGGCACGGAGAAGCTATAGAAGAGAATGGAATGAAATGGCACGGGTGGAGCTAATGAAATGGCATGGGATGGAGCTACAAAGCCATCTGTCCTGAGCCCGCCACCACGTGGAAGTGGACACAGGGGTCCAGAGAGGGAAGTCATTTGCCCAAAGGGGTCATGAAGTGCTTGGTGGTAAGAAATGGAAACTTCTGGCCGGGTGCGGTGGCTCAAGCCTGTAATCCCAGCACTTTGGGAGGCCGAGGCGGGTGGATCACGAGGTCAGGAGATCGAGACTATCCTGGCTAACATGGTGAAACCCCATCTCTACTAAAAATACAAAAAACTAGCCGGGCGAGGTGGTGGGCGCCTGTAGTCCCAGCTACTTGGGAGGCTGAGGTGGGAGAATAGCGTGAACCTGGGAGGCAGAGCTTGCAGTGAGCCGAGATCACGCCACTGCACTCCAGCCTGGGAGACACAGCGAGACTCCATCTAAAAAAAAAAAAAAAAAAAAAAAAGAAATGGAAACTTCTATGACGACCAAGATTTATGGAATCCTGTCTGCATGCCAGGCACCATGCTGAGTGTTTGTATGTGGACTGCCACAGTCAACCCACATGGCAAGCTCAAGAGTAGGGCCCTAAGATTGTACCCGCTCCACAGAGAAGAAGCCTCATCTGAGAGCAGCAGAGCCGGGCCTGGAACCTGTGTCTTCAGCCCCACTCCGGGCCTTTCCTCCTCCACCCTTTGTCTCAGTGGGTTCATTGTTTCTCTAGAACAAGAAAATGACAGTCACAGCAGCATTGACATCACCCCAGTGTATGAGTCAGGGTTCTCTAGAGGGACAGCACTAATAGGATAGATGTATACATGGAGGGGAGTTTACTGGGAGTATTGACTCACCAATCACGAGGTGTGAAGTCCCACAACAGGCCGTCTGCAAGCTGAGGAGCCTGGAAGCTGGTCCGAGTCCCAAAACCTCAAAAGTAGGGAAGCAACAGCCACAGCCTTCAGTCTGTGGCTGAACAGCCCTTGAGAAACCACTGGTGTAGGCCCTAGAGCCCCTGGGAAACCACTGGTGTAGGTCCCAGAGCCCAAAAAGCTGAAGTGCTTTGAGTCTGATGTTTGAGGGCAGGAAGCGCCCAGCACAGGAGAAAGATGGAGTCTGGAAGACTCAGCCAGTCCAGTCCTTCCGAGTTCCTCTGCCTGCTTAATTCTAGCTAGATGGGATGGGACGTCCTTCTGGAAGCACAGGCGATCGTTTCCTGAAAGAAGACGGGGGCAGAGGTCTGAAGTTGTCAGTGTGGAGATGCAGGGACAGGCTGGTTTGCATAGAGCTGTATTTAGGGAGTAACTCATTAGCAGAGCTTGGGTCAGGGTGTGAGTGAGGAGCTCTGGGGCCAAAGGCACCACTGTTTGCTGTGGTTTTGCTGCTACGTTTCCAACCCCCTCGAAATGCAGTGGCTCAAAACAGCTGCAGTTCTCTCTTCTCTCACGTTTCTGGCTGGGCTCAGCTGGATGGTTCTTCTCCATAGGATGAGGTCCTGGATGCCTGGGTCTCTTGCTCTCCATGCAGCCTCGGGACCTCAGGGCCTTGGTCTCTCCAGCGCTGTGGCCAGACTTTCACATGGCAGAGAGAACCTCCCAGGAGCAGAAGCAACATGCAAATGCCTCATTAAGGTGTGGCTGCATTTCCCCAGCATTCTGTTAGCTCCAGTGATCACAGGGCCGGCCCCCATTGAAGCGGCATGAATCCCTGCCAGCCGGCTCACTGGGGCCAGCTCAGGGATGAGCTGCCACCATTTCCTGGTTTTACAGGAGGGGCTTCGCCAGTGGCCAGCCGGGAGAGGCTGCTGGCTGAACCACAGTGTGGCACTCTGGTCCATGTGGGCTCTGTGGGTGACCAGGGCAGAGCTTCAGGGTGCAGAAGGGTACTTAAATTGTGACCATGGGGCAGGTTCATGCCTGTAATCTCAGCACTGTGGGAGGCTGAGGTGGGCAGTCACTTGAGGTCAGGAGTTTGAGACCAGCCTGGCCAACACAGTGCAACCCTGTCTGTACTAAAAATACAAAAATTAGCTGGGCATGGTGGCACACACCTGTAATCCCAGCTACTCCGGAAACAGAGGCACAAGAATCACTTGAACCTGGGAGGCAGAAGTTGCAATGAACCAAGATTGTACTACTGCACTCCAGCCTAGGCGTCAGAGTAAGACTACATCTCAAAAAAAAAAAAAAAATTGTGGCCATGGGACCGGGCATGTGGCTCATGCCTGTAATCCGAGCACTTTGGGAGGCCAAAGACTGTCTGTACAAAAAATTAAAATTAAAATAAAATTAGCCAGGTATGGTGATGCACACCTGTAGCCCAGCTACTCAGGAAGCTAAGGCAGGAGGATCACCTGAGCCTGGGAGTTGAAGGCTGCAGTGAGCAGAGATTGCACCACTGCACTGCAGCCCGGGCAACAGAGCAAGACCATTTAAAAAAAAATTATATATATATATTTATATATACACATACATACATACACCTGTCTCTTATACACATCTAGATGTGTATAAGAGACAGCACACACACACACACACAGAGAGAGAGAGAGAGAGAGAGAGGGGTGGAAAGAAATTCCAGGCCCCTAGTAAATTCCAGGCGGTGAAATAAGAGCTGAACTGACATTCATTCATTCATTCATCAATCAATCAATCATTCATTCACCCCAACCAGCCTGCAGAGGTCCCACAGTGTCAGGCCCTGGGGCTGTGGAAACAACAGAAAAGCCCCCAGTCTCAGGCTCAGCTGCCCCGGGAATCCTTTCCCCAGCCTCCCTGGGGTGTCTGAGACCTCGTCAAAGAGTTGGGGGCCCATGGACATCTCGAGGGAAAGGCAGGGGCCAGAAGGGGTCAGAGCCGGCACCCCTCCAGAGGCTGGGACGGGGACTGGAGTGGACTCGCTGCATCTGTGGTGGGGGCCACGATGGAAGTGGGGGTCCCACACAGAACAGGCAGGGCTTCCTGCAGGTTTCACTTGCCGTCCAGGGCCGGGGACCACCCCCACCTCCACCCCACACCCCCCACACCCTCCATCCCCTCTTCCCCCCGCCGAACAGCAGCCGGGCTGAGTGGGAGTGCCCTCTGGTGGCCCTTTGAGGAAATAGCAAGGGCTATCCGTAAAACGCTTTCAGACAGAACTGCTGGCCCCGCGCTTGCCCTCCCGCTGAAACATGGACACAGGCTGGACACACAGGCTGTGATACACGCATGTAACGGGGCCTGTGGGGAGTAACCAGAGCTGGCAGGGCCCGGAGCTATGACCCTCGAGCGAACGTAAACAAGAAAGGGAGCCCACGTTCACCCTGAAGTTCTCCTTGTGGAGCATCTTCCCACATTGGCATCGAGGTCCGAAAGCAGAAAGCACAGCCTTGCCGAGCTGAGAAACAGGGATTAGAGTTTGAGGCTCCAAACCTGCTGGGGCCTGAGGGAACGTGGAGAAAGAGCCCAAAGCCCTGAGTGCAAATCCCCTTCAGGCCACGGCCACCCCCTAAGCTGCATATGCCCTAAGAAACTGCAAGAAACCCAACAGAAAAGGCTCCCGGGAGGATGGAGAGCCGAGCAGAGGTGTCGGCAGCTGCCGCGGGCTGGAGACCAAACCCTGTGGGGGGCGGGGGCTGGTGACCCTCACAGGCTTTCCCTTGGGAGCACGGACATTCCACTCCCTGGGAACAAGGGCTGTAATCCCCAAATCAAGTCTGGACAGGGCCAACCTGGGCGCGATGGCTCATGCCTGTAATCGCAGCACACACACACACAAAGTTGCAAGGTGTCTTAGTCTGTTTTCTGTGGCTATATCTAAGAGTGGGTAATTTATAGAGAAGAGAGGTTTGTTTCTTACAGTTCCGGAGGCTGGAAGTCCAAGAGCATAGTGCTGGCATCTGGAGAGCTTCTCCTCGCATCATAACACAACAGAGGGCATCACGTGGTGACAAGGCAAGAACACACCAGCTCAAGTCTCTCTTTCTCTTTTTTTTTTTTTTTTTTTTTTGAGACAGAGTCTCGCTCTGTCACCCAGATTGGAGTGCAGTGATGCCATCTCGGGTCACTGCAACCTCTGCCTCCCGGGTTCAAGTGATTTTCCTGCTTCAGCCTCCCAAGTAGCTGGGATTACAGGCACCTGCCACCACACCCAGCTAATTTTTGTATTTTTAGTACAGACGGGGTTTTGTCATATTGGCCAGGCTGGTCTCAAACTCCTGACCTCATGATCCGCCCACCTCAGCCTCCCAAAGTGCTGGGATTACAGGCATGAGCCACCGCGCCTGGCCTGTCCCTCTTCTTATGAGGCCACTAGTCCCATCATGGGGGCCCACTCTGATGACCTCATTCAATCCTAATTACCTCCAAAAGCATATAATTGTGGAGGTTAAGTTCCCAACACATAAAGTCTGGGAGAAACATTCAAACCATAGCACAAGGCATGCTCTATTATTTGATTTTTTGGGGGGGAAGGGGGGAGAGGTGGAGTCTTGCTCTGTTGCTCAGGCTGGAGTGCAGTGGCGTGATCTTGGCTCACTGCAAGCTCTGCCTCCTGTGTTCAACCGATTCTCCTGCCCTCAGCCTCCCGAGTAGCTGGGACTACAGGCGCCCGCCACCACACCCAGCTAATTTTTGTATTTTCTCTTTTTTTTTTTT
>NW_012098098.1:5957566-5959689 GCF_000951045.1 Mandrillus leucophaeus
TGTTCATGCCACTGCACTCCAGCTTGGGCAACAGAGTGAGACCTTGTCTCAAAAAAGAAAAAAATAAAAAAGAAGAAGGGACCAGATCACCAGACATGGTGGCTAATGCCCATAATCCCAGCACTTTAGGAAGCCAAGGTGGGAAAATCATTTGAGGGCAGGAGTTCGAGACCAGCTTGGGTAACACAGTGGGAACCCATCTCTACAAAGAATGAAAACAATAGCTGGGCATGGTGGTGCACACCTGTACTCCCGCTGCTCTGAAGGCTGAGGTGGGAGGAGTGTTTGAGGCCAAGAGTTTGAGGCTCAGTGAACCACGATCACACCACTGCACTCCAGCCTGGACAACACATGCAAGACCCCGTCTCAAAAATGTGGGAAGGGCAGGGCGCGGCGGCCCACACCTATAATCGCAGCACATTCGGAGGCCAAGTCTGGTGGATCACCTGAGGATGGGAGTTGGAGACCAACCTAGCCAACATGATGAAACCCTGTCTTTACTAAAACTACAAAAATTAGCCAGGCATAGTGGCACATGCCTGTAGTCTCCACTACTCCGGAGGCTGAGACAGGAGAATCGCCTGAACCCGGGAGGCGGAGGTTGCAGTGAGCCAAGATCGTGCCACTGCACTCCAGCCTGGGGGATAGAGTAAGACTCGGTCTCCAAAAAAAAAAAAAAAAAAAAAAAGATGGAGGGACTAGATCACTGAAAACCAAGAGAAAAAGCACTTAATAGCAACAGAATCGGAGGTGGTTCAGATATAGGAGGCCTTCAGAATGATAACATGCTACTTTCTTCATGTAGCTCCCCTGCTCAAAAACCTGCACTGCTTCCCCTTGCTCTTCAATGGGGCAGTCACTACCTTCTTGGCAAGTAAGTGGCTTTGCACAATGACAAGAAAACAGCTGAGAACCCTGGGTTTCAGTGTGGACTCTGGCTAAGTCAGGGGTGGTCTTGGACGAGTGATCTCTGGGCCTCAGCCGCCTCCTCTGCAAATAAGGCAACTGGAAGAAGTTCCTGCCTCTAACTCTTCTCTCCCGGCAGGTGCCCTAAGGGCTGAGTCACTGTCACAGGGTTCTGCTAGTGAGGTGGGCCTGTGTGGATGCACACACTGTGAAAACTCATCGAACTGCACACTTACAAGTGTGCATTTTGGGCTGGGCGTGGTGGCTCATGCCTGTAATCCCAGCACTTTGGGAGGCCGAGGCAGGCGGATCACAAGGTCAGGAGTTTGAGACCAGCCTGGCCGATATGGTGAAACCCCATCTCTACTAAAAAATACAAAAATTAGCCAGGCGTAGTGGTGCACACCTGTAGTCCCAGTTACTGGGGAGGCTGAGGCAGGAGAATCGATGGAACCCAGGAGGCAGAGGTTGCAGTGAGCCGAGATTGCACCACTGCACTCCAGCCTGGGCGACAGTGCAAGACTCCATCTCAAAAAAAAAATAAAAAAAGTGTTCGTTTTGGCAAATGTAAACTAGATCTCAATAAAGTTGGGTTTTTTTGTTGGTTGTTGTTGTTGTTGTTTTGAGAGAGAGTTTTGCTCTTGTTGCTCAGGCTGGAGGGCAGTGGTGCAATCTTGGTTCACGGCAACCTCTGCCTTCGGGTTCTAGTGATTCCCCTGCTTCAGCCTCCTGAGTAGCTAGGATTACAGATGCCCACCACCGCACCCGGCTAATTTTTGTATTTTTAGTAGAGACGAGGTTTCACCATGTTGACTAGGCTGGTCTCGAACTCCTGACCTCAGGTGATCCACCTGCCTCGGCCTCCCAAAGGGCTGGGATTACAGGCTTCAGCCACCGCGCCCGGCAACTTTTTCTTAATAGGGGCACTATTTACACTCCCAGCAGCAGAGTATGTGGTTCCAGTTGTTCCACATTCTTGTGAAAAAAAAATATGAAACTAATTTTTTAGACCAGTTTTAGGTTTAAAGAAAAATGGGAGGCCAGGCGCGATGGCTCACGCCTGTAATCCCAGCACTTTGGGAGGCCAAAGCGGGCGGATCACGAGGTCAGGAGATCGAGACCATCCTGGCTAACACAGTGAAATCCCCTCTCCACTAAAAAAAATACAAAAGGCCAGACGCGGTGGCTCAAGCCTGTAATCCCAGCACTTTGGGAGG
>NW_012098098.1:5959899-5962507 GCF_000951045.1 Mandrillus leucophaeus
AAAAGAAAAGAAAAGAAAAATGAGCAGAGTTCCCCTGTACCCCCAGCATCCCCGCCCATCTCCCCTCTTATTAACACCCTGCACTGGTGCAGCACATTCGTTATAATTGAGGTAGAAGGCAGGACTCAACTCCAGAGGTGGGGCTTGGAGCTGGGACCAAACAGGACTGGCTAAAGCAGGGAGGGGCAGAAGCAACTTTTTTTTTTTTTTTTTTTTTGAGACAGAGTCTCGCTTTGTCACCCAGGCTGGAGTGCGGTGGTGCGATCTCCGCTCACTGCAAGCTCCACATCCTGGGTTCACACCATTCTCCTGCCTCAGCCTCCCAGGTGGCTGGGACTACAGGCACCCGCCACCACGCCCAGTTAATTTTTTGTATTTTTAGTAGAGACGGGGTTTCACCGTGTGAGCCAGGATGGTCTTGATCTCCTGACCTCGTGATCTGCCCGCCTCGGTCTCCCAAAGTGCTGGGATTACAGACGTGAGCCACCGTGCCCGGCCAGAAGCAGCTTTTTATAAGACACACCAGGCCGGGCACCCTGCCTCATGCCTGTAATTCCAGCACTTTGGGAGGCTGAGGCAGGCAGATCACCAGAGGTCAGGAGTTTGAGACCAGCTTGGCCAACATGGTGAAACCCTGTCTCTACTAAAAATACAAAAATTAGCCGGGCATGATGTCCCATGCCTGCAGCCCCAGCTACTCGGGAGATTGAAGCAGGAAAATTGTTTGAGCCCAGGAGACAGAGGTTGCGGCGAGCCGAGATCAGGCCACTGCACTCCAATGTGGGTGACAGAGGGAGACTCCGTCTCAGGAAAAAAAAAAAAGACACACCCACCAGTGTTCTATGTCAGTTTACCGTCGTCATGGCAACACTCCCACCCCCTTTCCATGGCAATGACTCAGTGACCCAGAAGTGACTACTCCTTCCCTAGAAATTTCTGCATATAATCTGCATGCAATTAGAAGTGGGTATCATGGGACTGCAGAAGTGCCCTGAGCTGCTGCTCTCTGCCTTCCGGGGAGCCCAGCTCTGCAGGAGCCATTGGAGCTGTCACGCTGCCTCTTCAATCAAGTTGTTCTCTTCTACCTCAGGCTTGTCCTTGAATTCTTTCTCAGGCAAAGCCAAGAACGCTCACAGGCTAAGCTCCGCTTTGGGCCTCACCTGCCCTGCATCACAACCAACCAGCCCATACCGGGACATGATCATTTACTGAAGTCCACAGTTTACATTACAGTTCACTCTTGGCGTTGTACGTTATGTGGGTTTTGGCAAATATGTAATGTCCCATAGCTGCCATCGTGGGACATTACATATTTGTACTTCTTCATACAGAAGAGTTTTACCACCCCGGAAATTAGGCTTAAAAGTCATTTCTCCACTTTCTGCTCTGGAAGAGGACAGTCAGTTCTCTCACGCCCGGCACGCCATGTTCCGTCCAGCCTCTGTTCTCCAAATGAAGTGTTTTTAGGCTAAATAAAATGTTTACTAAATACTTTTAAGCACTAATAACAATAATGGCCCCATACAGTGGCTCCGGCCTGTAATCCCAGCACTTTGGGAGGCTAAGGTGGGAGGATCGCTTGAGGCCCGGAGTTTGAGACCAGCCTGGGCAACACAGTGAGACCTCCACCTCTACGAGATAAACAAATAAACAAACATAATGGACTCCAACTTAAAGATAGAACGTTCCAACCAGGTCAAGCTACTGACTATCAGCCCCCACCGCAGGCTCCCTGGCACTGCCTCCTGGTCACTGCTCCTGGGATCCCCATCACTGCAGATTCCGAGTCATACCAACATGAGCCGAAGCATTTGTGTCTGGCTTCTTTTGCGCAACATCCTGCCTCTGAGATCCATGTTGCATGTAGGGGTAGCGTGTCCTTTTGGTTCCTGTACAATATTCCATCGCGTGGGGGTCACACTACAGCTGGTTCATCGTTCTATCATTGAAGCACCTCAGGGTTCCTTCTAGTCCGGAGTTTAACAAGTCACACTGGGGTGAACGATCTTGGATGTGCCTTTTGCTGGACGTTGAAGCTCATCTCTTCTGGGAAGTCACGGAGGAGTAGCACAACCCAGTTCCGGCCGCACACAGGCTGCGGTTCAGTGAGCGCTATGGCAGGCTTCTGGAGCGGCCACCACTTTCACTCCCAGCACAGCCCACAGGCTTTGGGTGCCCTACACCCTCAACAAAACCGCTCATGATTTTAATCTTATAGAAACGTGGGCCAGGCGCAGTAGCTCACACCTGTAATCCCAACACTATGGGAGGCCGAGGCAGGAGGATCACGAGGTCAGAAGATCCAGACCACCCTGGCTAACACAGTGAAACCCTGTCTCTACTAAAAATACAAAAAATTAGCCAGGCTTGGTGGCGGGCACCTGTAGTCCCAGCTCCTCAGGAGGCTGAGGCAGGAGAATCACTTGAACCCGGGAGGCAGAGGTTGCAGTGAGCCGAGATCACGCCACTGCACTCCAGCCTGGGCAACACAGCGAGACTTTGTCTCAAAAAAAAAAAAAGAAAAGAAATGTGCCCACCCTATCTGCTTCTGCACTTGCCTTTGTCATTCAACATTACAGATGGTCTTCGCCTTTTTTTTTTTTTTTTG
>NW_012098098.1:5963112-5965307 GCF_000951045.1 Mandrillus leucophaeus
CTCAGCCTCCCGAGTAGCTGGGACTACAGGCGCCCGCCACCTCGCCCAGCTAGTTTTTTGTAGTTTTAGTAGAGATGGGGTTTCACTGTGTTCGCCAGGATGGTCTCGATCTCCTGACTTCGTGATCTGCCCGTCTAGGCCTCCCAAAGTGTATTAGCATTTTTAACAACCACAATGTTGCCAGTTGTACCAGATTACTATTACAATATTACAATCGCCAGGCGTGGTGAGTGGTGGCGTGGTGGCTCACGCCTGTAATCCCAGCACTTTGGGAGGCCCAGGCGGGCAGGTGACGAGGTCAGGAGATCTAGGCCATCCTGGCTAACACGGTGAAATCCCGTCCCTACTAAAAATAGAAAAAATTAGCCGGGCGTGGTGGCGGCACCTGTAGTCCCAGCTACTCGGGAGGCTGAGGCAGGAGAACGGCGCGAACCCGGAAGGCGGAGCTTGCAGTGAGCAGAGATCGCGCCACTGCACTCCAGCCTGGACGACAGAGCGAGACGCCGTCTCAAAAAAAAAAACCAAAAACTTACAATCATCTGTTGATCAACATCTGGGTGGTTTTCCGGTTTTTCCCTTTGTTCTTTTAGTCATGACTAACAGACCTGCTATGTCCTTCTTCATATCTCATGCCCATGGGCAGATGACACCGCAGTCCGGTGGCCCACCTGTGCCATCAGGCATCAGAATCCCCTGAGAGCTCTTCACGGACCACAGGGCCCCAGGGCCCCACTCCCAGTCGCTGGTGCAGCCATTCTGGGGCAGGGCCCAGGAAAGCACATTCCTAACAACCCCTCGTGATACTGAGGCTGCTTGCCCGGGCCCCACTTGAAGAACCCTGTTGAGGGTGGCACAGCTGGTCACAGGGCATTCTTTTAAACTGACATTGTTTTCCAAAGAGGCTGTGATGAACAGAGTTTACTGTTCGTGAAACTCAGATCGCAGCCAGGCACGTGTCGGTCACAGCCGGTACCGGCTGCTCCTTTGCATGGATGGTAATGTCCATGCAGGTTTATGTTCGTCAACTGGCCGTTGCTGGGTGGGACTGTCTTATCGACACATAAAGCCTACAGAAGGCGCCAACTCGCGTTACAGGGCTGCTCCTGACACGACCAAAATCACCAGGGTGGAATTCACACTCCTCTTACATAACCATAACAAGTTGCTGGGATCACAGGCACGTACCACCATGTCCTGTTAATTTTTTTGTAGAGGCAGGGGTCTTGCTTTGTTGCCCAGGCTGGCCTCAAACTCCTGGAGGAGGTGGTACTCCCACCCTGGCCTCCCAAAGTGCTAGGATTACAGGCGTGAGCCACAGGGCCACGTCTGTGGTACGTCTTCCAAGGACACGAATCCTATCAGATCAGGATCCTACCCTTATAATCTCATTTAACCTTAATTCTCTAAAGGCCCTTTCTGCAAACACAGTCACGTTGGGGATTACGGCTTCACATACAAATGTTAGGGGGACAGAACTCGGTCCATAGCATGGAGTCGCACAGTATTTGTCCTTTTGTGATTGGCTTGTTTTAACTTAATATGTTTCCCAGGTTCACCCACGTTGTGGCACGGGTCTGAACTTCACTCTTCTGGATGGTTGACTCACATTCCACTGCATGGACAGGCCGCATTTTGTCTGTTCATCAGTTTCTGCACATCTCGCCCCCTTGTTTCCACTCTGGGGATATGGAGGAAGATGGGGTGGGCGAAGTCCTGTGACCCCCAGGACCAGCCACATCGTTGGCAGGGGCCAGTGCAGGATGAAACCGTGGGCCCCTGGTTTTGGGCCGGGCCCTCCGTGTCTAGAGCAGCTCGCACCGCTGCAGCCCCTGGACGTCCCAGGCTGTGGACGCGCCCGGGGGACGCCGCGCTGAGCAGGACACCGGACAGGTCCCCTTGCTGGCGCTGCTCGCGTTGAACCGCGCGGGGAGCCAGGCAGCCCGTGGGAAAGGTAAGAATTGTTAGGCTTTTAATCTAAAGTCGATACCTGAAAAAATAATTCCGGAGCTAAGCATTTAATATCAACATTCAATAAAGCAGGAGATATCAGCCCGACGAAAACCGCTTTAAGTTTTCCGCGTTGATGAACTCGATCACCCCCCAGGGATGAAGAACCCACCAGCCGAGCCAGAGCCCCGTCACGTGACCCGGCGGCCACGGGGAGCCCTGTGCGCAGGCGCGGAGCCGGACTCCCG
>NW_012098098.1:5965992-5970273 GCF_000951045.1 Mandrillus leucophaeus
CTCGGCGCCTGAGCTCCTCGCGCGCTGCCTCCGCGCCCCGCGACGGAGTTTATTTTCCTGAAGCTGTCATTTCTCTTCCGGGCCACTCGCGTGGCACATGTGTGCCGCCCGCTAAGGGGCGGTGAGAGGCGCCCAGGTTAACCTCCGGAGTAGGTCAGCCCTTGCTGTTTCTGGGCTCTTCGGAGAACTTTGAGCTCTTCATGAGCCTCCTGGAACTTGCGCCGCAGCTTCAGAGTGTGCACAGGTTGGACGTGGTGATTGCCCCAAGACGCGCGCCGGTCTCTTAGGAGTATGTAACTTCCTTGCCCCTTGGATCAGGAGATCAGAGGTGCTGGGTCCTTTATATAAACTAACTGCAGATATAATGCTGGAAGAACCGAAACTTACAGCCTTGCTCCTGCCAAAAATTAAGTTTTCCTGACTACTTTTGACAGCTGAGTTTGCCGGTTAGAGTGGCCGTTTTAAATGAGCTTTGTTCCGCTAACTCATTTGCAAGGGTAGGTCATTCTTCAGACCCATTTGGGAAAATGGAAGAAGAGAGTGTTTGGCATCTGCAGTACCGTTTGGGGTGTAGCAAGGCGCTCATCATTTCTTCTGAGACTCACTTCCAGCTTGTTGTCTGTAAAGTGGTCCTTTCCCGTTCAGTTGTTGAGATTCTCCTGGTGAGCCTTGACCTCGGCTGAATCCCGCTTCCCAGCCTTGGGAGGAGAGTCTTTGCCTGATAATTTTACTATCTAAGGGCAGTATGGAGCCCAGCCAGCCCTGGAACCGGTCAAATGTGTCCCAAAGCCGGAAACTCCTCTCCCGTTTTAGGTGGGACATGCTGAAATGTTGTAAGAAAGCTTTGTGGAGTCACTCCAGAAAGCAAACAGGTAAGTTAACCTGTGGCCTAGATCGTGTTTCAAGAGATTTGTGTTTTGTCACGGCTACAGAGCATCTCAAGGTGAGTACCTCCTTATCAAGCAGTTTAGTGGTCAAGCTTGGTCAGTTTGCGAGTGGGGTCTGTCACCAACCTTGATAACTTTCATTTAGATATTGTAATCCCGTGAGATTATGAGTCAGAATTTTAACCAGATGTTCCGGAACTCAGGCATTCAAATAGGGACTGCTCTGTTGAAAGTAACTGTCCCAAAATGTTGTGCTTGTATTTCATTGGTGCTTCTTTGCCAAAACCTCTTTAGAACTCCTGTTTTGGTAGTAAAAATGTAGTCATATGGGAAAATCAGTTTTATCAGTAGTCACCCACCAGGTTTGACCAAAAGTTGTCTTATGTGGTTGGTAACTTACCTTATGAGGTGAGACTCTGACTTGCAGCACTTATCAGAGACTGGCTTGAGAGGGGGAAGATTTGCCACCACGGAGAACACCAGAAGACTTCTTCAGGCTTGGAAGGTCATTCGAAATGAGAAGGTCCCCAAATGCTCTGCACTTCAGCAGTGCCATTGGAGTCTGTGCTTCCTCCCAGAGGGACTGCTTGGAAGGGAGGTAGCACCTAGTCTTTATTATTACTATTATTTTTTGAGACGGAGTCTCACTCTGTTGCCCAGGCTGGAGTGCAGTGGCACGATCTCGGCTCACTGCAGCCTCCTCCTCCTGGGCACTTATTTTATATTCCTTTCTGGTAGGCAACAGGTAGTTCCTCAAGTAATGAGATTTTTGTCATGTATCATCAAATATTTATCAAGTATCATCTGCCAAATGCAGAAAGCAACAGAGTTGGGATGACGGGTACTTGTTACTTCATTCCTTAGGCAAGCTTACCCATCTGGTGAATCGGAGGACTAAGGATTTAGTTCTATATCATGCTGAGAATCTTCAGTTATAGAGTGATAGTGTACGAAGACCAAACTGAGCACGAATTGCAAACATAGGTGTCAGTTGAGACTTGTCTGCTGACACCTGTGTCTACGCTTTTCATTTCATTGTCTACACTTACGAGGCTACGTTTCTTTTCCTGGCACCTTATTATTATTTTTTGAAACGGAGTCTGACTCTGTTGTCCAGGCTGGAGTGCAGTGGCACGATCTGGGCTCACTGTAACCTCCTCCTCCTGGGTTTGAGTGATTCTCCTGCCTCAGCTTCCTGAGTAGCTGGGACTACAGGCACGTGCCACCATGCCCAGCTAATTTTTGTCTTTTTAGTAGAGACGGGGTTTCACTGTGTTTTGGCCAAGTTGGTCTCGAACTTCCGACCTCGTGATCCAGCCGCCTCAGCCTCCCAAAGTGCTGGGATTACAGGCATGAGCCACTGCACCCAGCCAATTGTGTGATTTTTAAAAACTAGTTTGAGGGGACGTTTAGTTTTGCATAAAAGTCAGTTTATTTAAGAGATCACTTTGTTTGCAAGGTTGACATTAGACTATAAAACATGAGAATCAGAATTTGTCACATTTCAGGTCTGGGTTCAGCTTGGGACATCCTGCTGGGTACCAGGTGCTCCACTTCGGCAGCTGGGGAGATGTAAACTACCTGCCCTTCTGTGAGGAAGATGTTTATACATTGTCATAAAAATTGTACAAAGAGGCTGGGTGCGGTGGCTCAAGCCTGTAATCCCAGCACTTTGGGAGGCCGAGACCATCCTGGCTAACACGGTGAAAGCCCGTCTCTACTAAAAAATACAAAAAACTAGCCAGGCGAGGTGGCGGGCGTCTGTAGTCCCAGCTACTCGGGAGGCTGAGGCAGGAGAATGGCGTAAACCCGGGAGGTGGAACTTGTAGTGAGCTGAGATCTGGCCACTGCACTCCAGCCTGGGCAACAGAGCGAGACTCTGTCTCAAAAAAAAAAAAAAAAAAAAAATTGTACAAAGATAGTATAGGATGTTACTAATGTCATTAGCTAGGCAAGAGAGAGAATTGCCAGTTTGCCACTGGTGACTTACTGCTACAACCCCACATGCACTCTGATTCTTGAACAGTGAGAGCGTAGAGGCCTTAGCGACCCTGGTGCTTTTCATCCTTGCCTTTGTTGCCTTGGGCTGCAGAAATGCTCTGTGCAGCAAGCGCCTCTGTGATGCTGTTTGGGGAGCGACTCCTTGGCTTTTCCGTTTTTGGCAGTGTATACCAGTTTAGTACTACCTTTGATTAAGAGAAAGACGGTCTCACCCTGTTATCCAGGCTGGACTCGAACTCTTGGGTTCAACTGATCCTCCCACCTCAGCCACCCAAGCAGCTGGG
This sequence comes from Mandrillus leucophaeus, assembly GCF_000951045.1. Lineage (NCBI taxonomy): Eukaryota > Metazoa > Chordata > Mammalia > Primates > Cercopithecidae > Mandrillus > Mandrillus leucophaeus. The sequence goes on from NW_012098098.1 coordinate 5,969,165, forward strand.
ATTGCAGGCACTTGCCACCACTCCTGGCTTAGGACTGACTTTTTAATAATTCCTCCCAGTAGTCCTGCCTCTGTGTAGTAACTGGATAGTGTAGTTAGAAAACCGAAAAGAGAATCATTTTCAGAACTGTGTGCTTTCAAGTGACTTAGAATGGATTGGTTGGTTTGTGAATTTATGTTTTTGCTAATCATTTAGGGTTTTTTTTTTTGAGACGAAGTCTCGCTCTGTTGCCCAGGCTGGAGCGCAATCGTGTGGTCTCGGCTCACTGCAGCCTCTGCCCCCGGAATTCAAACAATTCTGCCTCAACCTCCCGAGTAGCTGGGATTACAGGTGCCCGCCACCACGCCCAGCTGTTGTTTTGTATTTTTAGTAGAGACAGGGTTTCACCATGTTGACCAGGCTTGTCCTGAACTCCTGACCTCAGGTGATCCACCCACCTCAGCCTTCCAAAGTGCTGGAATTACAGCCGTGAGCCACCACCCCTGGCCCATTTAGTTTTTATGAAGTGATGAATGATTTAGGTTTTCTTTTGGGATGGAGTCTCACTTAGCACCACCTAGGCTAGTGTGCAGTGGTGTGATCTCGGCTCACTGCAACCACTGTCTCCCAAGTTCAGGCGATTCTGCCGTCTTAGCCTCCCAAGTAGCTTGAATTACAGGTACCTACCGTCATAACCGGCTAATTTTTGTATTTTAGTAGAGACCGGGTTTCACCATGTTGGCCAGGCTGGTGTTGAACTCCTGACCTCAGGTGATCCACCTGCCTTGGCCTCCCAAAGTGCTAGTATTACAGGTGTGAGCCACCACACCTGGCCAGATGTGGGGTTTTTTTGGCGTTTTGGTTTTTGTTTGAGACAGGGTCTTGTGTCATCCAGGCTGAAGTGCAGCCTCAACCTCCTAGGCTCAAGTGATCCTCCCTCCTCAGCCTTCTAAGTAGCTGGGATGACAGGTGCCCTACCACGCCCAGCTAATTTTTGTATTTTTTGTAGAGACCAGGTTTTGTTATGTTGCCCAAGCTGGTCTAGAACTCCTAGGCTCAAGTAATCCGCCCACCTCAGCTTCCCAAAGTGCTGGGATTACAGGCATGAGCTACCGCACCTGGCCAATTTG
>NW_012098098.1:5970398-5976691 GCF_000951045.1 Mandrillus leucophaeus
GCCTCAACCTCCCAAGTAGCTGGGACTACAGGCACCCACCACCATGCCTGGCTAATTTTGTTTTTGTATTTTTAGTAGAGACGGGGTTTCACTGTGTTAGCCAGGATGGTCTCAGTCTCCTGATCTTGTAATCTGCCCACATCAGCCCTGCAAAGTGCTGGAATTATAGGCATGAGCCACTGCGCCCAGCATCTAATGTGTACTTAATCTTAATATTTCCACTAACAGCAAAAAAAAAAAAAAAAAAGTTTAACTGTGGGTTTAGATACCAACTCTTGATACTGTGCATCTTTAAACAGGTTGTCATATTAAAAGTATAAAATTTAAAAGATGCATATTTTTATCTTTAGTGTATACGGTTCTTTGAGACACAAGACATATAAATGTGTATGTGTATGACTTGCTGCCTCCGTGGTTATCTTGAGATGAGTAATCTGTTTCCAGACCTTACTGAGATGCCAAGCAGTGTGACTGTGACATGCGTTTTTTTAACAGCCTCACGGACTGAAAAGTTGGGTGGCCACTGACCTGGCACTGTCCCTGCCACTCCACACTCACTCGGTGGTGACCGGCTGCCCTGGGGATGGTGGTGTGGCAAGTGTTTGCCAGGCTAGTGTTGCTGTTCGACACCTTCCTGCCTGTCTTACACTGTCCACTTTTAAGCATTGGTAGCAGTGTACTTTCTACAAGTTTTTAAGGTGGGAAACTAGAAAATATTCACTTTGTAATTAAATCTGGATTAGTAAAAATAGGAATGAAATCTGAAATTACCCTGTCTTTTTTTTTTTTTTGGTACAGAGTCTCGCTCTGTTGCCCAGGCTGGAGTGCAGTGGCGCCATCTTGGCTCACTGCAAGCTCCACCTCCCGGGTTCACACCATTCTCCTGCCTCAGCCTCCTGAGTAGCTGGGACTACAGGCGCCTGCCACCACGCCTGGCTAATTTTTTTGTATTTTTAGTAGAGACGGGGTTTCACCATGTTAGCTAGGATGGTTTCGATCTCCTGATCTCGTGATCCACCCGTCTCGGCCTCCCAAAGTGCTGGAATTACAGGTGTGAGCCACTGTGCCCAGCCCTTTTTTTTGTTTTTTGAGTTTTTTTGGAGATTGGTCTCACTCTGCTGCCCAGGCTGAAGCGCAGTGGCGCAGTCTTAGCTCACTGCAGCCTCCACCTCCTGGGCTTAAGCGATCCTCCTGCGTCAGACTCCCAAGTAGCTGGAAATACAGGCACGTGCCACCACACCCTGTGAATTTTAGCATTTTTTTTATAGAGACAGGGTCTCACCATGTTGCCCAGGCTGGTCTGGAACTCCTGGGCTCACATGATCTTCCCGTTGCAACCTCCCAAAGTGCTGGGATTATAGATGCGAGCCACCATACCTGACCAGCCTCGTCTTTTGCATATACTCAGTACGTAAATGTGTAAAGTTTCCTGGCAGAGTTCATTTCTACAACAGCTATCCGTGTGGGAAGAGGGGTTCTCACCTTAGGTGTGTGAGTTGCTGAGCAGGTGAACACGGCCCTCTCACCACGTGCTGGAGGGTGCCAGTGAACACGCAGGCAGGGCTCTGAGCCTGCATTGCTAAGGGCAGCCAAGGGATTCTGGGAGTCCATCAGAGGCCGGCCTTTGAGAATTGTGTTCAGTAACAGAAAAGGCTCCAGACTTGGAAACTGCCAAAGGGTGGCCCAGGTTCCTGCTTCAGGATGACTCCAGAAAAATGGTGAGACCTGGGCCTGCAGTTTTGCTGCCTCGTTCTATGATACAGTTTATCTTGAATTTCAAAAGTTAATACTCTTAAGAATTCAAACAGCTGTCCTTTGCAGTCCGTATCTTATTGCTTACTTTCTGTTAACTTGTGTGGGCTGCCCTTGAATGGGGGAGGACTAGGCCGGGCTGTGTCTCATTCTGCCACATCTCATTTTGCCCAATTGCTAAAAACGGGAGGCGCTTAACGCCCAGGTTAGCTGAGCAGAGTCTAGCCTTGTGGAGTGGAGTTACGGCTTGTCTTTCTCTGCAGAGTGGAGTGTGGGATTTGGGGCAGAGCCGTGTGGGGCCAAGCAAGGTGGAAGTCCTGCTTCTTCAGGCCAGGAAAGTGGGGACAAGGTTTGTTTTCCATTTTGCTAAAGGCTACCAATCTGTATTCTCTCTTTTGCAGAACCGTGGGTACCGATGGATGTGGCCGAGAGCCCTGAACGGGATCCTCGCTCTCCAGAGGATGAAGAGCAGCCACAGGGGCTCTCGGACGATGACATTCTGAGGGACAGCGGGTCCGATCAGGATTTGGACGGGGCGGGGGTGAGGGCTTCTGATCTGGAGGATGAGGAGAGTGCAGCCAGGGGGCTGAGCCAGGAGGAGGAAGATAACCACTCCGACGAGGACCGGGCAAGTGAGCCTAAATCCCAAGAGCAGGACTCGGAGGTGAATGAGCTGAGCCGGGGCCCGACCAGCCCCCCCTGCGAGGAGGAGGGGGACGACGGGGAGGAAGACAGGACAAGCGACCTTAGGGACGAGGCCTCCTCAGTCACCAGGGAGCTGGACGAGCATGAGCTAGACTACGACGAGGAGGTCCCCGAGGAGCCGGCTCCCGCCGTCCAGGAGGACGAGGCCGAGAAAGCGGGGGCTGAGGATGAGGAGGAGAAGGGCGAAGGCGCTCCCAGGGAGGAGGGGAAGGCTGGTGTTCAGAGCGTGGGAGAAAAGGAATCCCCAGAGGCTGCCAAGGAGAAAAAGAAAGAGGACGATGATGGAGAGATCGATGACGGGGAAATAGACGTGAGTATGATGGGGCAGAGCGTCGCAGGGCGTCCTCCCAGCGCCTGACACAGGCCAGTGCCGGGAAGGAGGGACTCCGTGCGGGACAGACGTAGTGATTTTCTTACCAGGGATGGAGCAGGAGAATGAGAGGCTTGTTCTGGGGTCAGTCCCATAGTGACTGGAAAGGAAGAATGAGAATCGAGAAAGAATCGGAAATCAAGAATGAGAATAGGCAGCTCCGGAAGCTGCCAGCAGGGTTTCCATGGCCCTCGGCCGGCCGGCTGGTGGGATTGTTTGGGTTGTAGTAGAAGACCTAGCACCCAGTGTTTTTAGGTTCTAGGAGTGAAGGGGTAATGTCTTCCCTTGTCTTTGCCGTCTTCAAGTGATACTCGAGTTAGCTCTCAACCAGAAACCGCGTGGGTTTCCACTCTTGTCAGGTTTTTGGACTGAAAAGAATGAGGAAAGTTTCCATCTGGTTGTGGATGTTCTTCTAGGCATTCTTACGCTGGCCCTAGAGCCTGACCTCTGGAGAGGGCACCAGCTGGGCCAGGCCTCTTTGGAGGGATCCCTGAAAAGACCGTGGTGGGCACCTCAACTTCTGACAAAGTCAGCACACTTTTTTGTACGTGAAATTAATGTGGCCTTCAGGTTGAGGGGAAGGTAGTACTATCTGTGATCCTAGATCTGGGTAGATGGGGTTTTCCTGGCAGTTGATGCCATTGGAAAAATTATGAGTGTTTCCAGAGAAACGGCCCAAAGTCCTCCTGAGTGATACTTTCCAGAGCTATTGAACTCAAAGGAGCTGAGCAAGGGGCGGAGCAGTTGAACTGAATTGGGTGGTGGTGGTGGTGGTGGTGGTGGTGGCGTTTTTGTTTTCGAAGGATCCCAGGGAAGGGGGTTCTGCTTACTGGGAGTCATTACAGTGAAAAGGTGTCTGCAGAGAGTATTTGTCTGATCTCATGGTCTGGGTTGAGGCAGGTAAAGGTTGCCAGTTAGATGTGTAACCACAAGTTTGCCTTGAGTGCAATGCTCCTTTTCTTTTTTTTTTTTTTTTTTTTTTTTTTTTGAGACAGAGTCTACTCTAACCCAGGCTGGAGTGCAGTGACGCCATCTCAGCTCCGTATATAGCCTCTGCCGCTGAGGTTCAGGCAGTTGTCCTGCCTCACTCTGCTGAGTAGCTGGGATTGCAGGCACCTGCCACCACTGGCTAATTTTTGTATTTTTGGTAGAGATGGGGTGTCGCCATGTTAGCTAGGCTTGTTTCAAACTCCTGACCTCAGGTGATCCGGCCATCCCAGCCTCCCACGGTGCTGGGATCACAGGTGTGAGGTACCACGCCCGGCAAGTGCCATGCTTCTCCAGTAGCATGTTGGTGTGCGTGCTCTCAGTCCACGTTTGGATGTGACTTTTTGGCCATAGCTGATAGCTGTGACAGTGCTCAGTAATTTATAGGGTTTGAAGTATTGCTCATCTAACTTTATGGGACATATGTGTGCCTACAAGCTTAGAGTTTTAGATGTTTCATTTTTTCACAACTAAACGTAGGAGGTGGTCTACTCAGCTAGTGCTTTTTTTTTTTTTTTTGCAAGAGGAGAGCTACCCCAGGGCTGGCAGAGGGAAAGGAGACACAGTGAGATTCAAGTTCATCAATTTGGGTGAACTGGTTGGGTTGAGGATGCCCATGAGTTTGAGTTTTTGGTGTCCTGGGATAATAGCCCTGTCTACAGACCACCACTGGGAGTGCAGCAGGCCCTGCACCCAGGGCTCTGGCATGCTCCAGTTCCTCTTAAGAGGACTGGCTGTGGACCCTGAAGTCTTGGGGGAGATTCATCAGACAGGTCAAGGGTCCCCATAGTGGTCCTGAAATGCCATGTCTGCGGGGCATACTGTGAGTTCTCGATGGTGCACCATGTGTGCGGACGGTGCGGTAGATGGGCTGAGCCCAGCTGGCCTAGAGAAGGGCCCTGGCTGCCAAAGGCCTGGATGTGCTGGTTTTCCCTAGACACAGCGCATGGAAGAAAACGCTGTTTGCCATTTTTGCCCACCTAGACCCTGCCTGCCCTGCTTGGCAGCATCTTGTGAGGGGACCCACAGTTGAAAACGGGGTGCTGCTGCGGAAACCCCAGCACAGCTCCCTCAGCAACCAGGGAGGCAGGTTCCCTCCCACAGCACAGACGGCCTCCAGTGCCCCGCATTCCCCACAGGTCTGTGCTCCTGGACACCAGCACAGGTGGACCTTGCTGTGCCACATGCTGAGTGTGACTGGGCAGAGCAGAGTGCGCTCCTGTTGTGGGGGCAGCAGGCCTCTGCCCAACACGGGCAGTGCTGTGAATGCTGCGTTCAGCCCCTGTGAGAGCACATTTGACTTCAGGCCCCTGGGTTGCTTGCCCCAGGGGCTCCCGTAGCCTCCTCTTGTTCCCACACCCAGCGGTGTCTCAGGCTCCTCCATCCTTTATGTGTCAGCCTCAGCATTTGAGTAGGCTGTTTCTCTGTTGCCCCTGCCTGTCCATCGTGGCACAGGTTCGTGTGTGTGTGTGTGTGTGTGTGTGTGCGCGCCTGCTGCTTCCCCTACTCCCAAGAACATGTTTCCTAAGACTGGGGGCTACCTGGCTAGTTCCCCTGTCTCCCTGGGGCCTGGCACATGGTGAGCAGCTAGTCAATGGAGGAATCCCACTTGCCCGGGGCACACTGAAGGTGAGAGCCTTTGTAACGTGAAGCGGCAGTGAGTGGAAAGTCACACTCAGGAGCCCGTCACAGATGGAGGGGAGTTCACGTGAGCAGCATCAGCCCTCCACCCTGCGGGAAGGACCCAGCAGAGGTACGCGCCACGCCATCCTGTGCATGAAGGGCTGCCAGTCCGGCTCCTTCCAGCTTTTTCCTCCTCTTGGGCCCAGTTCCAAGCCTGTCGTCCACTCTTGTATCTCTGTTGCATCTCCACCAAGCATACCTCCTGTGCCTGCCTCTCTTTCGCGGAGGCCCTGCTGCATTCCTCACCGCACCCTGCTCCCTTCTCTGTCTCTGGCTGTGTTTCTCTGATGGACTGGGAGCCCTGGGGTGCGCTGGGTCCATGAGCAGTCGGCTTCCCACCAGGCCTTTGGCTAAGTCCCCTTTCCTTTCAGTCCCTGGAAAGCAGCCTCTGCGTGTGTTGGAAAGTGTCCTTTCTAGAAGGCCTTTTTTCTCGTTGCCTTCAGGCAGAGCCCTGGTGTCAGGTCAACTACCGGGATGTTTCTCTGTGGAAGAGGTGTGCTCTTTGGCCTGTACCTTCGCAAATGGATGTTTCGGAGGCCTTATAGCATTCCACATCCCAGCAGGATCTTACCGGCCCAGTTGGGAGAGGGGCTGCTCCGCCCAGAGGCTCTTGTGGCCTGCCCCTTGGCACCCTGGTTTACTGGATGCCAGGAACAACTGAGTGGCAAAGTCTAGAGAGCCATTTGATTCAGCATTCTCTTTTTTTTTTTTTTTTTTTGAGACGGAGTCTCGCTCTGCCGCCCAGGCTGGAGTGCAGTGGCCGGATCTCAATCCAGTCTTCTTTCCACTTCCCCAT
>NW_012098098.1:5976786-6003699 GCF_000951045.1 Mandrillus leucophaeus
TGGGGACTACAGGCGCCTGCCACCATGCCCGGCTAGTTTTTTGTATTTTTTAGTAGAGACGGGATTTCACTGTGTTAGCCAGGATGGTCTCGATCTCCTGACCTCATCCGCCCGTCTCAGCCTCCCAAAGTGCTGGGATTACAGGCTTGAGCCACCGCGCCCGGCCGCATTCTCTTCTTTCTTTCTTAATTTTGTAATTTAATTTTTATTGCTTTTAATTTAGAAAATAGAGATGGGATCTCACTATGTTGCCCAGGCTGGTCTTGAACTCTTGACCTCGAGTGATCCGCCCACCTGGGCATCCCAAAGTGCCAAGCCACTGCCCTGGCCTGATTTGTCATTCTTTTTCAGAAACGCTTTCTCTTCTCTTGGCACATGTCCCTTTTAGATTTTGGGTCACTGGTACAGGTGAACTGATTCTGGGGTACACTTTCCTTGATTGGGACATCGATTTGTACAATAAGCCCTTGAAATTCATTGTCTAAACCACATAGCTTGTGCCTAAGGCCTTGAATCTGTGTGTGGCGTGCTGCCAGAACACCCTCAGATACAAGTATCTTCTAGAAGTGCCACTGGCCCACGTGGTGCGGAGGAAAGTTTCCAGGACCAGCTGCTTACAGCACCTGGCTCATTTGTGGTGTGGGTGAGGGTGTCCCTGACGCCAGCTTACCTTCAGTCACTGATCTCTTACCTGTTCAGGAAGCGGCATGGCAGACAGCCGGGTGCAGCAGACCTTGTGTTTCTGCTCCTGCCATCCCCCTGAAGAGTGTGTGGAGCCCGCCCTGACCCACTCATGCCATGTGGCAGCCTCTCTTTTCTTTCTCCTACACGTCTAGTCCCTCCCCAGAACCACCTTTCCTGCTGGGAGATGACAAGCTCCTTCCAGCCTGGGGGGCTCTGATTTGCCATTACAGTTTAGAGGCCTGGCCTGGGTCTGTCCACCCGCTCTTGTGCTCACTCCGTGCTCTGTGTTTATATCTGACTTATGATTTGGTTAGCAGACTTTCTGTCACCTGGAGCGCACTGGCCCTTGGAAAGGGTAGGGTGCCCATTTTATTCCATTCTCCTCTTATTGAGGACCCCCTATGTTTGTAGAGTGGCCTCCCAGCCAGCCAGCAGCACAGTGGACTGCATCCCGCATGGGTGGGCCACATGGCTCCTGTCATTATTGGTAGCTCTCAGTCCACCTTTTGGAGCATTTTCTTTGCACATGGTCTTTAGTATTTTATCCTGTTCAAATAATCCAGCTTTCCTTTTTTTTTTTTGCCCCCAGACAGAGTCTTGCTCTGTTGCCCAGGCTAGAGTGCAGTGGTGCAATATTGGCTCACTGCAACCTCTGCCTCCCGGGTTCAAGCATTCACCTGCCTCAGCCTCCCAGGTAGCTGGGATCACAGGCACCTGCCACCGCACCCGGCTGATTTTTGTATTTTTAGTAGAGACAGGGTTTCACTGTCTTGGCCAGGCTGGTCTCGACGACCTGACCTTGTGATCCACCTGCCTTTTATGTCTGGATCCATGAGCTCTTCTGCAGAAGAGCTTCTCCAGCAAGCCTCGTGGCTGTGAGTTTCCTCTCCAAGTGGGGTTCTCTTCTGTGTCACTGATAAGGTGCCAAGCGTACCCATTCTATTGCCAAAGCCCAGGAAGCAGCGGCCTGTACCACACTTGGGAAAAGGGCCCCATAGCATCAGTAGTAGGCTCAGAAGCCTTCTGTGCCTCTTAGCGTGGTTAGTGTTCCGCATAGAAACGTGAAAACGCGCAGGCCACCGTTCTTACAGCGCTGAGGCCTCAGAAGCTCTGAGAACTGGAACCTTTTCCTCACCTGGTAGCAGACCTGGCCCAAGCTGACGTGAGGCTGCTCATAGCTTCGTGCCTCCCCTGTTGTGGGAGGGGTCCCGAGACTTCTGCCCAGAATTGCTGTGTGCCTCCCAGGCTACTGTTTTAGACCCAGAAATAGAGAGTGTTTCTGAATTCTCAGAAGACACCTGACCCCACAGGTTTCAGATAAGGCATGATAGACCTGTGTTTTCACCCCCATCCTATAGACAAGACGCCCAGGATTCAGGAGGTTATAGTTGGCCTGAGTGGCCGTGCCAGGTTGTGCCCGGGCCCGCTGCTCGGCTTCCTCTGGCACAGCAGCTGCACGCAGTGGCCCCCTTTCCTTTTCTGCCTTTGTACAGAAGCTCCAGTGTGAAATAACTGTTTTCTTGTTGTGTAAGTAATACATGCTCACAGGGTTCTTTTCTTTCTATCTCAGAAAGGAAAAGAAAAGGCTGCACAAAGAAGAAAGCAAAAATCACCGGTGTCATTGCTCCGAGTTAATCCTGTTGAGCACATTACCAGTGAGGTGTTTCCTTTGAAATAGAGGACTCATGCGCACTTGCAGAGTGCTTGCTGCTCATGCTTTCAGCGCGGTGCACGTGGCCTCTCGGTGCAGCATTTTCCTTCAGCCCGCAGCAGCCTGCTCTGGGGCACCTGCCCCGTTGTGTAGAGGGGAATGCAAGCTTTGCAGATCGGGTGACCTGTCCACACTCACAGTCACGACAACCTGGACCTAGGATTTGAATCTGGGCCTTCTCCCCCACTGCATGTAAATTTTATAAAGGCTTTTAAAATTGGAGTAGATGATGCACTCAGCCTGGTGTCCTTTATCCACATGTGTATTTCCCCTGCAGTGAGGAAGCACCAGCAGGAGTGTGCCTATGGAAACCCAACCTCAGATGGGTGCACTGAGGCCTGTGTGCCTCCTTAGTCTCACCCTCAGCATCCACGTCAACTTGGCCTGTCCCAGGTGGTATGTGCTGAGAGCCCCACGGGCACCATCCATTTTTAAGCCAGTTTGCAGCTAGCTGGTCCATTCAGGCCCCCCTTGTCCTCTGCTTCCTACTGTCTGTGGCTCGGGTCACATGAGCAGAAGGCCATCAGCATGAGGGAAACCAGGAGGCCCGGAGTTCCTGCATACCACACACCCAGTGTGACCGTCTCAGATAACTTCAGCTCTGGGTCCCTGTCTTGAGTTTTCTTTGCATGGTACTTATAACTTGCTTTAATTATCCATTGTTTAGTGATTTCTTTCTTTATTTTGGGAGGTTGAGTATTTTGTTATTTACACATGTAGAGTAAGAATAAAAATTGAGCACGGAGGCCAGATGTGGTGGCTCACACCTTTAATCCCAGCACTTTGGGAGGCCAAGGTGGGCAGATCACCTGAGGTCAGGAGTTCAACACCAGCCTGGCCAACGTGGCAAAACCCCGTCTCTACTAAAAATAACAAAAATAGCCAGGCGTGATATCGGGCACCTGTAATCCCAGCTACTCAGGAGGCTGAGGCAGGAGAATCGCTTGAACCTGGGAGGTGGAGGTTGCAGTGAGCCAAGATCGTGCCACTGCACTGCACTCCAGGCTGGGCGACAGAGCAGGACTCTTGTCTCCAAAAAAAAAAAAAGGCATGGTAATCATCCATTATTTAAAAGACCATTGTGTTAATGGTGGTTACTTGAAAATTCACAATATTATATTGCTGAGTGATTGATGGATTATTTTTGTTTGTTTGTTTAACTAAAAGAGGGGCCATAAGCCCAGCACACCAGTATGTACAGCCCCTGGTCCTTGCAGATGTAGAGGCTGGATGACTGGGGTCAGTGTGTAGACGCTAGTCTGTGTTCCTTGGGTTGAAATGATGTCTTGCATCTTCACTATGCAACTGTAGTCTGTTTCCTGATCACTTGTAGTAGCTACAGGGTCCTTCCTCCAATCTTAAGGTGGTTACATTGTTCTCCTTTTTTGCTTCTGTGAATGTTAATGGTTACATCTTTGCAGAAACAGTGCTCCCTCTGGTCTAGTTTGTTTGCTATTCATCCTGATGCAGAAAAGCCCTTCTCACCACCTCCACTCCTGCACACTCACTTCCAAGTGAGGCAGGCAGATTGGAATGGATTTGAACTTTCCAAATGAGTTTTGTTTTTCTCATGGAAACAAAGAATGTGTTCTCAACTTAGATTTGATCTTACGTAGAATACCACGTTAAGATTTTAGGGTAGTGCTCATTACTGTAAGAATAGTAGTAAAAAGAAGACACAGGCCGGGCTCAGTGGCTCAAGCCTGTAATCCCAGCACTTTGGGAGGCCGAGGCGGGTGGATCACGAGGTCAAGAGATCGAGACCATCCTGGCTAACACGGTGAAACCCCGTCTCTACTAAAAAATACGAAAAACTAGCCGGGCGAGGTGGCGGGCGCCTGTAGTCCCAGCTACTCGGGAGGCTGAGGCAGGAGAATGGTGTGAACCTGGGAGGCGGAGCTTGCAGTGAGCCGAGATCCGGCCGCTGCACTCCAGCCTGGGCAGCAGAGTGAGACTCCGTCTCAAAAAAAAAGAAAAGAAGACACAAACTAAAAGACCACAGAAGAGAGGCATGCTGTCACTTGGCATAAATTAAACATGCCTTCTCTGATCATTTCTTTTTTTTTAATTGGTTATATTTGATTATTTCTTTAAAAAGTGATTCTGCTGGATCACTTAAGGGATATAACCCTCAGGAATCTGTTCTTTTCCTTATAAAATACTTTTTAATAACCAAGTATCTTTGAGCCAAAAAATGTTACAAATATTTCAGCTGTAAAAATTTGGGTTATCATAAATCCAGGGCTTGGTTTCAGCATTTTTTCATTCAACAGATAATTATGGACTGTTTATTGTGAGCCAGATGCTGCCTGGACCCAGCAACTTGGTTGTGGGCCTGCCCTGTCAGACGTGGGCCTGCTCTGGTGGGGCACAGGGTTCGGCCAGGCGAGTGGTGGTGTCGTTAACAAAAGGATGCTCAGGTGTGGCTGCAACACCTGCAGGGCCTGGGGCTGCGAGGACCTGTCGTGGGGGGAACTCAGGGAAGACCACCCCAAGGAAGGGGGCTCAAGCTTCCGTCTGAAAGTGAGTTAAATAATCAGGAAGAGGAGAGGGAAGAATACAGTCAGACCTGGAATTGGGAAAGGGCGCTTCGCACTGTGAAGCGAGACCGGAGGAGTTGAGGAGGGAATGAGAGAAGCCCGTTAGAAAGTAGTTTTTACCAGGCTGAGTGTGATGGGCAGGGGTGCAGAGTGCAGGAGACGGGGAGGGGATCAAGGGGGGCCGCATGGGACCAGGGAGATTGGTTACGCTAGGGCTGACTGAAAGAGGCCCGGGTCGGGGTGATGAGTACTTCCATCCTGAATGGTCCTGTGTCAGGGATGTCAGGTGGGCAGCTGGTGCCCACGTGGGCTGGGGTGGTGTCAGGAGGGGTCTCAGCTGCACGTCCGTGGGAACAGGCCCTGGGACAGTAGGTGGCTTGGGGAGAGCACCAAGCAAGGGTCAGGTTTGGCTGTGCATCCGAGTCCCTGCGGGTGAGGCCCAGCTTAGAGCTCCTGGGTTGTTCTAAGACTTGACAGCCAGGGTGAGGAGCTGGCTGAGGATGAGCCTCCAGGCGGGCCACTCTTGGCTGCTGGCATCACTGCCCCGAGGCACCCAACTCCTCCCCTCCCCAAGAATTGTAAGAGGAAGTTTGTGTTTAAGGGACATAAAATATTTTGTTCTCCAAATTTTATTTAAATATTAACAGTTTTAAAACCCTGAGGTGTTACTATTTCCTGCCCAGAGTTGATAGTTAAGAGAAACGTCATGAGAGCTGCTCTGTAGAGTGCCCGTGTGCTGCATGGCGTTCCTCCTTGGTGTTGCGGCGGGACGCTTGGAGCTGCCGGGCGCGCTCTGATCTTCCCTGCTGTGCAGATCTGGGACCTAAGGTTTGGAAAATTGACGTGAATTCAATTCCTGTCACAATATCCAGGTCCCACACCAGGCTTCCTGCCCCTTCTGGTTTGGAGAAAGCAGTGCTGATTGATAGATGCCTCCCCCACGTTCAGATGGTGTTCTCTGTTTCAGGATGATGACCTGGAAGAAGGTGAAGTGAAGGACCCCAGTGACAGGAAGGTGAGACCTCGTCCCACCTGCCGGTTCTTCATGAAAGGTAACTGTCTGCGTGTGGGGCCTTCTCGCAGTCAGCTGGGGCCCCAGCTTCTGGGGCTGTGGTGCTGGCTCACCTTGGCAGGCCCTGCGCTGCTCAAGGCAGTTCTCTGGGCAAGACTGGCTAGGTAGTGGTAGTGGTGGCAGTGGCAATATTGATGGTAAACCATAGGCCCTTGTATTGGTGCTTTCATCACTTTAATGACTGCCTTGGTGGGAGCAGCCTGGTCATTCTCATTCTCACACTGGTGGCCCCAGACCCCTCCGATCGCAGCAGACCCATAACTACAATGCAGGTGGCATCAGTCATTTTTCAAAGTGGTCCTTTTCATAAGGCCGAATGTTCTAGACACCAGAATTAGCATTTTCCCCACCTCTGTAGAGGTGGCCCCTTTTCCTGTAAGATGTGTCCGAAGCGTTTGTTGGTGTGGAATGGATTTCGAAATGGCCAGAGATGGCCGCTGAAGGCAGCAGGGCTCTCTCCTGTAGAAGTAATGGTGTGAGTTCAGGAGCTGCAGCAGGGGGCGGTGTAAGAAAGTCTTGTCAGAAAAATCTGGGCTAACGCATTTTAAAATGTGGCGGAACTCTTTAGCCTGATGATGTTAGGGCTTTTTGTTTCGCTGCTTAATGTCTTGGGGGATTCGGAAATGGAAATGAGAATTTCCAGCTTGTAAGGGTATCTTTGATGTGCAGCAGTAGTTTTGGTGTATTTCTTGTAATTGAGCGTTCCCCTTGGAGAGGTGGGAAGATGTTTTTCTCTCTCTCAATTTTGCTGTAAGCCCATAGATGACTTTGTCACTGCCAGCCTGTGTGTGCCGTCTAAAGCTCACAAGAGCTTCCTGTACTTCTTTTCCAGATGTTGTGACACCATTATCCACTCTTCTTCCACCAATATCCAATTCCATACCATTCAGAGGCCAGGTTAAAGGTACAAAATACGCTATATTCACTCTCTTCAGTACCTTAAAGTCCCCCTACTCCAGAGGCCAGACTTCCTTCTCCTGGATCCAGAACACAGCTGTGAAGCCAGAAGGAAAGGGGGTCTTTGAGGGGCAGAGAGCTGTTCGCAACCTCCTTAGAGGCACGTGAGCCAATCGAGCATCGGGGACAGACAGGACACACCCTTGAGGTGTGGCAGAGTCCCATCATTCAGAGGCAGGCTGTGCTCTTAGAGCAGCCGAGAACGCCCCTGTGCAAGAGATGACCTGATGATGTGGGGCTCATGGGAACCCCGGGTCAGGCTCGCTCCTATGGGTGTGTGCTTGCTTGGTTTTGCCAAGCAAAAACAGTTGACTCGCCCAAGTCACACGTGCATGTGAGGGGCCCCCACTGGGGAGAGCCTGTGTGGGCAGTAGACTTAGAGCCGTAGATTGTCACAGACACTGCTAAGAATGCAGAGAAATGTGCAGTAGATTTTGGAAGGTAAACTTACAATTTTTTAAAAGCTTTGGTATTTGCAGTGTCGGTATTTCAGAAAATTTAAATTTAAGCAGACCTCTTTTTTATAATAGTGTGGGAATTAATGACATCAGTGTCGCAAATTTCTGTATGAAAGTGATGGAGAAAAATCTGTACACATGTATGTGTACACATTTGCAGTCATTTTGAATCAGCAGCCATCACAGTGCAGTGCTCTGGTCTCTGGGTGGCAGTGTGACTCAGAAGCTTGGCCAGCCAGTCGGCATTGGCCTTAGGTTCTGACAGCAGGAGGCTGCAGCATCAACCAGGGCAGGGAGACTCTGGACCAGGAGCTCGGGGCTCACTGCTGAGCTAGTTCCAGAATTTAACAACAGAAGCACAAAACAGATGAAGAAAGATCGTTACTGGAACTCTTCATTCCCTTCACTGAGAGATGCCTGGATGAACACAGACAGGATCCTGTCTCCCTGCACATCACGTGGGTTGGTCAGAATTGGAAGGTGGTGCCCCCAAAGTTAGACTAAGTACTGAGTTTGGGTTTCAGTGAGTGAGACCATGTGGAAGGTTTCTACAGTCAAGAAATCAGTTTGAGACCAGCCTGGGCAACATAGTGAGACCTTGTCTCTACAAAAAATGAAAAATTAACAGGGCCTGGTGGCACGCACGTGTAGTCCCAGCTACATGGGGAGTAGGGGGTGGGTGCTGAGGGGGGCAGATCACTTGAGCCTGGGAGGTTGAGGCTGCAGTTGCGCCATGATCGTGCCACTGTTCTCCAGGCTGGGCAACAGTGAGACTGTCTCTTAAAAAAAAAAAAAGAAAGCAGAAGCTAGATAAGGCAGCATTTTTGCGGCTTAATCAGGCATTATCAATAACTCATTTCAGAAGTATTTTTATTCTGTAGAGCGAGGTAATACGATACAGAGGAAGTGGCTGATTCTTATCGTTTTCTAGATCATGTCTCCTGCTGCTTCTTTGTTGTGAGAAATTTGGACTTAAATGTTTCTGCCTACCTGCAGTTTTTATGAAATTGAAATTCATCAGTTTATGATCCCTCCAATAACAACAAGTTAAAAACAAAATGGAGTTTGTTGTGTTGGCAAGGATATGGAGATGTTGGAGCCCTCATTCACTGCTGGTGAGAGGGTAAAACGATGCAGCTGCTTCAGAAGATAGTTCCTCAGAAGCTGCTGGCTACTCACTGTATGACCCAGCAGTTCAACTCCAGGTATGCATCCAAGAGAAACGGACACGTGCATTTATGTGAAAGCTTGTGCGCGAATGTTCACAGCAGCATGACATGCAGTAACCAAAGAGAAGAAACAACCCAGGTACCCGACAACTGAGGAATGGATGAACAAGTGTGGCCTGTCCATGCACTGGAATGCTGCTTGGCCATAAAGGGAATAAAGCACTGGCTCACGCCACAATGTGGACAAACTTTGAAGACGTGCTGAGTGACAAAAGGGAGCACAGAAGGCCACAGGTCCACAGAGACAGAAAGCAGATTGTGACTCACGCCACAATGTGGACAAGCTTTGAAGACACATGCTGAGTGACAGAAGGGAGCATAGAAGCCAACAAATCCACAGAGACAGAAAGCAGATTGATTCATCATTGCCTGGGCTAGGTGTGGAGAGTAATAGCTAGTGAGTACAGAATTTCCTCTTTAGGGTGATGGAATGTTCTAGAACTAGCTAGTGGTGATACTTACACAACTTTGTGAATATACTGCAAACCAGTGAATCGTACACGTTAAATAGGAGTATTTTATGTTACGTGAATTGTATCAAAATTAGAAAATTATTTTCTTAGAAAAAAGTTGGTGGCTGGGTGTGGTAGCTCGTACCTGTAATCCTAGCACTTTGGGAAGCTGAGTTGGGAAGATCACTTGAGCCCAGGAGTTCGAGACCAGCCTGGGCAACATAACAAGAGCCCATCTTTCTTTTTTAAATTACTTGTAGAGACGGGGTCTCAGTACATTGCTCAGGCTGATCTCAAATACTAGGCTCAAGCAGTCCTTCCACCTCAGCCTCCCAAGGTATGGGGATGACAGGCAGGAGCCACTACCCCGGCCTCTCCTAGCTTTATCTCTGTGACACGTTGTGATATAATTGCTTAGTGGACACGTTGAGATTTGTGACCAATTGACAACAGAATGCACTGGGAACACAACTCGCTCACATTTTAGAGATCCGGGCTTTGTTTGCGCCTGCCCAGCTCCACGGCACGTACACAACAACTGGAGCTGTAATTCTTCGTGGGCTGTTTTTACCTCTCATGGGCCTGCGTTGGATCATTGGACACAAAATTGTGTCCACAGGGGAGTAAGTAGCACCTTCTTCAAACTGTGTCCCACTTTGGGTTTCTTTCTTTTTTTTTTTTTTTTTTTGAGACGGAGTCTCACTCTGTCACCCAGGCTGGGTGGAGTGCAATGGTGGGATCTCGGCTGATTGGAACCTCCAACTCCAGGGTTCAGACGATTCTCTCGTCTCAGCCTCCCAAATAACTGCGATTACAGGCATCTGCCACCACCCCCAACCAATTTTTGTATATTTAGCAGACATGGGGTTTCATCATGTTGGCCAGGCTAGTCTTGAACTTCAACCCTGACCTCAGGTGATCCCCTCGCCTCAGCCTCTGAAAGTGCTGGGATTGCAGGTGTGAGCCACCACACCCGGCCCCTACTTTGGGTTTCTGATTTATCCCTCAGTGAACAAGCATCCCAGTCCATTTTTTGGGTCTGATCTCCTTGGCTCTGCTCCCCCCAGTTTTTTTAAATTGTGGTGGAATACCTTTTTTCGGTTTTTTTTTTTTTTTTGAGACAGAATCTCGCTCTGTCGCCCAGGCTGGAGTGCAGTGGCGCCATCTCGGCTCACTGCAGCCTCCACCTCCAGGGTTCAAGTGATTCTCCTGTCTCAGCCTCCTGAGTAATTGGGACTACAGGCACCTGCCACCACGCCCAGCTAATTTTTTTGTAGTTTTGGTAGAGATGGGGTTTCACCGTGTTAGCCAGGATGGTCTCAATCTCCTGACCTTGTGATCCACCTGTCTCAGCCTCCCAAAGTGCTGGGATTACAGGCGTCAGCCACCACACCTGGCTGGAATACCATTTTTTAAGTGTACGGTTCAGTGTTAATACATTCATGTTGCTGTGTCATAACCGTCACCACCATCCATCTCCAGGACTTTTTCAGCTTACAGAACTCAAACTCTGTACCTGTGAAACGACTTCTCATTCCTCCCACCAGCCTCCTAGCGCCTGCGGTGGTGGTGTCTCTGAATGCTGACTGTTCTAAGTCCACGTACAAGTGGAATCATACAGTATTTGTCCTTTTGTGACTGGTTTATTTTACTTAGCATAATGTCCTCAAGGGTCATCGGTCATCAGGATTTTTTTTTTTTTTTTTGGACAGGATCTCACTGTCACCCAGGCTGGAGTACAGTGACATGATCATGGCTTACTGCAGCCTTGACTTCCTGGGCTCAAGCCGTCCTCCTGTCTCAGCTTTCCACGTGACTGGGACTACAGGCATGCCACTTTGCCCAGCTAACTTTATTATTTGTAGAGACAGGGTCCCACTGTGTTATGCAAGCTGATCTTAAACTCCGGGGCTTAAGGGATCCTTCTGCCCCTGCCTCCCAAAGTGCTGAGATTAGAGGTGTGAGCCACCATGCCTGGCCTTCTTCCTTTTTAAGATTGGATAATAAGTGCGGTGGCTGATGCCTGTAATCACAGCACTTTGGGAGGCCGAGGCGGGTGGATCACTCAAGGAGTTGGAGACCAGCCTGCTCAACATGGCGAAACCCTGTCTCTACTAGAAATACAAAATTAGCTGGACGTGGTAGAGCATGCCTGTAATTCCAGCTGCTCAGGAGGCCAAGGCAGGAGAATCACTTGAACCCAGGAGGCAGAGGTTGCAGTGAGCCGAGATCACACCACTGCACTCCAGCCTGGGTGTCGGAATGAGACTTGGTTTCACAAAAAAAAAAAATCTGACCTCTATTTCTTAGTGTGGAGTAGCCGCGTGGGGTGTATCCTCATCTGTGAATGGACACTTGGGTGGCTTCCACCTCCAGGCAATTGTGAGTAGAGCTGCTGTGAACATGGGCGTAAAAGTCTCTCTCCAGACCCTGCTTTCAGTTCGTTCGCAAGCAGCCTGGCAGTGGAGTTGCGAACGACGTGGTGGTTGTGTGTTTCATCTTTCGAGGAGCCGCCAGGCTGTTTTCCACAGTGGCTCTGCTGTTGGACTTTCCCAGCAGCAGCGTGGAGGCGTCCGGTTTCTCCACGTCCTCACCAGTACTCTGTTCTGTTTTTTTGGTAGTAGCCATTCCAGTGGTGGGAGGTAACACCTTCCTGGCTTTTGATCTGCCTTCCCTGAAGGTTTGTGCCGAGCTGTCTTGTTTTCATGTGCTCGGTAGCTCATTTGTCCTGGGTCTGCCTTGAAGAAACGTCTTTTGCTCAGTTTTGAATCCTTGCAAAACTGTGTTTAAAACAGCAGGTCTGAGTGTTGTCTGTGAACCCCTGAGAGTCCTTGAGACCCTTTCAGGGGACCCTGAGGTCAAAACTATATTTATTTATTTTTATTTTATTTTATTTTACTTTTTTGAGACAGTCTGCCTCTGTTGCCCAGGCTGGAGTGCAGTGGTATGATCTCAGCTCACTGCGACCTCCGCCTCCCGGGTTCAAGCTATTCTCCTGCCTCAACCTCCTGAGTAGCTGAGATTATAGGCACAGGCCACCATGCCTGGCTAATTTTTGTAATTTGGTAGTGGCTAAATTTTGTGTTTCAGTTGGTCAGGCTGGTCTCGAACTCCTGACCTCAAATGATCCGCCCACCTCGGCCTCCCATGCCACTTTACTTCATGTCTGTGCTGTAGTAGTAAGAATTGTAATTTAATTAAATCTTACACTTGAGTACAGATGTTTTATTTATTATTATTTGTAAGGTCTTTTAAAAAAACTTTACTAAAGTAATATTTATGTGCCATGAAATTGACCCATTTTAAGTATACAGTTCCATGATTTTATAAGTACATCCCTATGATAAAATTTAATTTATAAATTAGGCACAGTAAGAGATTAACAGCAATAGCCAATCATAAAATAGAGCAATTGCAATAAAAATGTGATCATGGTCTCTCAGAAGAGCTCACTTTACTGCACTCAGCCATCTGATGACGTGAGATGAAACGCTCGCGTGATGACACGGAGGCCTTGCCATGTGGCATTGGGCCCCTCGTGATCTCCTGCCGATGCGTCAGGAGGAAGATCATCTGCCCCCAGTGATCGTGGGTCACAGCCACAGTGAGCACAGCACCACCCTGCTCCCAACGGTTGTTGGTGGCCAAGAGGGCTGCTAGATGACTAGTGGGCAGTTAGCGTCGTGGACAGCGTGGATCTGCTGGACAAAGGGAGGATTCGTGTCCCAGGTGGGACAGAGGAGGTCGGCACAGGATTTCATCTTGCTACTCAACACAGAACATCATTTAAAATTTAGGAATTATTTTTGGAATTGTCTAATATTTTCAGACCACAGGTAACTGAAATTGTGGAAAGCCAGAAAGCAGAGGAGGGGTCCTGCTGTGCATGTCTCTCAGTACTCAGCATGGCGGAATGGCAGCGCCGGTAGAGCCCCTGCTAGCACTCAAGTCCAGCGGCCTCAAAGGGCAGCACGTGCAAGGCTTGAGCTGCGGCTGACCCTGTGCGCTCTCCGTGGAGCACACATTCATGACGAAGACTGGCAGACATACCGGGGCATACAGGTCCAGGTCCTGGCAGGAACAAAGTGAGCCCGCGGCTTCAAGAGGAACAATGGACAGTGTTAGCAGTATTAAAATTGAAGCTTTCAGTTGAAAATTGGTTTGTGTGCTCACCAGCTTCTCGGTGAGTCAGGACTTTCTCAGGTGACCATTGCAGGATGTCACAGAATCATGCCTTTGTAAAAGACCCATTCAAAGTTCAAGATAGACCAATGGATTTCAGAGAAGCCAAGCTGGGAAAGGGTGGTGATAGGATTCGATTGCAGCTCACTGTAAGAAGCCTTCCCATGCTGAGTGTGGTGTCAGGAAGAAGCTCTCAGCACATCTGAAAAGGCTTTTAGATGCCCCTCCCTTTCTAGCTGAGTCTGTAAGTGGGTCGGTAATGTCCTCTCCTGCTTCAGCCACAGCAGCCCTTCGTGGCTGATCGCACACAGATGGGAGGCCAGGGGTTTTCCAGGGTTAGCATTCAAGGGATTCGCAAAAAGGCAAAGAATGCCACTCCTCTCACCAAGTATTTTAAACTAGTTTCATAAATATTGGTTACTATCTATTGGATACCTTGTTGTTCAATAATGAGTTATCTTTAAAGGCCTTTCTCAATTTCTAATACCATTATACATGTCAATAGAAATGACCCATGTGAACCAAGGAAACAGGGAATGGATATTTACCGTATTCAAAATCAGAAGAGACATTTAAAGATATTTCATGTGGGCTGTGCTGGAGCGTGAGCTGAGCCTCACTTCCTGCCGTCTCTGTTTAGTTTCTGGATTTTCCACGTTTCCTGTCTGTTTCCCTGATCCAGTTTGGGTTTGTTGCTGCTGAGCATGCAGGTTCCCTTTCTGTAGTTACATTGTTCAGTAAAAAAAAAATGAGGCTCAACACAGAGCATGATGTATATTCTCAGGTAAAAGGGGGAATGATTGATGGATGGAGCCCCAGTATATTCATAACTGCCTCTGGCAATGGCCGTGGAGTAGGAGGTCGACTTCACAGTGTACCTTTTAGAGTGGGTGGATATTTTTTATTTACAAGTATTTCATTTTATTATGAAATATTTCATATATGTAAAATAACACAATGTTTACACAGACATGAAGATTAATAAGAGAATAAAATAGTTGGCCGGGCGCGGTGACTCATGCCTGTAATCCCAGCACTTTGGGAGGCCGAGGTGGGTGGATCACCTGAGGTCGCAAGCTCAACACCAGCCTGACCAACATGGAGAAACCTCATCTCTACTAAAAATGCAAAATTAGCCAGACGTGGTGGTGCATGCCTGTAATTCCAGCTCTTTGGGAGGCTGAGGCAGGAGAATCACTTGAACCTGGGAGGTGGAGGTTGCAGTGAGCTGAAATCGTGCCATTGCACTCCAGCCTGGGCAACAAGAACAAAACTCCATCTCAGAAAAAACAAAAACAAACAGTTGCTACTGTGCTGACATTCCAGTGAAGAACAAGACCATCGTCCTGCCTGGAAGCCAGAAATAGTATTAGACATTTCAGCAGTGAAGGAGCTGCCTCCGCCTGCTCCAGCAGCCTCTGTCCTTGTCCTCTTCTGGCCTGAGGCCGTGTCTTTGTACGCAGTATCTGCAGGACTGTCTTTATACTGTTAGAATCACAATCCACATAAATTTTGGGTTTGAAGTCCCAGTTAGAAACAGAAGAGTATACAGTTTGTATACCAGAAGATCTTTATTTTTGCTTCCATTTTCGGATAATTTCTTTTTTTTTTTTTTTTTTAAACAAATTGCTTTTTAAACTATGAAAGTAAGGCTGGGGACGGTGGCTGACACCTGTAATCCCAGCTCTTTGGGAGGCCGAGGTGGGCGGATCACCTGAGGTCAGGAGTTAGAGACCAGCCTGGCTAGCATGGCAAAACCCCATCTCTACTAAAAATACAAAAATTAGCTGGGCATGGGGGTGTCCACCTGTAATCCCAGCTACTCAGGAGGCTGAGGCAGGAGAATTGCTCAAACCCATGAGGCAGAAGTTGCAATGAGCCTGGATCACTCCACTGCACTCCAGCCTGGGCAACAGAGCAAGACTCTGTCTCAAAAAAAAAAAAAAAAAGGAAAAATGGACTGGCAGAAGTCGAGAAAATAAAATCTAAAGCCTCTTCCCACATTCCCAACAGTTGGGTGTGTTCCTACACAGATAAAAGTTCACATTTTAAAAAGGTGGATGGGACAGCAGTGTTCTTTTTGCCTGACATCTGCTTTAGGTGTGTCCCAGCTGGATGTGCAGGCCAACTGTGCTGCTTTCCAGAGCCATCTTCCCCTTTACTCTGGCCAGGGGCAGGGCAGCGCTCAGCACCCCTGGGCAGGTGGCCCCCGAGAGCTGAACACTGTCACCCATCAGCGTCTGGTGGCAGCCCCACGCTCGCCTTCTCGGCTTGCTCTTCGGTGCTTGCTGGTTTGTTCTCTTCTGCCTTATTCCTCTTTTCTCCCCCTGCCAATATCAGTGAGAAAGGATCTTTTTTGACAGCAGGTTCATAGGTGATGTCCTAAAACTTTTTGTAAATAGAAGAACAATAACATTTAGCCACCACCCAGATACATATTCTAGATGAAAAAGTAGTACAGAGGCCGAGTGCGGTGGCTCATGCCTGTAATCCCAACACTTTGGGAGGCTGAGGCGGGCAGATCACAAGGTCAGGAGTTCAAGACCAGACTGGCCAACATGGTGAAGCCCTGTCTCTACTAAAAATATAAAAATTAGCTGGGCGTGGTGGTGTCCACCTGTAATCCCAGCTACTCAGGAGGCTGCGGCAGGAGAATCGCTGAAACCCAGGAGGTGCAGGGTGCCGTGAGCCAGGATTGCGTCATTTCTCTCCAGCCTGGGTGACAGAGCGAGACTCCGTCTGAAAAACAGGAAAAAGGAACACAGAAAAGCTGTGGTTTCTGTTGTCAGCACTTTTCTGTACTTGGACATTTTTTACGATGAGCTTTTGTTACTTGTTTAGTTACACACGTCATTTTGAATGCTGCATGGGTATTTTCAGAGGCAAACCATGAAGAGCTCTGTGGTGTGTTGAGTCTCTCTTAGATGTATGACTGCATAGTCGGTTTTTCTTTAAATCTCTCTGAGGCTCTGGATTTTTGAACCCCCTATAGAATAACATTTCCCAACCTCTTTTGTTTGTTTTGTTTTGTTTTTTTGAGATGGAGTCTCGCTCTGTCACTCAGGCTAGAGTGCAGTGGCGCAATCTTGGCTCACTGCAAGCTCCACCTCCCGGGTTCACGCCATTATCCTACTTCAGCCTCCCGAGTAGCTGGGACTACAGGCGCCTGCCACCATGCCAGGCTGATTTTTTGTATTTTTTTTTTTTTAGTAGAGATGGGATTTCACTGTTAGCCAGGATGGTCTCGATCTCCTGACCTCGTGATCCTCCCGCCTCGGCCTCCCAAAATGCTGGGATTACAGGCGTGAGCCACTGTGCCTGGCCTCCCAACCTCTTTTGACTTATGTGTGATCTCTGAAATGCTTTTAGAAATTTTAAAAATTAGTTTGTCATTTTTGCATTTCCAGATAAGCAATTTTAAGTTTACTTTCTTTCATGTTTAATTTGGATTGATATTGTTATTATGTTGTGTTGAGTTGGTTTTAATGCAAGCTTAAGTGTTAATGATGTTTAAGATTAAAATTTTAAATGATTTAAAATCTAACTGCAGTTAACCCATTGAAAAAATTTCTAAAATCACTTAGATACTATATGCCATATTTGGTTTTAAACAATGTATACATATTATCTATTCAAAAAAGTACATTTTTAAAAAGTGATTCAGTAATTAAACACTTAGATGTCTTATATTCTGCAGTGAAAAGTCGAGGTTTCCTTTACTAGCTCTGATGTTCTGTTGAAGATGAAGTTTTGTGATTGTTATTTATGAGCAAAGTGTAAAAGCCCTGTTTAAATTCCAGAAATATCTTGAAATGCTCTGTGAGAATTTTCATAAGAGAAATGCAGATGTACAGAGGTGGCCAAGGGCACCCTGAGCACACCTGCAGGCTTCTGATCATTGTTAATGCTTCTCATTGATGTCTGTGTCAGCAGAAATACAGTTAACATCCAGGTGTACCTAGATGAGCCTGGGCCAGGGCTGGAAGCAAGGCTCTAGGGCTTTTCTGGTTTAAGGGGAAAATTAATACTCAGACAGTTGGTATGCATGAACCCTCCACAAAGTGACTCTGAAACGGGCTGTTTCCTCTGACCAAGGCGCCATGGGTTCCTGGCAGCCTCTGGGGAACTGCTGTGCCTGGGCAGGTGCAGCTGCCTGGCTCAGCCTCTCCAGGCTTATCCCACTCACCTCCCCGTTCAGTCCCCGCTGCTGTGTGGCTCACCATCAGGCCTGGGTAAACATGGCCTCTGCCCTCTCCCACCCCCAACCCCGGCAGCTGCCCTTGTGCAGTTAGGCTCTTGTGGACCCTTTCTGATCTCACTTTTGTTTCCATAGGGAACTGTACCTGGGGAATGAATTGTAGGTTTATACACCCTGGAGTGAACGACAAGGGGAACTACTCCCTAATCACCAAAGCCGACCCCTTCCCGCCTAATGGCGCCCCGCCTCTCGGACCTCACCCGCTGATGCCCGCCAATCCTTGGGTGCGTGATGCCTCTTCCTTCATTGTTAGCACATCAGCCAGCTGAGCTCTGTCTGAATCTCAAGCTTAAGACAAGTCGCTGTGCCTTAGCGCAGGCTCAGTGCCCCCTTTCAGCTGCTTCTGTTGTACCGAGTGGAAGCAGGCCTCGGCTTTCTGGGGACGGAGTGAGGCTTGGTGGAAGGAGAGCGGCCACAGGCGGCCAGCTGGTGTTGTAGTTGATGTTTTTACTGTCTGGTTTCTCTGTAGACTTGAAAGTTTTACTTTCTCACCTTCTCCCTTCTCATTTTTCAACAGGGTGGGCCGGTAGTTGATGAAATTTTGCCTCCACCCCCTCCAGAGCCCCCAACAGAGAGTGCCTGGGAACGAGGACTCCGGCATGCAAAGGAGGTAACAGGATTCGGCAGAAATCCTGACAAGAAAGATGCTATTACAGGAGTGGTTCTTGACAAAACTGAAATTTCCTCAGTCCAGAGACAGCCATAGAAAGCCCCAGAAAAAAAGCTCCGAAGTTAGGGGTCGGTTTCTGTGGTGTCTTTTTTTTTTTTTTTTTGTGAGACGGGTGTTTCGCTCTTGTCGCCCAGGCTGGAGTGCAATAGCCCAATCTCGACTCATCGTAGCCTCCACATCCCAGGTTCATGTGATTCTCCTGCCTCGGCCTCCCAAGTAGCTGGGATTACAGGCATGCGCCACCAGGCCCAGAAAGATGGAGGATTAGATCTAACTGTCTCAGGCAGCAACCCAGTAGGCCAGGAAGTTCAGTCCAGGGCATACCCACTGTCTTCATGGGGCTGGATCAGCACTGGGCCCCCGACTGGCGCTGCCCAGGAGCGCAGGGTGCAGTCTCCAGCCACTCACAGAAAGCCTGGTGAGGCTGCCCTCGCCGCACCCCGGGATCTGCGCCCCATGCTCCTGAGACTGTTCTTCTGGAGAGAGCTTGGGGCTTTCTGGCCCCGTCACTGCACACTCCCTCCCTCTAGGCCCATGTTGGCCCCAGTGTATGAACTTAAGCTCTGGGAACCACTCTGCCGGCACCCAGCCCCGCTTCCTCATATTCCTGGTCAGCCTCTCTGCTGGGAAATGATGGACAAGATGTTCCGCCTCACTCCCTCGGCATGTCACCTCCTTCCCTCTGAGACTCCAGCCACTCCACGTGCTGCTTGTCACTGAGTAACTGAACCGTGAGTTCAGTTCCAAGGGTGGTTGAAGGAAGTGATAAGTACCTCACGTGGGCACACGGAGGCTGGGGGCAGCTGTTCATGCAGAGACGGGCACAGACTGCCCTGCCCAGAAAGACGCCTGTGCTGTGCCCGCCCCTCACCCTCGAGCACTTGCAGCCGGCGGCTCCTGCTCCTGGGGGGCTGCTGCGGTCGGGTGGGGCGGCCGCTTTTGTGTTTCCTAACAGCGACGCCCAGTATTCCACTCCGTGTTGACTTCTTTCTTCTTACAATGGTAGGTTTTAAAAAAAGCAACTATCCGAAAAGAACAGGAGCCTGACTTTGAAGAGAAAAGGTTTACGGTGACCATTGGCGAAGACGAACGGGAATTTGACAAAGAAAATGAAGCTTTTCGAGATTGGAATTCTCGGATCCCGAGAGATGTCAGAGACACAGTGTAAGGAATGACCCCGCCTGCCCCTCCGGTTCCTCCCTGCCTGCGGCCATGTCCGGGGCCCCAGGGTGCACTCGGCCGGGCCCAGCCCCACTTGCTGGAGTCGCAGTGACATGCCTGAGAGCGTTCAGGCATGGTTCTCACAGCTCATCTCAGCTTTTTGCTTCTAGGAAGGAAGCGTTGCGGCTCTGTGCTGCGGGCCTTGACTGGCAGCACTCACACCACTGTGGTTCCTGAGCTCTGAGAGTTTTTGCAGCTGTCCTCGAGGCCTCTAGAGCCTCCCAAGTCTGTGTTTCTGGCTCCTTACCCTCCCCACATTAGCCAGGAGCCAGGAAATGTGTGGAGGTTGCCACAAGCCAGGAGCATAACAACTACAGCCTCTTCGCTGTCAGTGCTGTTTTGTCTTCACTGCTTGGCTCCTTCAGGGCATTGATGGCTGGTGTTTTTGTTTTGTTTTGTTTTGTTTTTTCTGGGACGGATTCTCACTCTGTCGCCCAGGCTGGAGTGCAGTGGCACAATCTCGGCTCACTGCAGCCTTCGCCTCCATGGGTTCAAGTGATTCTCCTGCTTCAGCCTCCCAAGTAGCTGGGACTACAGGCGTACACCACCACACCCAGCTAATTTTTGTATTTTTAGTAGAGATGGGATTTTGCCATGTTGGCCAGGATGTTCTCGAACTCCTGACCTCAAGTGATCCGCCCACCTCGGCCTCCCAGAGTGCTGGGATCACAGGCGTGAACCATTACGCCCGGCCCATTTATGCCTGGTGTTTAAAAATCCTGTCTTACAGAAGAAGTGCCTAGGTTGAAGGGTGGAAGTCAGACCTTGGGGGGATTACATGGCATACAAAGTGCTGTTTACAAAACTCTGCCTGTGGGCGACCCGGTGAGGTTCAGGGCGGGGAACTAGATTGTAATTCGCTCAAACCTGAATTGGCGCTCCATTATGCTGAGGCCTTAGCAGCCCTGTACATTTCTGGTAGCTATTAGGGAATCATAATCACTATGATTTCTGTCTGGAGTGATAATAAACGGCGCACAGAAAAGGAAGGTGTGCAGTGCGTGCACTCCAGGATTCGGTCCTGTTGACTTGGCCCTGCAAGGCCCTTCTCAAGGCCTTCTTGCTGCGAGCGGGCTCCCCTGGGCTTTTTGCCTGCGGGAGTTGGGGGAGGAAGCCCCGGTGGCCCACACCTGCCCCTGAAGGTGACAACTTAGAGGTTGAAGGGATAGGTATTTAAAGACTTGGTTAAAACGTGTACATTTTCTAATTAAATTTCGTGCGGAATGTCAGATCACAGAAAGATGCATTGGAGGAGTCAGAACTCTGCAGGATCCCCGGGGGTGTCTCCTGAAGCCCTGGAGTCCTTTGTGGTTTTTTGTTGTTGTTGTTAGATGTACGTATCGTGTTTCCTGCCCCAGAGCTCGTGGGCACAGAGGACTCTATAATATGTGTGGGGAATGATGGAATGATGGAGCTTAGAACCTGGGCATGATCCTTGACCTCTATTTCCAGTTTCCCTGACTGGAGCAGGGACCTGAAAACTGCCTGCTTGGAAGTGGTTCGGCAGGTCTCTCAGGTTTTTTGGAGTGCCCTCTGTGTGTGTTTTGCATATCAGTGTTGGTTACAGAAACAGGTGTCTCCCGTCCTGGCACCAGGTGACAGAAGCTGGCTCCTGGCTCTCTAGCTTCTCTCCCAGGAGCCAGTATCTACACTGTAGGAGGACCCCCAAATGCTAAAGCCTTGGTAGTCAGGGCTGAAAGGTTTTCACTGCCAGGTGACAGAAGCTGGCTCCTGGCTCTCTAGCTTCTCTCCCAGGAGCCAGTATCTACACTGTAGGAGGACCCCCAAATGCTAAAGCCTTGGCAGTCAGGGCTGAAAGGTTTTCACTGGTGTCTGAGAGCCAGATTTTTCTGTATGTTTGTGTTTTGTTTGTTTTTATAACTCTGCATGTTACAGTTAACCTGAGGCCTTTTGTGCCAGGCCTCCCCTGAGACCTGGTGAGTCAGGACCTCTGGGAACAGGGTCAGGGTGCATGTGTCACAGTGGCGAGGTGCCCTGGCTGTTTCTGATAGACACAGTGGGAAGAACTGTCAGTCTGCGTCCTGCCAGGAGGGTGGAGACCACCCTATGATTGTCACAAAGAGCATCTAGGGGAAAGTTGGGTCCACCAGATGGCTGCAGAGGAAAACAGTGAGTGGAGGGAGCCAGTGCGACTGGGCTGCTGAGACCCAGAGGGAGGGAGGGAGCTGCGCTGCAAGCTCAGGCGTCTTGGTGCGTGCTGTTGGCAGGAGTGGCTCCCCATGTCACCCAGCCTTCTCGGTCCTACCCGTGCCCACTTCAGGCTGGGCCTCACGTGGAACAGCTGGCAAAGCGGGCCACAGCTTGTAGGGTGTGCAGGAGGGTGGCTGGCAGCCCAATTGGCCGTCAGGCTCCAGGGCCTTCATGGCACAGAAGAGGCCAAGCCAGCAACACTCGCATGCTGGAATCCTGCTGCGTGACAGGCTTTGCATCCGGTGCCCCTGACCTGTTTTGGGTCACAGCAGGCCGAGGTCAGGGCCATGTCCCTGCTGCACAGGTGAGGAGAGTGCAGCCTGGATTGATAGCTGTGACCTCCTGGCGTGGGGCCTCACCCTCAGCCACGGCTGTCCCGGCAGTAGGTGAGAGGTCAGGTTCTCAGCCCCGCCCCGGACAGACTGAGTCTGAAACTCCAGGGAGAGCCCAGCCATTGGTTTGTTAAAAACAAGCCCTCCAGGTAATTCTGAGAATCATTGATTTTAAGTAATTCCAGGGACATAAACCCTCTAAAGATACCACGTCATTTTATTCCCTAATGTTGAGGGTTTTCTGTTGGCTTTTTGAGATGAGGTCTTGCTATGTTGCTCAGGCTGGTCTCCAACTGCTGAACTCAAGCAGTCCTCGTGCCTGAGCCTTCTAAGTTGCTGGGAATATGGACGTTAGCCACCTGATGTTGAGTTTTGCAGATAATTGTCACGTAGAAGCACCTTCATGCAGGCAGGCTTTGCTTACTACGGGATGGAGTAAACACGTCATTGTAGAACCAGTGGAATATGGTGCCTGTTCGAGAAGTCTTCAGGAAATAGTCTGACACTGTATAAAGGACAAGAAGATCGTTTTTCCTTTTGTTGGTGGTGTTTTCCTTTTTTTTTTTTTTGAGACAGAATCTCGCTCTGTCGCCCAGGCTGGAGTGCAGTGGCGCCATCTTGGCTCACTGTAGGCTCCCGGGTTCACGCCATTCTCCTGCCCTAGTCTCCCGCGTAGCTGGGACTACAGGCACCTGCCACCACACCCAGCTAATTTTTTGTGGTTTTTTTTTTAGTAGAGATGGGGTTTCACCGTGTTAGCCAGGATGGTCTCGATCTCCTGACCTCGTGATCTGCCCACCTCAGCCTCCCAAAGTACTGGATTACAGGCATGAGCCACCACACCCAGCCTGTTTTTTCTTTATATCTCTTTTTGAATTAAAAATTCTCCTAGCAGGATCACTTAGTAAAAATAATACTTTGCAGCTGGGCGCGGTGGCCCACACCTGTAATCCTGGCACTCTGGGAGGCCGAGGCGGGCGGATTGCCTGAGCTCAGGAGTTCGAGACCAGTCTGAGCAACATGGTAAAACCCTGTCTCTACTAAAATACAGAAGAAATTAACAGGGCATGGTAGTGTGCTCCTGTAATCCCAGTTACTCGGGAGGCTGAGGCAGGAGAATTGCTTGAACCTGGCAGGCGGAGGTTGCAGTGAGCCAAGATTGTGCCACTGCACTCCAGCCTGGGCGGCAGAGTGAGACTCCTTATCTTTTTTTATTTTTATTTTATTTTATTTTATTTATTTGTTTTTTTTTTTTTGTTTTTGTTTTGTTTTTTTTTTTGAGACGTGCAATGTGTGCCTGTAATCCCAGCTACTCAAGAGGCTGAGGTGGGAGAATCTCTTGAACCCGAGAAGTGGAGGTTGCAGCAACTGAGATGGTGCCACTGCACTCCAGCCTGGGCGACAGAGTGAGACTCTCAAAAAACAGAACAAAAAACTCTCACATATGTAAGACTTTAAGAAATGACGGCCAGGCGCGGTGGCTCACACCTGTAATCCCAGCACTTTGGGAGGCCGAGGCGGGCAGATCACAAGGTCAGGAGATTGAGACCATCCTGGCTAACACCGTGAAACCCCGTCTCTACTAAAAAAAAAAATACAAAAAAATTAGCCGGGCGTGGTGGCGGGCGCCTGTGGTCCCAGCTACTCGAGAGACTGAGGCATGAGAATGGCGTGAACCCGGGAGGCGGAACTTGCAGTGAGCCAAGATGGTGCCACTGCACTCCAGCCTGGGCAACTGAGTGAGACTCTGTCTTAAAGAAAAAAAAAAAGAGAAATGTCATCTTTGCATAGGGCTGCTGTACCCAGAATGTTCTACCTGTCCAATAGGGACATGTGACCCAAAGACACGAGGGGCCTCTGGTGTGCACAGGATGTCGCCGGTGAGAAATGCGGTCGTCAGTAGTAGCTCCACCATGAACAGAGTTTCTGATTAAATCAGCCTCAGGCTGTCAGGCCATGGCCAGGGCCACGGACTGGGCCCTGCCAACTTCCCATACGCCCGCAGCACAGGAAGTGGTGCCGTGCCAGTGTATTAGAGGCGGGAGTGCAGGCTGCTGTTCTTTGGAGTAGGATGTCAGGCTGGGATACAGAGAAACCAGAACAGTAATTTTCAAAAAGCACCCTCCCTTTCCTCAGGTGACAGGTCTGCCAGATGCTCGTCGAGCACCTCCTTTGTCCCAGAGGCTTACCTGAGAGAGTACAAGTGGATTTCCCTGGGATTTGCTGGTGCTCTGTAGGGAAGCCCCCTGAGTGAGCAGGGAGGGAGGGTTGGGCTACCTGGAGAGTGAGACAGGGCCTGCTCCACATGGGCAAGCCCACAGTCCCACAGACTCTGAGGGCAGATGGGTGTATGGGTGCCCAGGCATTGCTGTGGCCTCTTCATGCCTTCGGGGACCTCATCCCCTGCCTTCACTTTCAGTAGCCAACATTGCATCAGGAAGGTGGGCAACAGGCAGGTGGGCACTACCCAGACCATGCTGGGTGGGGTGAGGGACAAGAGGCAGCAGGGGGCTGCATCACTGCTCCCTTAGTGAACTGCCTGGGACCCTCCTTTTCACCTTGGGTCTCTGCAGCAGGCAGGGGCATGTGAGCACCTGACTCCCACCCTTTGCAGAGCACAGCCTCCCTCCACCTGGGTTGAGGTCAGCACGATTTCAGCCTGAATTGTGCAAATGCACAATTTCATTGTGTAATATTGCATAACCCTTAGATCAAAAGTGGGTCATGTTCGACATTTTAGAACTTTTTCTAGTACTTTTTGAGCTCCAGTTTCCTTGTCATTGAAATGAAATGGTTAAACAAAGTGATCTCCAAGCTCCAAACGTCTGATTCTTACACGTTCTCTAATTGCTCAACTTTTCACCTGCCGTGCCTCTCCCTGGGCAGGGCTGTGGGCAGAAACC
Source organism: Mandrillus leucophaeus (assembly GCF_000951045.1). Taxonomy (NCBI): domain Eukaryota; kingdom Metazoa; phylum Chordata; class Mammalia; order Primates; family Cercopithecidae; genus Mandrillus; species Mandrillus leucophaeus. Next base: position 6,001,667 of record NW_012098098.1, read on the forward strand.
ACCTGCCTCTGGTGGGCGTGTCCAATAGTTCCTCTCGGCCAGAACCTCGGGTTCTCCCCTCCAGCGAGGAGTAGTGCACTCCACGTGCCAGTGCTGAGTCTGACACTGCCCAGACCTCTGGGGACGCGGGGCCTGTGGAGTGCAGAATGCATGTGTGTGCACAGGACGCTGTTGGTGCTGGCTGGTTAAGTGGTGACTGCAGAATGAGGTGCGAGCCTCCCATTTGCTGCGAGCCAGCTTTGCCCAAGCTCGCTTGATCACAGAACCCTTTTCTCAAAAGGCCCATTAACATTTTGGGTTCCCTAAAACAGTTTGGGAAGTGTTTGTGCAGACCGTGATACTGCCCAGTAGCATTTATTTTTAAATTGAATTAAATACCCTTCCAAATTCATTTCAAGAGTGTTTCAGAATTTTTCACGATAGTGCTGAGGAGTCCGTTGTTGGCATGGTTGCAATTCCTGGTGGCGTGCCGTGTTGACACGTTCTCCAGCACACGGTTGCGGTTCCCGGTGGCGTGCTGTGTTGACACGTTCTCCAGCACACGGTTGCGGTTCCCGGTGGCGTGCCGTGGTGGCACGTTCTCTAGCGCGCGGTTGCGGTTCCCGGTGGCGTGCCGTGGTGGCACGTTCTCTAGCGCGCGGTTGCGGTTCCCGGTGGCGTGCCGTGGTGGCACGTTCTCTAGAGCACGGTTGTGGTTCCCGGTGGCGTGCTGTGTTGACACATTCTCCAGCACACGTTTGCGGTTCCTGGTGGCGTGCTGTGGTGGCACGGTCTCTAGAGCGCATGCTGCGGAGCAGATGGTTCCGAGGCAGCCCCGCTGAGGAAATGCTGTGTGCCTCCTTCCTATCCACTCACCCATGACTTCCAGAAAGCCTGCAGGAAAGAGGCCTTTTCATTTTGCTTCAGTGCAGTTTCCCAAAAACAAATTTGCTAGCACAGCCCTCTTGTCAGAGAACACACACCCTCACACTCATTTTGGGAAAGGCTTTTCTGCCCTGCTGGGCTCATGCAATCCTCCTGCCTCAGCCCGCCAAGTAGTTGGGGCCACAGCCGTGCGCCTCCAGACCTGGCTACTTTTGTATTTTCGTAGAGACGGGGTCTCGCATGCTGTCCAGGCTTCCTCTTCGTTTTTATGTAGCATGATGTCATGTCACCACAGGTCTCTACAGATGTTTACTGAGTATCATAATTCAGTGTGATTTGAGTAGTGTGCGTATTCGATTGAATGAGGTCGGACTGATTGGAACGAACTGAAGCTGTGTCCTTTGGGAGAGCCAGTGCTAGGCCATGTGGAGAGTTGAGGAGATGACCTCGAGGGTGTCAGTGGCCACCTATAGCTGGAGCCACCGCAAGCCATGATGCATCAGGTTCCCACCCAGTCTACCCAAAGCAGAGGGTTGGCCTGCGGCTGAGACTACCCTGGAGGGCTGTCCAGGGACCTCCTGTTTCTGGTGTGCACCTTGTTTCCTCTGCTCTGCAGGAAAGGAGGTGCAGAGTTGTGGGCCCCGTCAGGAGCTTAGAGCAGACCCCACCACCCTGTGCGCAGTGGGGAAGACAGCCTGACCTTCCCAGCAGCGGGGCAGTTGACCCCTCCCGGTTCGAGGAAGAATCCCCTCTGTCGCTGAGACGCCACCTCTGGGCGTGCCTGGGTCTGTGTCTGGACCTCCTGCCTGCTTCTTCTGGCCGCAGGTTTTCATGTGCTGCGATGGCACTGGCTTAATTATACAGGCTTTTTAGGATGTTTAATGTCTCAGAGGTCGTGTCTGGCATGTCTTCATTTCCAGGGTTTTCTTGGCTGGTCTTGGGGTCTGATTTTTCACGTGAACTTGGGTGTCAGCTTGTCTGGCTCCGTAAAGAGGCTCATTGGTGTTTTTGCTGGGATTGTGTTACATTTATAAGCCAGCATAGGAAGGACTGACTTGTGGGCGATTCCGAGCTGTCCTGTCCCAGTGCAAGAGGCGTCTCCCCATTTATTCACGCACGCTTTGTGTCTCTCAGAGGCGTCTCCCCATTTGTTCATGCACGCTTCATGT
>NW_012098098.1:6005553-6016822 GCF_000951045.1 Mandrillus leucophaeus
AAACTGGTTCTTGCTATAGTTTTGGGAGGTTTTTTTTGGTTTTTGTTTTTTGTTTTTTGAGATGGGGTCTCACTCTGTCACCCAGGCTGGAGTGCACTGACGCAGTCTCGGCTCACTGCAACCTCTACCTTCTGGGTTCAAGCGATTCTCCTGCCTCAGCCTCCTGAGTAGCTGGAACCACACGCATGCACCACCATGCCCAGCTAATTTTTTGTATTTTTTTTAAAGATGGGATTTTACCATGTTTCCCAGGATGGTTTTGAACTCCTGAGCTCAAGCAATCCACTTGTCTCGGCCTTCCAGAGTGCTGGGGTTACAGATATGAGCCACTGCGCCCGTCCTGGTTTTTTCTTTTTCTTTCTTTCTTTCTTTCTTTCTTTTTTCTTTTTTCTTTTTTGGAGATGGAGTTAACTCTGTTGCCCAGGCTGGAGTCCAATGGCATGATCTCAGCTCACTGCAACCTCCGCCTCCCAGGTTCAAGTGATTCTCCTGCCTCAGCCTCCTGAGTTGCTGGGATTACAGGTGCCCACCATCACACCTGGCTAATTTTTTGTATTTTTAATAGAGACGGGGTTTTGCCATGTTGGTCAGGCCGGTCTCAAACTCCCGACCTCAGGTGATCTGCCTGCCTCGGCCTCCCAAAGTGCTGGGATTACAGGTGTGAGCCCCAGAACCCAGCTCGGCCTGGTTTTGAAAATGAGATTTGCCAGTATACTTAATGATGCCTGTGTCTCCCTGATCGGGTGTGTCACTCTTCCCTGCCCCTCAGTGATCTCGTTTAGGATGTAGCGGCTGTTTTCATCTACTTCAGCCAGCTTGTTAAGTGTGTTCCTGCTGGCCTGCTGCACCTCACTGCTCTCACGGAAGACTGGTCTATACTGAGATTTCCTCCCTGGAAATCTCCCTGGTCTGAGCCTCAGTTTAGCGTATTGATTAATTAAGTGCTTCAGACTGTGAGTTCCTCATCTTAACTGTTAGGGTGATTTGACGAAGTGCTCCAGGGAAGGGTCCGTTAGAAGCTGCTGTGTAGTTCCTGCTCTGTGACTGCAGGGACAGTCATGAGCTTTGAGGACCAGGTGCGGCTGTCTCCTCAGGAGCCCATCAGGGTGAGCTCACCGAGAGGAGAGGGCCCTATTGTGCCGGAGAAGTCCCCCTGCTCAATCCTCTCGTGCCCCATCTCTCCATAGAGCAGCTTCCTCATTGCAGGTGGGCTGCAGGGTCCTGCTCCCTACCCCTGGGCAGGGCACCCTGGAATGTGGGAGAAAGCCCCAGGAATCCCTTTCCACTGTGTTCTTCTCTGCTGTGTCCGAGGGAGGGGCAGCAGGGAGGCTGGGGGTGCACCCCACATCTCCCCAGCAGAGGCCTCGAGCCTGAAACTCGTCAGGTGCACTGTAATTGGACTTTATTCAGTTTTAACGTTGAATATTAGAGCAAATGAATGAGTAAGAGCAAAGAGAAAGTTGGAAAGGGCATCTGAGGATTGTACTAGAAGAACAGGAGCAGCCTTTTGGATGCCCGCTCTGCTCCAGAGGCAGGGCATGTGCACTGCTGTGGCTGCACCCACCTGGGACAAGCCTGGAACTCCCGTCTCTGGGTGGACGAATGGATTTGCCCAGGCCACATGGCAGAAGGCCATCTGTCCCAGCGGCATTGGGCTGTGACTGCAGAACTGCTGCCTTGAGTTAGTCTAGAACTGGCGGTTGGGATGATTTCACTCCTAGTTCATGTTTGCTCTAATTTGTCATCTGACCCGGTTTTTAACATTGTGTTTTAAGGAGAGAGTTGGGAATTAGATCCCCACTGGAGGGTGCTCCCTGATCCTGCCTCTCTCTTGCCATCTCCTCTGTCCTCCACCGCAGAGTTCAGCCATAGTCGTGTGCACTTGGCGTTTTGTGTGTAGGTTTGTGGGGTTTAGGTGTGATTTTGTGACACAGATCGCGTGGTGTTGGAGCCAGGGCTTTCAGTGCCTCAGTCACCCAAATAACGCACTGTGTCCCCATGTGTTTGGCTTTTTAACAAAGGAAAGGGAGCGGGAGCGAGAGAGAGAGAACAGACAGCGCGAGCGCGAGCGGGAGCGGGAGCGGGACCGAGAGCGGGAGCGCCGGCAGAGGGAGCGTGAGCGAGAGCGGGAGCGTGAGCGCGACAAGGAGCGGCAGCGGAGGAAGGAGGAGTGGGAGCGTGAGCGAGCCAAGCGGGACGAGAAGGACCGGCAGCACCGTGACCGCGACCGGGAGAAGGAGCGGGAGAAGGAGAAGGGGAAACCCAAGCCCCGCTCCCCGCAGCCACCAAGGTAGACCGTGGTTCCCGAAGCCCAGGGGTGTGGGGGGTCCGGCACGCAGTCTGTACCTAGCCCCCCGACCTGCAGGTCCGGCAGGCAGTCTGTACCTAGCCCCCCGACCTGCGCTTCCACTCTGCTACCCACAGCTCTGGAGCCCAGGGGAGGAGTGCAGGCCCACGGCCCGAACCTGTGGTTCCAAACCCAAAGCTCTCCGACGCAGGGCCTTTCTGTAAAACTCCCAAGGTGGTGACATCTGCCCTGAGCTCCTGGGAGGCTGTTCTTGTTCTAGGGGATCTCACTGATGTGAAAGTGCTTACAGTCCACATGCAAACATCAGTGTGCTTTAACAGACACTGCCCTTGTATACCACGCATGGTGTGTAACTCACACCCTGGGCGCCATGTTACTGTTCTCAGCAGAGTTCTGAATTCCAAAGCACGCCTGGCCCCCGGAGCTTGGGATTGGGCTCAGGTGCTGTGGGGTGTCCGTGTTGCTGGCCAGGGGGAGGCGCTCCAGCAGCCGGCATGCAGGGGAGAGCTGGGGTCCTGCCGTTTCCTTTGTGCGGTGGATGCCTTGGGTGCAGAATGATCCTTGCTGCCAGCTGCTGGGGGAACAGCGAAGACCCATGAGACAGGCAGGCGCTGGGGCTCGGGACAGCCGTTTTTTCCCTTCAAATATACTTGACTATTAGAGCAGAATGGATGGGCCTCTGGACATTAGAGTACTGGATGATGTTTTTTGTGGGTGTTTCTTACAACTTTATTGAAATATAATTCATGTACCATGCAACATACCCATTTAAAGTGTACAATTCAGTGGTTTCTAGAATATTCAGAGTTGTGCAGCCATCATCACAATCAATATGGGAACACTTTTGTCTCCCAGAGTGAAACCTTGCGGTGGCTTACACTTGTATCCCTGCACTTTAGGAGGTTGAGGCAAGTGGATTGCTTGAAGCCGGGAGTTTGAGATCAGCCTGGGTAGCAAAGCAAGACCCCATCTCTATTAAAAAAAAAAAAAAAGAAAATTAAAAATTAGCCTGGCGAGTTGGCATGAGCCTGTGGTCCCAGCTACTCAGGAGGCCAAGGCAGGAAGATTATGGGATCGCCTAGGTGTTGGAGGCTGCCATGAGCTACCCTCGCACAGCTGCACTCCAGCCTGGGTGACAGAGCGAGACCCTGTATCTTAAAAAAAAAAAAAAAAATTGTTTTAAAAAAATCTAGGCTGGGCACGGTGGCTTACGCTTGTAATCCCAACACTTTGGGCGGCCAAGGTGGACAGATTGCTTGAGCTCAGGAGTTGGAGATCAGCCTGGGCAACATGGCAAAATCCCGTCTCTACAAAAAAATACAAAAAGTTAGGGCGTGGTAGTGTGCCACTGTGGTCCCAGCTACTCAGGAGACTAATGCAGGAGGATTGCTTAAGCCCAGAAGGTTGAGTTGAGGTTGTAGTGAGCCAGGATTGTGCCATGGCACTCTAGCCTGGGTAACAGAGTAAGACTCTGTCAAAAAAAAAAAAGAAGAAGAAACCTTGTACCCATCAGCAGTCACTCTCCACTTTGCCCACACTTCCCAGTCTCTTAGCAGCTTTGTGTCTCTAGGGATCTGCCCGTTCAGAACATTTTGTAGGAACAAGTGTGCGATATACATGGCCTTTTGTAACCGGCCTCTTTCACTTCGAGCGTTTTTAACATTTGTCTACGCTGTGGCGTGGGTCAGTGCTTTACTCCTCCGTGGACACACCGCATCGCGTTTCTCCCTTCGTCTGTTGATGGACATTGATGTTGTTTCCACCTCTTGGCTGTTGTGAATGTGAATTTGTGTGCAGGTTTTTGTGTGGACGTAGGTTTTCATTTTTCTTGGGCGTGTACCTCAGTGTGGAATTGCTAGATCATGTGGTCACTCTATGTTTAGCGATTTGAGAAACCCCCAGACTGTTGTGCACAGCAGCTGCACCTTTTACATTCCCGCTGGCCGCGTAGGAGGGCGCCATCTCTCCACATCCTTGTCTACACTTGCTGTTGTCCGTCTTGTTGATGACAGCTGTCTTGGTGGGTGTGATGTCTCCCTGCTGTTGAGATTTGTATTTCTCTGATGGCAGATGATAACGAGAGCATTTTTTCTGTGCTTATCGACCATTTGTATATCTTCTTTGGAGAAATGCTTATTCAGATCCTTTGCTCGTTTTTTAATTTGTTTTTATTGTTGAGTGGTAACAGTCCTTTATGTATTCCAGATACAAGTCCCTTATCAGGTATATGATGTGCAATTCCAATTAATGTTTTCTTTTTGTTGCTTATGGTTTTGGTGTCATGTAGGATACTGTTGCCTAATACAGGGTCATAAAGATTTACTGCCGTGTTCTAAGAGTTTCATGGTTTTAGCTCTTACACATAGGTCTTTTTGATCCAGCCTGGGTGACCCTGTCTCAAAAAGGAGGGGTTCGATGAGATCATGAACATTGCTCCGTCTCAGGGTTGGTTTGTGTCAGCGTCCCCGTGGCAGTGAAATGCAAGGAGGGATCAAGGCATTTCCTTATTGGGAAACAGCCCAAGACTCTTCCAGGGTCATGGCCTGCAGGACTTCCCAGTCAGGAGTCTGTACTTGCAACGCAGGGATGTTGTTTGACTTGGCTCTCATCAAAATCCACATTTGGACCTACACCTTCCAATAACGCTGGACTCTGCTAGACCTGCAGGCGTGGGCAGCTTCATGGCTGGAGCCACACAGTGGCCACACTTGGAGGGGCCACAGTTCTCACGCTCCCCTCAGAGACCTGGCAGCCATCAGGACCTGCGACTGTGGCTCTGGAAGCATTTGCATTCACCCACGGGACAGAAACAAGCCCGTCGTCCACATCATCTTGTCCGTGTGGCTGGACGACACCCGCTCTTACGTACAGTGGAACACAAGTCGCCTTACTCTTTTCTGAAAGTCAGCTTTCAGGCAGGACTTCGCAGGCCTTTGTTTCAGGGTCACTCATGGCTGTAGCTGCTGCTTAGGTGGCGGCCCAGTTTTGACTGTTTTCATTCTCCAACTCACAATGAATGGACTTCCCTAAATGTGCTGTATTTTATCATACTCTCCTAACATTAGGCAAAGTAATCTTTTCAAAGAACATTCAGGGCCGGGCGCGGTGGCTCACGCCTGTAATCCCAGCACTTTGAGAGGCCGAGGTGGGCAGATCACAAGGTCAGGAGATCGAGACCATCCTGGTTAACATGGTGAAACCCCGTCTCTTCTAAAAATACAAAAAATTAGCCAGGCGTGGTGGCGGGCACCTATAGTCCCAGCTACTCGGGAGCCTGAGGCAGGAGAATCACTTGAACCTGGGAGACGGAGCTTGCAGTGAGCTGAGAGCGCGCCACTGCACTCCAACCTGGGTGACAGAGCAAGACTCCGTCTCAAAAAAAAAAAAAGAACATTCAGAATAAGTGACATACTTCAGATGTTTTTAATCCTTTTATGTTACAGTTATTTTGAAGTTTATATGGTCATCCAAACGGGGAAACTGGCATTGACCTTGATACTGTGCTGTCTTCTTCAGCCTTTCAAGCCCTTTTTGGATAGAAGCCCTTTCCCCTACAGCACACAGCATTTGCAGTGTGGACTCAGCCTAAGGCTGCGTTTTCCACTGGAACCGCACTGCAAAGGTGAGATCCAGCACCCCATGCACCCACCCCCAGCCGCTCACTCTGCCTTTAACGGGCTGCCCCCACCTCCTCCGTTCCCTCTGCCTGGAGGGGCTGCCCCCACCTCCTCCGTTCCCTCTGCCTGGAGGGGCTGCCCCCACCTCCTCTGTTCCCTCTGCCTGGATGGACGGGCTGCCTCCACCTTCTCCAGGGTTTTGCTCAGATTCCTCTGCACAGGGAGGTCTCCCCATCCCCTCCTGCTTGCCAGCCTACTTTCTTGTTCCTCATGGCCCTCGGTGCCCACCTATCTGGAGCACTCGCAGCAGGTGGTCCTGGGGCATCACAATCTGCCCTGCTCCCCGCTGCAGCCTCCATGCCTCTCCCAGAGTCCCGCACAGGTTGGTGCTCATCCACATTTGGGGGTGCTCACTCATATTTGGGGGTGCTGTCAGTGAGTTTTGGATTTGGTAGCAGCCTGCATTTTTACCTGCATGTCATAATTGATTGTTACAAGTTGATAAAATTGCAGATTGATTTCTACAAACAACCAGCTCAGTCTGCTTTCCAGATTCATAAAATGACGGTTTTGACGCAGCCCAGATCCTTGGTTTTAGAAGCAGAGACATAGAAAGGCAGTGATATCCACGTGGAAGGTCACTGTGCTGTGTGGTTCTGGGTTTGTGAGTCCGTCAGCATGTCCACTTCGGTGGCTTATGGGCACACGTTCCTGGCCACAGACCCCCTTCCCCAGCCCCTAGTCATGTATTCTGCCTGTTTCCAAGAAGTCGGGGGCTCTTCCCACTCAGGAGTCTGTACTTCCAACTCAGGGATGTTTCTGTGTACGAGAGTGTACTTTTGGGGTACGTATGAGAGGGCGGTTGTGCCTAAGGTCTCTGTGTTCCTCTGCTGTGGCCCTCGCAAGTTAGTGACTCGTGGGATGGGAGGATAGATTCCCAACTGCCGAGCCCCTCTATCCAGTGTGCTCAGCCTCCCCAGAGGAAAGCGGGTGACGGATCCCAGGAGGCTTGGAGAGGGTAACTCTGCCAGCATGGCCACCAGGCAGCAGGTTGCCGTCGCCAGCCCCCGAGCCCTCAGCTTCACAGAGTCTCACATTCAAGAAGGAACTGGGAGGTGCTCAGACGTTCTCTAGCCTGATCTGAGCTCACAGCTAGGGTTCAGGAAATTCTGTACTAAATGAGTTTTTCTTAAAATCAGACACAGCTTCTGTCACCAAACTGGGCCGAGCCGCTCTTCCCACTTATTTCTGAGCTGGTTTATTTCCCTTCTGTGAGGCTCACGTCCGTTTCTGTCCTTCCTGAAGCACTTGCTTGTGCTCCTGGGGCTGCCCTCAGCCCCTTCTCCAAGCTGCCAGCAGCAGGGCTGACGTTCTCTGCGTCGCTTGTCTGGATTCAGCCAGCTTCCGGGTGCTGGGGAGTCCCCAGTCTTGGCTTCACTCACCTTCGCGGGAACCCTGCCAGGCCCGCTACCTGCCTGGAGGACAAGGGTTTCCCCAGCGCAGAATTTCCAGCCAGTGCTCCGGCTTCCTTCTCACTTATCAGCCAGAACTAGCCTGGCTGCCTTTTCAGGAGCAGCTGAATTCCCCTTGCTGTGAGACATATTGAATGGGTGGGCCTTTGGCAGGTTGGGAGTTTTTAATCATCAGATGAATAGAAAGAATTTTTCTCACCTAAACTGGAGGAAAATGACACGATTTTGCCCAGGGAGATCCATTTGGGAAGATTCTGCCTTCAGCTACCGAGCAGAACACGAATGAGGGGCTCTGCAGCGTCTGGCTTGTCTGCACTGGGACTAGGCCTTCAGGGGGCTGCACCCTAATGAAGCGCAGTCACTTTTTGTTTCGTCTCCAGCGCAGCCGAAGCTCATTATAGCAGGCACTTCACCACCCCAAGCTTCACAAGGGGCGTGGGCGTGCAGCAGGGGGAACGAGACTTGGCCACCGTCGGGTGCCGTGGGTGTCCTGAGTAGAGTTGAGGGCCTCCCCCAGGAGGGAGAATGCTGAGCCCCGATAGGAGACGCTGCCCTGAGCCGTCTGAGGGCCAGCACTCTGTCCATGGGGGAGCTCTTTCTTTTCCTTATCTCTAGCCTAATACCCCTCTTTCCTGAGGTTCTCTCTTACTGCCTAAGCTGTTTGACTCTGGGACTGGCTAGCTTGTCCCCGTCGGGATCTCATCCCCATCGGGATCTCTGGCAGGACTTCCTGACCAGCTCCCCCTGGACCTGCGGCTGGAGGCGGAGTTGTGCCGCTGTCTTCGACCTGGTTTGCCTTTTGAGGCTCACCTGCTCCTCCATCTGGGCTATTTTAAAATGATTAGAGCAGAACCTTTCAATCAGTTCTATCAAATGCATCTGTAGAGCTGAGGAGGAGGGGGGCGATCCCTTTTGTGACACCTACTTCTAATCTTTGTAGCTAGGCCAGTGGGTGTGCTCACAGCCAAGGCACCTCATTACGTCATTATGATGCTCTTTGACCAGTCATTGTCATTAGAAATGTAAACACTGATTGGGGACCTTCCAGCGGGAGCTGTCTGGGCTGCCTGCTGTCTCCAGGCTGGTCAACTTCCAGGTGTACCTTTGTGGCTTTGGGTGCCCCTTCAGGGCTAGAGCTAGGCAGGCTCCTGCAGTGGGATTGCGGGGTGGACCCCTGAGACGGGAAGCACTTGCCCCCAGCACCTACTCACCTGGCTGGGGCTCTTCATTCTCACACTTCCCTGGTGAGTTCCGGACACCACAGTGTGGCCCCTTTTGTGGCCCATCCGGTGAGCACCTACTTCCCGGGCTGCCGCTTCATCCTGAGTTATTTGGGCTGAGCCCTCTCATCTGCCAGTTTAAGGCACACAGGAGTCTCAAGATCTCTGCTGGGAGTGGAGCAGTCTACACAGTCTTCTTCGGAGGGAGTTGTGACTTCCCCGAAAAGGTTAAGAAACCCTGTTTTAGACCAGCCTTCTGGGTAAGGGACTAGTGGGGTCAGGGATTTTCATGTGCAGTTTAACGCACAGAAGGCGCAGTTGCTGGTGTTTGTATCTGCTCTGCGCTGAGACTGGCTCTTGTAGGTGTGCATGAGGCCACGTGGCCTTCTGCGCAAGTTAGAGAAGGTGACGGCCACTCAGGCCTGTTCTGGCCTGTCCATTGGACTCCACTTTTTTTTTTTTTTTTTTTTTGCAAAAAGTAAAGACATGGGGCTGGCCCTCCAGATCTGCTTTGGGCTTTTTCTGTTACGTTTTAAGGGAGGTGGGCAGAGCACGTGGCCTGTAGCTGAATGCTCCGCAGAGCAGACACAGGAACGAGCCGGGAGAGAAGCTTCGCTGTGGAGGTGCTCCCAGAGCTGCCTCTGAGCCGGCTCAGCCGGGGGAGGCCTGTAGGCTCCCATCTCCCTTTTCCCGTGTTGATTCAGATGCTTAGCTCTTTTGATTGAGGAAAGAACCTTCATGCGTTTTTATCCTTTTTTACCTTTGACCCCAAACTTGGCAGCTGCTTGGGTTGGAGTTTCTGGACACAGGGGCCTGTAGCGGCCTGGCGTCGATGTTGCCTCACGTTCCCGCTGGCGTCGGTGAGGCATGAGCTGTGAGTGTGCCAGCCTCGGGCCCTTGGTTTTGTCTCTGGCGTGTTTGCATTGGTGGTAGAGCTGACCTTTGCCCCTTAGAGAGTCTTCCGTGGCCTTGAACGGGGAATGGGGGCCAGATGACAGCACAGGCCCCGCGGGAATGGCCGCTTCCTCAGTCAGGGGTCGTCTGGAGGGTTTTTCCCTCCGGTGGGAAGTGTTCATGCAAATTCCAGATCTGTCCTGGCCCAGCTGGAGGCGGACCTTCCTGACTGGGCCGTCCCTTGCAAGCATTCGCAGCCCGCACTGGCTCCCTCCGAGCAGGCCCCCACTTGTGAAGGAGCTGAGCCGCTGGTAGTGGGCTGTCCTGGGGCACCCATGTTGTGTGTTTTGCTTTTGTTGGTTTTGTATCTGCCTGGTTTTTCCAAGTCTAATCAGGATGTCCCCTGGGGTGACATCCTTTGCTGAGAGAAGGGCACATGCCTCGGATCCCAGTGCTCAGCCTTGCTTTCTGCCGCAGCCTTGGGGCCTGGAGACTCACATCAAAGCGCAGTGGAGACAATGCCCAATGGTCCCAGCCCCATTGCCCCAGGTACCACCTGTTAGCCACCATAGGACCAAGATTACAAGCACCGTGGTCAGAGGCACTGGCCTGCAGTAGGACTCCAGGGCACCATGGCCTGAGCCCAGCTTTCTCGTTGTGATTCCCATCCCAGCCGTGTCCTGTGGCTTCCTGGTGCACACAGGGCTGTTCCTTGCACCTCCCAGCTGGGTCTTGACACCACAAGCTCTTCCCTCCAACCTGGGATCAGCCAGGCCTTTTCTAGGAGATGAGAATGTACCATAAAAACAATTACAAGACTGGGCGCTGTAGCTCACGCTTGTCATCCCAGCACTTTGGTAGGCTGAGGTGGGTGGATCACCTGAGGTTGGGAGTTCAAGACCAGCCTGGCCAACACAGTGAAACCTGGTCTATACTTAAAATACAAAACTTAGCTGAGCGTGGTGGCATGTGCCTGTCGTCCCAGCTACTCAGGAGGCTGAAGCAGGAGAATCATTTGAACGCAGGAGGCGGAGGTTGCAGGGAGCTGACCCTGTGCTCCAGCCTGGGTGACAGAGCCAGACTCTGTCTCAAAGAAAAACAAAAAAAAACTATTAGAAGATTCCTGAGAGCGTGTAGGAGTTAACAGCGTTAAATGGTTTTCTTTACAGAAATAGAAAAATCCTTAAATAACATTTGAGATGTTTTCTGTAATAAGTAAATGTGAGATACAATGATTCTGTAAAGTTTGGGAAACTGTAAGCAGTAGAGGGAGCATGAGGAAGATGGCCAGGCTGGAGCAGCTTCCTGGCACCGGCTCTGCGCCTCGGACCGGCCAGGCCTGGGCCTGCCTCCCCCACAGCGTCACGTGACCATTTCGCACGTGGTGCTTTCTTAATGAGCACTGGCTCAGCCTCCCAAGACACCTGCCGCTGGAACTGACCGCCGGAGCTGTGCACACCCGACGGAAGCCATCTTCATGGTTTGGGCCCCCACCCCAGGTCTGAGGAAAGACACCAGCTGGGGTGCAGTTCATTTATATTTGGTTCTCGGAATCCATAGATGTGACTTAACACAGATCAATTCCCAGACTCACCCAATTCTTGTGCCACTTGCATAATTTTTCTTTTCTTTTTTTTTTTTTTTTTGAGACGGAGTCTCTCCCTCTCTCTGTTGCCCAGGCTGGAGTGCAGTGGTGCGATCTCGGCTCACTGCAAGCTCCACCTCCCAGGTTCACGCCATTCTCCTGCCTCAGCCTCC
>NW_012098098.1:6018180-6019294 GCF_000951045.1 Mandrillus leucophaeus
CGTGAACCTGGGAGGCGGAGCTTGCAGTGAGCCGAGATCGCGCCACTGCACTCCAGCCTGGGCAACAGAGCAAGACTCCGTCTCAAAAAAAAAAAAAAGAAAGAAAAAAACTGGTTATCTGCATCCTGTTTAAAATCAGTACCACCATGTCCCACACATGGGAACATGGACTTGCTGGATAGAACCTCCTTGCTCCATGGGCCTGGAAGCAGCTACTTCAGAAGGAAAGTGGTGCGGCCGGCGGTAGCGGAGGGCACACTGTGCAGTGACGAGACAGTGCAGGCCCATCCACAGCCCTGGCCCAGAGAAGAGAGACCTCACTGACCCCTGTGGGGCCTGCCTCTGGCCATCTTCATTTGGAAATTCGGTGTCATTGTCCCCAGAGGGAATGAGCAGTTCTTCCTGGGGGGCAAGCACGAGCTGCCCTGAGATTGTGGAGGTCTGCACCGCCCGCCTCTCTGGATGTCAGCTGGTTTTATTTCCATGCCATGGCAGGGGACAAGCAGACGCTGTTTTCCTTCCCCCTCACCACAGCAAGGACTCCACGTGCTGTTACAGCTTCACCCGAAGAGGAGGTGGTCTAGACCATGCCTTGACTTCTGCCGTTGCCTCTCCCTGTGTTGCAAGGGCCACCGTCCCTGTGGCTCACCGGTGCTCCGTTTCCTCTTGGGTTTTTAGGATGAGAGTATACAGGAAGTATAAAGGTGAAAGTGGCTCTCCAGTAGCTTGTGACAAGGAGGATCATAAGACAGGCGTTGACCTCTTCCTGGAGTACTTTTCCAGGAGACTCCCAGATGTGGCAATAGCTCTTGGGGTTTTGGGCTGATTACAGGAGCTGAAGCTGTGATGTCGTGTGTCCGTGTCCTTAGGTCAGTGTTAAGTGGGGAGCTGCCCCCATCCTGCATTCTCAGCAGATAGCAGGCGTGTTTGCCGGCCATCTGGTTGATTAAACAAGCTCTGAAAACATAAACACCGATGGTTTTGATGGTTTCATGTGTTGTCATGTGACATAAGCAGATGCTACCACAGCAGAGCTGGAGGTGAGCAAGACATAGGGCAGAGAATCCCACTCACAGTAACACAGGAGCTACGACAGCCTTTTTTTTTTTTTTTT
>NW_012098098.1:6019939-6029401 GCF_000951045.1 Mandrillus leucophaeus
AAAAAAAAAAAAAAAAAAACCCTTTTCTGCTTATACAATTGCCAGGATTTTGGGTTGGTTTGTGTCTGGGTGGTGGTTGTGGTTGTTAGTGGTGACACCAAGCTCAGGTTTGGCACCGCACACTGCTGGCTAAATGAGGAAAAAATATTTGATAACCTACCAATAACCTGTAAAATGTGTATCTCCTTTGACCCATTAATTCCATTTCTCAGGAGTTTGCCCTTTAAGAAGTCAGATACAGATTTATATATAAGGGGTCACTTTAATATCATTTGTGTTGGGTTTTTTATTTGTTTTCTAAGATGGAGTCTCACTCTGTTGCCCAGACTAGAGTGCAGTAGTGCAGTCTCAGCTCACTGCAACCTGTGCCTCCTGGGTTCAAACGATTTTCCTGCCTCAGGCTCCCGAGTAGCTGGGATTATAGGCACATATTCCACGCCCAGCTAATTTTTGTTTTGTTTTGTGTTTTATTTTGTTTTTTGTTTTGTTTGAGACGGAGTCTTGCTCTGTCACCCAGATTGGAGTGCAGTGGCACGATCTCAGCTCACAACAACCTCTGCCTCCCAGGTTCAAGCAATTCTCCTGCCTCAGCTTCCCAAGTAGCTGGGATTATGGGTGCCCGCCACCACGCCCAACTAATTTTGTTTTTTTTTTGAGAGAGTCTCACTCTGTGGCCCAGGCTGGAGTGCAGTGACGTGATCTCGGCTCAGTGCAAGCTCCGCCTCCCGGGTTCACGCCATTCTCCTGTCTCAGCCTCCCAAGTAGCTTTGACTACAAGCACCCGCCACCACGCCCGGCTAGCTTTTTATATTTTTAGTAGAGATGGGGTTTCACTGTGTTAGTCAGAATAGTCTGGATCTCTTGACCTCGTGATTCGCCCTCCTCGGCCTCCCAAAGTGCTGGGATTACAGGCGTGAGCCACCATACCAGCCTAATTTTTGTATTTTTAGTAGACATGGAGTTTCACCGTGTTGGCCAGGCTGGTCTTGAACCCCTGACCTCATGATCTGCCCACCTCAGCCTCCCAAAGTGCTGGGATTATAGGCATGAGCCATTGTGTCCAGCCTAATTTTTATATTTTTAATAGAGACGGGGTTTCACCATGTTGGCCAGGCTGGTCTGGAACTCCCGACCTCAACTTCTCCGCCTGCCTCGACCTCACAAAGTGCTGAGATTGCAGGCGTAAGCCACCGTGCCCGGGCTTATTTCATAAATATTTATTATGAACCTACTAGTATGTCGGCACTACAGATAGTATTAGACACCATCCCTGTCCCTCCCAGAGCTGACAGCGTAGTTGGGAAGATGGAAATTAAGTAAGTAATGACACCCACAAAAAGTAACTGCCATTCTGGTTCAGGAGAAGCCTGGGTGTCCCTGAGTAACAGACTCTGGCGCCAAGACTGTTTGTGGAGAGAGCTCTGCTCATCCCTGCGATGATGGGTTTTGTGAGTGGTCTGTTTTCCCCTATAGGACCCTTTGTTTCTCAGGTGATCCTGAGCCAGGTACGAGATCAGTAGTCTCCCCCACTGCTGTCACCCACATGGCATTGCTGTGAAGCGGAAGGTGGCCCGAGAGTTGCTAATATCTCTGTGATTTCAGCCGCCAAGCTGAGCCACCAAAGAAGGAGGCCGCCACTGCGGGGCCGCAGGTGAAGCGAGCAGATGAGTGGAAGGACCCTTGGCGCCGATCCAAGTCTCCCAAGAAGAAACTCGGGGTGTCGGTCTCCCCGAGCCGGGCTCGAAGGCGTCGGAAAACATCAGCCTCGTCGGCCTCTGCCTCTAACTCCTCCAGGTAAGGAGGGCTTCTGGGACGGCTGGGGTGTCAGCACCTCGGAGCCGTCAGCTGAACACTGTGTACCTCACTGGGTCAGGTGGGGAACACCACAGCCCCACTGTTTGCTGTGGGGTCATTGCCTGAAGGCCAGTCAGTGGAACTAACCCGGCATTTATACATTCAGCAAAGAGCATCAATGCCAAGTAGGACTGATGCAGTGACCCCAAATGGGGCACAGACACCGGCGACTGAGCCCGACTGCTCCCAGGGAGTCCTGGGCTACACTGGAGGGAGGGGCATCTGGATGCGGGAGGATGCACAGACCTGGGGCCCAGTGAGTCCATCTGTTCCTCCAGACTGGACCTGAAGCTGTGCCCCTCCACGTACAGTCCTGGTCTCAGCACACAGGAGCCTGGCTCCCGAGGGAGGGATGATGGAAAGCAGGGGACTAGGGTGGACCCCATGGTGTTCGGCAGGAACAGGAGGTGTGGGTGGGAGGCCAGGCTTCACAGTGGGTGCAGAGGGACAGATAGACACACACACAGACGCACGTGAGCTGGGTCAGCGCACACATCCTGGCTCTGTCCACTCAGGCAGCGACACCCAGTAACAGCAGGCACACCCCATGCCCAGGTCTTGATTTCTAAATGCTGTTCTCCACTGAGGAGGGGTGGGAGTGTCTGAGGGAGGCTGTATGCATCTGTGCGCATGTGGGTAGCTGTGTGTCTGCGCGTGTGTGGCTGTGCGTCTGTGCACGTGTGTGGCTGTGCGTCTGTGTGCGCGTGTGCAGCTGTATGCATGTGTGTAGCTGTGCATCTGCGCCTGCGTAGCTGTGTGTGTGCACGCATGTACACCTTGCACATGTATAGCTGTGCGTCTGTGCGTGTGTGTAGCTGTGATTCTGTGGGTGTGTAGCTGTGCATGTATACGTCTGTGCATCTGTGCGCATATGTAGCTGTGTATCTGTGGGTGTGTAGCTGCGCATGTGTACATCTGTGCACATGTGTGCGTCTGTGCACGTGTGCGTAGCTGTGCGTTCAGGTCTGTGCCAAAGAGCAGCAGGTCAGCAGAGGGCGTGCGGGGCAGGGAGGGCCCTTCTCACTTCTCACCACTCTCCCTCCCGCCCACCCCAGGTCATCTTCACGGTCATCGTCCTACTCCGGCTCCGGCTCCTCCCGGTCACGATCCCGGTCTTCATCCTACAGCTCCTACTCCAGCCGCTCTTCCAGACACAGCTCGTTCTCAGGAAGCCGGTCCAGGTACGTCCCCGGGACCCATGCAGGGCCCTCGGCTGGTGCAGGGAGCATGGGCACCTGCAGATGTGGCTTTAGTTGTGGCACCAATAGTCCCTTGGGGTATTGAAAGTCCCTGCTGGCAGCTGAACTAGGATGGCCAGGGGCTCATGTCCTGTGTCCCCCACCAAACACCAGCCTTGTGGGCCCTCGTCCTTGTGTAGATGTGTGCTGTCACTGAGGGCCACAGCCTGAGATCCTCGAGTTGAGGCATTCCAGTCCTCCAGGGACAGTCCTCCAGGAAGGGGCCAGACTCAGCCCTGTCCTGCGGGTGTTTCTGTGGGAGCTGCTCTGCTGCCCCACTGCCAAGGGACCTGTGCCCTCCCGTCCTGCACACACGTGAACGTGGCACCTGCCTCCTGGAGGGCCCGCCAGGGGCTGCTGACACCTTCCACACTCCACGGTCTACTCTGGGCCTGTGTGTTTAGCAGATGCCAGAACAGTCCAGAACTGAAGTTAAACCTGAGGCACATAAATGGAAATTCATGGCCTTCTCCATGGGTCTGGGTGGGTCGGTCCTCAGTGGGCTTGGGCTGGTGAAGAAACACCCCCAGGCCTCTTCTCACACCTTTGTTCACTCCCCCAGGTCCCGGTCCTTCTCTTCGTCCCCGTCCCCATCCCCAACACCTTCCCCACATAGACCTTCCATCAGAACCAAGGGAGAGCCGGCCCCGCCGCCCGGGAAAGCAGGGTGAGTGCCCAGCCTGTGGACAAGTCCTGGCCAGCCAGGCCTCCAGAGGCTGCAGCCTCCTCCCTCCGTCTCTATCTCTCATTTGTGTTTGGGACCAAAGAGGTGAGGATGCCTCGGGGGGCTGTTCCCAGAGGGTGACTGGGCTGAGGGGGCACTGGGCACAGCCCCTGTTCTCCCGGGCCGCCCTTACACTGCAGCACTCCCCCGGGAGCCCTGGGGACGAAGCACAGCCCTGGGGACTTGGCAGCAGCCGGGTGTTCTCAGGGCTCTTCGTGTTAGCCTGCTCTCCCCACTGTCTGGCGGTGCCTGTAGCTCTTGCCTGTTAGAGGGGAGCCCTGAAGGGCTGCTGAGGGCTTCGAAGCCATTCCCAAGCACTCTGACGCTGACGGGTGGGAACGGTGTCCAGGCATGAGCGTGCTCACTTAGCGTCACAAGCATGCGGTGTCGTTCCCCGAGGTGTGGGTACATTTAAAGAGGACGTAGGCCAGCGGGGCCTCATCCACCAGCCCTGCCCTGCTCGAGCCTCCCTGTCTCACAGAGAGAAGTCAGTGAAGAAGCCGGCCCTGCCTCCAGCCCCACCACAGGCCACCAAAACCACGACTCCTGTCCCCGAGCCCACCAAGCCAGGAGACCCTCGGGAAGCCAGGAGGAAGGAGCGGCCAGCCAGGACCCCCCCCAGGAGGTGAGCATTTCGGTGTCCATGGGCCTTTGGGCTTTCCATGTTCTTGGTGCCACTGTGATGCTGGCACTGCTGGAAATCCAGAGTGCCAGGGTCCAGAGCCAGGTGGTGGGAGGCACCCCCCAGCCAAGCAGCAGCACCCAGTGAGCCCTTACCCGGGAACCTGTCCTGTCCCCTCCCTGAGTGTGTGTTTCTGGAGCGTGAAGGAGAAAGGACAGCTTGGCAGGGAGCAGAGGCCTTCCCCTCACCGCCCCTGTCTACACTGGGAGGTGCTGCCCTGAGAGACTGCACTTTTTATCCTGACAAAACACTGTGCCTAAAGGAAGACAGGCCCAGGCCCTGTTCCAAGGCGGTGGCAAGGCCAGTCTGGAGCCTCGCCTCACAGGGCTGCTGGGCTGCTGGGCTGCTGGTGGGGAGAGGAGGCCATGAGGGGCTGCGGAGGCCACGCCCCCTGAGCCCAGCTGTTGCTTGTATTACAGGCGGACACTCAGCGGCAGCGGCAGCGGCAGTGGCAGCAGCTATAGTGGTTCCAGCTCCCGATCCAGGTCGTCCCCATCACCCTTTGCCTCTGTTTCTCCCTCCCCTTTGGGGCCAGGAAGTCCCCCGAAAAAGCCAGCTTGTGGGTTGGGCTGTCTCCCACAGGCAGGCTTGGGGCCCTTCTGGGTCTGAGTCACCTTGGGGCTGTGGAAGGCTGTGGTCGAAATTTTGACACGGGAGAAAATGGGCCAGGATTCATGTGATAGGGAGACCCCCCCTTCCCCCACAAAAACAGCTTCACAAACTCGAGGGCACTCAGGTCAGGAGGAGGTGCCTCTGCCCTGCTGACTTGATGCCTCAGCACCTAGGAGAGCACCTGCACCTGGGGAGGAGCCACAGAGGCCGGGCCTGCACGGCCTGTCACAGCTATCAAGGGAACCAGCCGGAGGGGTGGGGAAGCCGATAAAAAACATCTCAGAAGAGAATACACGGAAAAGCTTTGTGGGCCGGGCGCGGGGGCTCACACCTGTGATCCCAGCACTGTGGGAGGCCAAGGCAGGAGGATTGCTTGAGCCCAGGACTTGAGACCAGCCTGAGCAACACAGACCCCATCTCCACAGAAAAAAAATATATATATATATGTATTTTTGAGACAGTTTCATTCTTGTTGCCCAGGTTGGAGTGCAATCCCGCAGTCTCGCAACCTCCGCCTCCTGGGTAGCTGGGACTACAGGCGCATGCTGTCACACCCAGCTAATTTTTTGTATTTTAGTAGAGACAGGGTTTCACCGTGTTGCCCAGGTTGGTCTCAAAACTCCTGAGCTCAGGCAATCCACCCACCTCAGCCTCCCAAAGTGCTGGGATTACAGGCGTGAGCCACCACGCCCAGCCTAATTTTGTATTTTTAGTAGAGACTGGGTTTCACCATGTTGGTCAGGCTGATCTTGAACTCCTGACCCCAGGTGATCCATCCACCTCGGCCTCCCAAAGTACTGGGATTACAGGTGTGAGCCACTGCACCCAGCCTAATTTTGTATTTTTAGTAGAGACTAGGTTTCACCATGTTGGTCAGACTGATCTTGAACTGACCTCCACCAGTTCAAGGCCTCCCAAAGTGCTGGGATTACAGGTATGAGCCACCACGTCCAGCCCAGAAATTTTTTTTAATGAGCTGGGTATAGTGGTGTGTGCCTGTGGTCCCAGCTACTTGGGAGGTCAAGGTTGAGTGAGCTGTGATCACGCCACTGCATTCCAGCCTGGACAACAGAGATCCTGTCTCAAAAAAAAAGATTTCTGCTGTTTAGTTGTTTTGAAAGAAAGTATTAAATCAGTCCTTAGATTCCTCACATAGAACTCTTTCATTTCCAGGCAGCAGGTGGTTTATATGTTTGTCAAACTTTTTTTTTTTTTTTTTTTTTTTTTTTTTTGAGACAGTGTCTCGCTTCGTCGCCCAGGCTGGAGTGCAGTGGCCGGATCTCAGCTCACTGCAAGCTCCGCCTCCCGGGTTCACGCCATTCTCCTGCCTCAGCCTCCCGAGTAGCTGGGACTACAGACGCCCGCCACCACGCCCGGCTAATTTTTTGTATTTTTTTTAGTAGAGACGGGGTTTCACCGTGTTAGCCAAGATGGTCTCGATCTCCTGACCTTGTGATCCGCCCGTCTGGGCCTCCCAAAGTGCTGGGATTACAGGCTTGAGCCACCGCGCCCGGCCATCAAACTTTTTTTTCTGTTGTTTGTTTTGTTTCTGGAGAGACATGGTCTTGCTGTGTTGCCCAGGCTGGTCTCAAAACCCCTGGGCTCAGGTGATCCTCCCACCGTGGTCTCCCAAACTCCTGGGATTATAGGCGTGAGCCACCGCACCTGGCCTAAAATGTTTCTTGATAGGTCTGAGATGTTTTAAAAGACCTGACTTTTGAAAAAAAAAAATGGTTCTCTTACCTTCCCCCATTCCCTGCTGCGGTACCCAACGTGCCTGGGGGATGTGATTGGTGTTTTCCCGAGTAGCACATGGGCAGGGCGGACTCAGATGCCAGTCCTGTGCTCTGTGTCCGTGTTGAGTGCAAGCCAGTGGAGCTGCAGACCTGCTGTTTCCAGTCTGTCTGCTGCGTGTTCCTCAGGCATTCCCTGAGACTGTGCGGAACAGCTCGTTGTGTTTTAATTTCTCTGTGGGCTGAGGCTGTCACCCTTTTGTTGCGGGTGTCTAAGCCAGGGACTCTGCTTAAATTCCATCCTTGCCACTCTTGGCTCAGCTCAGTCCTGTTTCCCTTCCCAACAAGCAACCTGACATTCGTTTCGTTTGTCTTTGTTTTGAGACGGAGTTTCGCTCTTGTTGCTCAGGCTAGAGCACAGTCTTGGCTCACTGCAACCTCCACCTCCCGGGTTCAAGCAATTATTTTGCCTCAGTCTCTCCAGCAGCTGGGATTACTGGTGCCCGCGACCATGCCCGGCTAATTTCTGCATTTTTAGTAGAGACGGGGTTTCACCATGTTGGCCAGGCTGGTCCCGAACTCCTGACCTCAGGTGATCTGCCCATCTCAGTCTCCCAGAGTGCTGGGATGACAGGTGCGAGCCACCGCGCCCAGCCGCAACCTGACATTCATTAGTGAAATGGGGCCCTGGCCCAGCCATAGAGACGTCCCTTACTGTGTAACCCTGGAACTGCCCAGTGTCCCCCCAAAATCACACATTCCATGGGTACACGATCCATAAATGGACACTGGGTAAACGTGGACCATGGAACACCCCCCGCCGGCCCCTCCCTCCAGTCTGTGGTTGGACTGTGGTGAGATGTTCTCATGTGTCCAGGTCCCTGAGCGTGAGCAGTGTCTCCTCAGTGTCCAGTGCTACGTCGAGCAGCAGCTCTGCACACAGCGTGGACTCGGAGGACATGTACGCAGACCTGGCTAGCCCCGTGTCCTCAGCCAGCTCTCGGTCCCCAGCCCCAGCCCAGACCAGGAAGGAGAAAGGTATTCGGGAGCCCTGGTACCTTTAAGGAGTAGCTCCAGGGGGAGGAGGGTGGCATCAGCACAGACTTTGCCTGGCTGTCGGTGTGGCCCCGGGAAAATCACCAGTACCCCCATGACTGCAGATTTATCGTTGGTAGGAAAATCTAAGAAAGAAGACGGTGTTAAAGAGGAAAAGCGGAAAAGGGATTCGTCCACGCAACCACCTAAATCTGCAAAACCTCCAGCAGGGGGGAAGTCCTCCCAGCAGCCCTCGACCCCCCAGCAGGCACCCCCCGGGCAGCCCCAGCAGGGCACGTTTGTGGCCCACAAGGAGATCAAGTTGACACTGTTGAATAAGGTGAGGGCAAGGGCCCTGCTGGTGGCTCCCGCAGCGTCTGGGCCTGGGTCCATTTGCTTCCTGAGACAGCTTCCTCCTGGGGGACAGAACCTGAGTGAGGGCCAGTGGGGCCTTGCAGGTGTCAGCAGAGCCTGGGTGACAGAGCGAGACTCCATCTTCCCGGCCTGGGCCGGCAAGTGTGAGCATCTGGGGAGGTTCGGGTGCTGCCGGCCTCGCTCTGGACAGAGAGGGTGTTCTCTCTGTGCCTGTGGCCGCCATTCCCTACCAGCCAGTCTCAACACAATACAGGAAGCAAGCCTCGGTCCCTGTCCTCTGCCCTCAGCAGGACACATCGCTGTCCTCTGCTGGAAGGTTAAGAGGCCTGGTTTCAGGGGTCCCAAGTCCTAGAGTGGCCCCCATGGGGAGCAGGAAGGCCTTCAGGGTGCTTCCCATGGAACAGGAAGGGCCCCAAGTGCACAGTGGGGGTGCCCTTGGTCCGGGTCATGGAGGCCTCACTTGGGGCTACAGGGTCTCATGGGCATGTGGTGGGACCTTTGGGAGCAGAGCAGTTTGCTGGCAAGGAACCCATGTTGTCTGGGGTGAGGACACAGCTGCTGTCTCCTGGCCCTGCCATCCTCACCAGCCTCTCGGTTGTCCCAGGCGGCTGATAAAGGAAGCAGGAAGCGCTATGAACCATCAGACAAGGACAGGCAGAGCCCTCCTCCAGCCAAGCGGGCCAACACATCCCCAGACCGAGGTGAGCCTCCCAGCCCCTAGGGGGCAGGGCAGGGGGCGGGAGCCTGGGGATGCGGAGCAGCTGGACTCAGACCCCATCGCTCTTAACAAGCAGGAGGGCCCAGAAAACATCTGACTTGCAGATTATGCCTGTCAGTATTATGATATTGAAAACTAAAACTAAGAAAAATGTTTAAATGTTTGTTTAAAAGTAACAGGACCAGGCGTGGTGGCTCACGCCTGTAATCCCAGCACTTTGGGAGGCTGAGGCGGGCAGATCACTTGAGGTCAGGAGTTCGAGACCAGCCTGGCCAACCTGGTAAAACCCTGTCTCTACTAAAAATACAAAAATTAGGCCGGGCGCAGTGGCTTACGCCTGTAATCCCAGCACTTTGGGAGGCCGGGGCGGGCGGATCACAAGGTCAGGAGATTGAGACCGTCCTGGCTAACATGGTGAAACTCCGTCTCTACTAAAAAATACAAAAAACTAGCCAGGCGAGGTGGCAGGTGCCTGTAGTCCCAGCTACTCG
>NW_012098098.1:6030186-6038567 GCF_000951045.1 Mandrillus leucophaeus
CTGGGACTACAGGCGCCTGCCACCTCGCCCGGCTAGTTTTTTGTATTTTTTAGTAGAGACGGGGTTTCACTGTGTTAGCCAAGATGGTCTCGATCTCCTGACCTCGTGATCCGCCTGTCTCGGCCTCCCAAAGTGCTGGGATTACAGGCTTGAGCCACCGCGCCCGGCCTGTATTTTTCTTACACGTGTCATTTTTGCAAAATATAATTATATTTTCCAAAACAAATGAGCAGGAATGGCATTGGTTTTTCCATTTTTGCAAATCTCTTCAGTCTGACTGACAGAAGACAGCTGGACCCACCTGCCTCGTGCCCTCTGGAGACCCTCCTGGGCTCCTGCGAACTGAGTGACAGGGCAGACAGTGTCTGTGTTACTGCTGAGCCACATAGACCTGAAAGGGCCTCGGGGACCCCCAGCCGTCCTGACCACACCCTAAGAGCTGGGGCCCAGATGGAAAGACAGGGAGGTTGTCCTGGCTGGCTTTGATGGGTGGAACTTAAACCAGAGGACAAGGGGGCCTGGCCACCCGCACAGCCACTCCCAGACACAGAGAACAGGCGGGGGCTTCAGACCCCTCCCCGAGTAGTTCTCTGAGTTTGTCGGGCGTAGGAAGAGGAAGCTGCTCACCTTTGTCCCTAAGCCCAGGGCTGTGTCCTGTGTGGCTGGTCTGGAACAGCCTTGCTGTCCTTGCCTGGGGTTGGAACCAGGGCCACTGGGGTCCTGCAGACCTTTGTTCACGCATGAGCCTTGGGCCTGCGCCGGGCAGTGGACCCTGCCTAGGCTGCCGCGCCTCCCTCCTAACATTGCCAAAGTGAAACACTCCTGGTCTCTCGGCTGTGCTTGTATGTCTTTACTGCCGTGTCTTTTTTGTTGTTCTGTATTTGAAGCCCCATGTGATAAATTTCTTCAAAGCTAGGAAGGAGTTTTGTGTCTCTGCGCAAGATACTGGCTGCTTGGTGGAACCTGGAGCCCAGGTTTGGCCTCAGCCTCATTTCCGGATGCCTTGGTGTCCACATGTCTCTTCTCTTCTACTTGGCTCTTCCCTTTTTATTTCTTTATAAAAATGAAGGAGGTGAACTAAGCAGCCTCAGGCTTTAGAAGTGAGTCCCTGGTATTGGTGAGGCCACCCACACTGCCATCCCCTGTAAGCCAGGAGGGTGGTCTCACTCTGTACCTATCACCCAGGTTCTCGGGACCGGAAGTCAGGTGGGAGACTGGGCTCCCCGAAGCCAGAGCGACAGAGAGGCCAGAACTCCAAAGCCCCTGCAGCCCCGGCTGACAGGTGAGTGGACCCAGCATGTGCCCTGGGCACACCGAGGGTGGCTAGCCTGAGCCTCTTTCCCAGGGAGGCCAGCAGCAGCAGGGCTAGCACTGGGCCAGGTTGGAGGTGCTCCAGCTCCTGTAGCTCCTGCTGGGCTGATGTGGTGAGGGACAGGGACAGGGAAGGGCAACCCCACTCCGGCACACACACTCCTGCCCTGGTCGAGGCTGGAGGCTGCCCTCTGCTCCCCATGTCCTTGGGCAAAGAGCTCTGGGCACGGAGGTGGGAAGAAGAGCAGGTTGTGCGGGGCCAGCCCAGGACCCTCCCGGTCTCTACTCCACAAAGCCCGGCAGCCACTGGCTAGGACCAGGCCTGCTTGTGGCAATGGGAGCCTGGCCATCCCGGGAGCCCCTTGCCTCTCCTGGCGGCCACTGAGCACTCAGTGGAAGTTCCCCTTCCGGGAGGGCACCGCACTGCTGCTTCCACCTCAGACGTGGCTTCTGGGGGCTCAAGGTCTTCCCCACCCCCTTGTAGGAAGCGCCAGCTGTCACCACAGTCCAAGAGCTCCAGCAAGGTCACAAGCGTGCCCGGCAAAGCCTCGGATCCCGGCGCCGCCAGCACCAAATCAGGGAAGGCCAGCACGCTGTCGCGGCGGGAGGAGCTGCTGAAACAGCTGAAGGCCGTGGAGGACGCTATTGCGCGCAAGCGGGCCAAGATCCCCGGGAAAGCATAGGCCGTGCCCCTGACCGGACTGGACGCATTTTTATACATAGGGTAAGCGCAGCCATTTTGGATTTTGCAGTTAATGTCTTATTTTGGCTGTGATTCTTTTTAAAAAGTAAAAAAGAAAAAAAAGTTTCTCAGCTGGAAAAGAAGCCACACAGGAGATGACGACGACGCTGAATCCCAGCCTCCCTCCCCAGAGCAGAAGTCCCGCAGGACAGACACCGACAGCGCTAGTGACCAGCACAGTTCTCATGTAAATTACAGGCCCCGGCCGCCAGCCCCGCCTTCTCTTCCTCCTCCACCGTCTTCTTCCCTGGCCCTGGTCAGGCCTGGGCCTGTGGAGCCCCAGCTCTGCGTCCCCAGCCTGGGTTCAGGCAGCCAGGCTCCCTCCTGAGCTGAGAAATGGAACCTCGAGAACCACTGGTGGCACCTCCTCCTCCTCCCCGCCCCCAATCACCCGCCCCCGGATCAGAAATATATCTATATTCTCGACTGAAGTCTCATCAGGAAATACTTCCTGTCTTTTATTTTAAGCATCAAATTGTTTTAGTTGATTTAAACAGGAAAAAATACAGAAAAGACCAAAAAAAAAAAGGCCAAGGGTATTGTTGGGGCGTCTGTCTAATGTGGAGGGTCTTTTTTTGAGAGGTCTCCTAAAATAAAATATTTTGATAAGCAGCTGTTCTCGCCCTTGTGGTGTGTGCGCCCTCTGCCCAAGCACAGCCGGGTCTGCCTCTGTGTCGTGCACTGCACTTGGCCCAGCACTCGGGAGCTGCTGGGGGGCGAGGGTGTGGCTGTGCGCTCACTCCCCCTGGGAGGACCGGCCATGGAGCAGCTCCTGCCTTCAGACCCCAGCCCAGGGAAGCACTGCGCCTCAGTTTCTCCATTTGTGGGGCTGGGTTGGGCGTTCCTTGGTTCATGAGATGGAGGTACCTTCCCTGCAGGGGCCATGGAGCTGCTGGAGGGGAAGAGGTCCAGGGCTGACTCCCAGCCCTGAGCCCAGCTGCCACCTCTGCAGTGACCACCACCGGCTCCGTGTGCAGGCCCCAGACCTGCTGAGCCAGGCCCCATGTGTGATGCCACGTTCCACAGCAGGGGCCACCGGCAGAGCCCCCCAGGAGTCCCCGCTGTCGCTCTCTGCTCTCCACCTTGAAAGCCACAGGCCTGCACCTGGGCAGAGGCCTCCCAGGTACACACTCCAGGGCCTCCAGCACCTCCTTTAATCAGATGCAAGGAGCCGCAGTGTGGTGCCCACGCCTGTGGCCCACCCGTGTCCCTCATCTGCTTCCTGACACGAGGTTTGGGATGAGACCCCCAAGAGAGAGCTCCCTCCCCCAGGGCTGCGAGTGGAGCCCCAGGGAGGCAGCAACGCGCACTTCTGCTCCTTGCATGACCTGCGTCCGTGCCACTCTTCTTCTGGATTAAATGACACTTAGAGTGTGGGCAGAGGAGCTGGGCGTGAGTGAGCACTGCAGCTGGGCCGCCTGTGCACTCCTGAGGGAACTGTTTCCCATTTTATGTCCACGTCCCTCCCACAGCACAGGCCACACAGTTCATCTTGTGTCCCAGCAGCTGGATCATGTGTCTCAGCAATGGCTTTTTTTTTTTTTTGAGACAGAGTCTCGCTCTGTCGCCTAGGCTGGAGTGCAGTGGCGCGACCTCAGCTCACTGCAACCTCTGCCTCCTGGGTTCACGCCATTCTCCTGTCTCAGTCTCCTGAGTAGCTGGGACTACAGGCGCCGCCACCACACCCGGCTAGTTTTTTGTATTTTGAGTAGAGACGGGGTTTCATCGTGTTAGCCAGGATGGTCTCGATCTCCTGACCTCATGATCCGCCCGCCTCGGCCTCCCAAAGTGCTGGGATGACAGGCGTGAGCCACCGCGCCCGGCCACCATTTTTTGAGGCTTATCAGATTTGCCATCAGGTCAAAGCCAGGTGCAAAGGAAATTCCCATTCTCTGGAAAGGGTGGCCTTCAAGGCCACGGAGCTGGAGTCCAGGCCACTCTGGGTGCCAGCCTGCAGCCTGTCATTTGTGGGCTGTACCATGAGGGCTGGAGGCCAGGAAATGGTGCCTTGTGCCTCCAGTGTGGGGCACCTCAAACTGGCGCCTGCAGTGACTGTCTGTCTCCGGCCAGGAGCGGACAGGAGAGCCCACCGCAGCTCACATGTGGACTGGGACCAGGCGAGGCCCCCTCTGCAGCTGGTCAGCCCCCAGCCACAGCCCTGGGCACCGCAGTCTGGAGCTGGGTTTGAACTCGCACCAGGCGGCAGTGGACCCCAGGTGTGGCTACCCATCCCTCTGGCTCTTGGACATGGGTGCAGAGGGGCCTGTCCTAGGAGGATGACTGCCCCCATGTGGTCGAGTGGAGAGGATGTTCAGTCAGGCAGCTGGGAAGGGTGGCCTTGCTGTGTGACGGGCATCCACGGGTGTCCACGCCCTCCAGGGACGTCCTGCTCCAGGCGGTTAGCGCTCACGTCCTCCTTGCTCCCCATGCAGTGACTGGAAAGCCTGTGTGGGGTTCTGGCAATGGCACCCGCCTGCCAGCCCCTCCCAGGGCGTGCCCCACGGCCTCTGCCCTCTGCCTGCAGCCCCTCCCCCACAGCCACGCTCCTACCCACCCCTTTGACTGGGCTTTGGGTGGGCAGGCGGATGTAGACCCTGCTTGGAGGCGGTGGCCCTAGAGGGATCCACAGAAGGGGAAGAGGCCGAGACACACGAGACCACTCCTGATGGGGAAAACCCATGGGGGGTGTGGCGTGGTGGCACCTCAGGGAGGGGCCCTCTGCTGTCCCAGCCAACGTCTCATGACGATTTTGCACCCCCGCCAGCAGTGCCCCCGCCCTGCCCACCCGGCTGGACACACCTGTGTTGTGGGCAGCTGGCTGCGTGTGACCCGCTGTGCACCTGCGCCTTGATGTGGGGGAGACCCTGCAGAGAGGGTCCCCTTCTGCCCTGCCCAGTGCCCTCCCTGCCTCACCCCTCCTCCCACAGGCCCGCTCAGGGCGCTAAAGGGCTCTCCTGGCTGTGGGTCCGTCCTTCCCTGCATCTGGGGGACGTCCCCCGCGCTGCCTCTGACCCGCCCGGCTCTGCCTTTGTCTGAGACCCCTCGTTCCGCACCAGGGTCCGCGTTCCCCACCAGGGTCCGGGGACGTGGTCTGCTGGGCGCGGGCCCGGGTTGTGGTTTGAGAGCCGGCCTGTCCGGACCTCCGCCTCCGGGCCGCCCTCCAGCCTTCCTGCCGCCGCCTTTCCAGTCTTGCCCAACCCGGTATTTCTGCGCTTGCCTCAGCCACCCGCAGGAGCGCAGGCCGCCCTGCCTCCTCGCGTCCTCTGCGCCCACGGGACCCCGGACCCCGCCCAGTCCGCAGGTCCCGCAGGTCCCCCCGGGCGTGTCTTCCTGGCCCTGCGACCCCCGGGACAGCGCTGGGAGCGCGCGGAAGGGGGGAGACGCGCGGCCCTGGCCGGGTCCCTGGCTCCGTTCTCGCGGTGCAGCCTGTGCCTGGGGGTCCGGCCGTCACACCTCAGAACCGAGCTGAGCGGAAGATGGGGCAGCGGCCGCTGGGAAGAAGGCAGCCCCGGGTCGGGGAGGAGGAGGCGGGGGCGCAGTGGAGTCTCCGGTGGGGCTGCCTCCTTCCATCCTCCCCTGGGCGGGACGGGGGATGCGAGGGGGAGCGGGAGGGAGGAGACGACGGTCGGGGGCCAGGGAGAACACTCCTGTGCCTGGGGGCTCCGGCTCCCTCTGCTCGCTCCCTCCTGCCGAACTTTTCCACTCAGCCATTTACCTCCTCAGGCACTGGCTGCCGCCATCGGCTGACCAGGTCCTGCCCCAGAGAACCGCGTGTGGCCCACGTGTGGACAGACCTGCTCCCCATGCCAGGAGGGAGGGTCACTGGCTCTACCTGGGGATGGGGGATGAGGGCGAGAGCACCAGGCCAAGGTGGAGGGCTTCTCGCTCTCCCCCTCTTTTCCTGGCCTTTTCCTCCATTCCCTCTGGCTCCTATCGTCCCCTCCCCCTTCCTCTTTCTTGGGTATGGTTGGGCAGGTCGTGCACTGCACAAGGACTCCCAGCAGAGGATGAGGACCGACATCAGCTTGTCCTTCCCTCCCAACACTGTGCGTTCCCTAACCCTGCACGAAGGCACCCTACTCCCCTCCTCAAGATTCCCCACCCAGCATGGCCTGCAGCCCCAGCCCCAAGCCACAGCTGGGCAGGTTGGGCAGAAGCACTGGGGAGGCCAGGCCTGGCCATGCTGAGTGTGGTGACTCGTCAGGGTTTGCACAAAACCTCTTGGACACCCACCTGCAGGCCCCTCGGGATGTTTCCGATGAGGCTTCCCCGGGCGCCTCTCTGTGGCAGAAGAAGGGGCCCCAGGACTGCTTTGTAGGTCTCAGCCTAGGGGAGGCCCCCAGAGATGCCCGAGCCAGGGAGGGGCCCAGCCCCCTCTCCCAGGCTGTGCTTGGCATGCAGAGGTTGCGGGGGATCTTGAGTTTTTGTCCCCAGAATGGCTGAGTGGACTCTGGAGAAGACAAACCCCGCCCCACTGCCGCTGCCCTGTCTCACACCAGTAAGAGTGCTCGTCAGCCTCCTGGCGGCAGGTGCTGCGGACTGCGACCACCTGAGCCAGGCAGTGACACTAATGCGCCTCAGGGCAGCCTTGGCACTGGAGCTGCTGTCATCCCACTTTACCCACGGGGAGAGCCACTCTCCTCCCTCCTTCTTCCATTCTGTGTTATTTACAAATCACCCTCCTGTGTGCCCCGCACCACTCTCAGCCCTGAGTACACAGAGGGGGCTGCCACAGACGTGGCCCTCAAGGCGCTCAGGCCACCTTTAGGGGAGGGCTGCGAGGGGCTGCAATTTTTCTGAAACAGCCAAGCACCCCTGCAGAGAGGCCTGTATCATCAGCCCAGCGTAAGACAGAGGCAACCCACACAGGAGCACCTGTCCTGCTGGGGATGCGGCGGCTCCTGCTGTGTCCTGGAAAAGGCTCTCCCGCAGCCTGACGCGACCTGTGAACGTGCGCTCATTTGGAAAAGGGGCTTTTGCTTTGATGTAATTAGGGAAAGGATCTTGAGATGCCCTGTCCTGGGTTAAGACAGGTCCCACGTCCTGAGAAGGAGGGAGGGATTATCATTTAGACTGGACCCTAAATCCAACAACCCATGTCCTTATAAACCACAGAAGAGGATAAGACGGATGCAGCAGAGAGGCCACAGGAGGAGCCGCAAGCCCGGGAAACCGAGGGCTCAAAGAGCCTCCAGGAGAACCCAACCTTGAACACACCTTGATACCAGACTCCCAGCTCCACGGCCTCGTGGAATAAACTTCTGCCATTTCACACCCCCCAGTTTGTGGTGCATGGTTAGCACAGCCCTAGGAAACCAGCACAGATAGTGAGCTCCCCGTCATAGGAGGTATGCAAGCAGAGGGTGGGTGGGCAGAGGCACTATAGGGAGGAGCAGCCCCCGGGACTCCAGCAATCTGTCTTTGATTCTTCCCAGACTGTTAACCCTGGAGCACGGCCTCCTTCACCCCCAGAGGCCCACAGCAGATAAGCCGAGAGCCACACAGTGGCCAAGAGGAGGTACTGGAGGGCCCAGGGGTCCCAGTGCTGCCTCAGCCCCACCCCACTTGGGGGCTTTTGTGTTCAGAGAGACTGAGGTTTTAAGCTTAGAGGACGCCTCTGTGGAACACATCTGCACTGCGGCAGGGGAGGAAAGGCTGGGGACACAGAAGCACCCTCCCTCCCGCCCTCACCCCGAAGCTGAGGGGACCAGGGCGGACAGATTCCCCCACCTTTGGTGTGGCCAGGGGCCCTGGGGACCCCAGGGGAACCCTCCTCAGGATGACATCAAACCCCCGGCATTCAAAACTTTCCGAGCTCTGGCCCCAGCTGTCCCCTTTCCAGGGAAACAAAGGCACTTCCAGTACCCCCAACCCAGCCAGCCTCACCGAGCAAGGAGGCCAAAGGCAGCTCCTGGCCCCACTTACATAAAGCTTCCTATGTGCGCTCTTCACACTTCACACCTCACACCTCACTCTTCACTCCTCACACCTCACTCCTCACACCTCACTCCTCACACCTCACTCCTCACTCTTCACACCTCCTCACACCTCCCACCTCCTCATACCTCACTCCTCACACCTCACTCCTCACACCTCATTCCTCACTCCTCACACCTCACTCCTCCTCACACCTCCTCACACCTCACTCCTCACACCTCACTCCTCACACCTCACTCCTCACCTCACACCTCACACCTCACTCCTCACACCTCACATTTCCTCACACCTCACACCTCCTCACATCTCACTCACTCCTCACACCTCACCCCTCGCTCCTCACACCTCACTCCTCACTCCTCACACCTCACTCCTCACACCTCACACCTCA
>NW_012098098.1:6038617-6042355 GCF_000951045.1 Mandrillus leucophaeus
CTCACACCTCACCCCTCGCTCCTCACACCTCACCCCTCGCTCCTCACACCTCACTCCTCACTCCTCACACCTCACTCCTCACACCTCACTCCTCACACCTCACACCTCACACCTCACTCCTCACCCCTCACACCTCCTCACACCTCACACCTCACTCCTCACCCCTCACACCTCCTCACACCTCACACCTCACTCCTCACACCTCACTCCTCATACCTCACATCTCCTCACACCTCACACCTCCTCACTCCTCACACCTCACCCCTCACTCCTCACACTTCACTCCTCTCTCCTCACACCTCCTCACTCCTCACACCTCACACCTCACTCCTCACACCTCACACCTCCTCACACCTCACTCCTCAGACCTCATACCTCAGACCTTACACCTCACTCCTCACACCTCCTCACACCTCACTCCTCAGACCTCACTCCTCACTCCTCACACCTCCCCACACCTCATATCTCGCTCCTGACACCTCACACCTCACTCCTCACACCTCACACCTCCTCACACCTCACTCCTCATTCCTCTCACCTCACACCTCACTCCTCATACCTCACATCTCCTCACACCTCACTCCTGACTCCTCACACCTCACTCCTCCTCACACCTCACTCCTCACACCTCATTCCTCACTCCACCTCACACCTCACTCCTCACACCTCACATCTCCTCACACCTCACTCCTCAGACCTCACACCTCACTCCTCACACCTCACACCTCCTCACACCTCCAACTCAGACTTTTTAGCTTGAACTTTTTCTCAATAAAACCACAGAAGCTTGGGCCAGGCACAGTGACTCACGCCTGTAATCCCAGCATTTTGGGAGGCCAAGGTGGGCAGATCACGAGGTCAGGAGATTGAGACCATCTCGACTAATACGATGAAACCCTGTCTCTACTAAAAATACAAAAAATTAGCCAGGTGGGCACCTGTAGTCCCAGCTATTCAAGAGGCTGAGGCAGGAGAATGGTGTGAATCCGAGAAGCCGAGCTTGTAGTGAGCCGAGATCGCGCCACTGCACTCCAGACTGGGCAACAGAGCGAGACGCTACCTCAGAAAACAACAACAACAACAACAACAAAAATACAGAAGCCCAACAGAGACCTGAAGACCTGCTTCCCCATCTCCTCTGGGACCTCTCCCACCTGGGTGAAGGGGGCACGTGAGCCTCACCTGATCTTGATCATCTCAGCTAAAACACTGAACCACCCTCAGCACCCACCAGCAGGGGACGGAGGAGAACTGTATAGGGTACCAAAGCGCCACGCCACCATCAGGTCCAGATGAAAACTTACAAGTTGAATCAGCAAGGTGTGGACAGATACGCAAGCAGAAACCCTCTTATAGGAGGTTCAAGGCTGGTCACGGTGGCTCACTCCTATAATCCAGCACTTTGGGAGGCCAAGTCAAGCAGATCACTTGAGGTCAGGAGCCGCAGACCAGCCTGGCCAATATGGCAAAACCCCATCTGTACTAAAAGTACAAAAATTAGCCATGCATGGTGGTGGGTGCCTGTAATCCCAGCTACTCAGGAGGCTGAGACAGGAGAATCGCTTGAACCTGGAAGGTGGAGGTTCCAGTAAGCTGAGATAGCGCCACTGCACTCCAGCTTGGGTGACAGTGAGACCCTGTCTCAAAAAAAATAAAAATAAAAATAAAAAAACAGGTTGAGAATGTCAGACAAGGCAGCACCCTGGGCAGGTGCTCAGGTTGGGCAGAGTCTCTCGGGGGAGGGGAGTAACAGGACGGAGCTCCCCAAGGGCTCCTTGCATGTCTGTGTCCTGATGCACAGCAGGTGGGGGCTGCGGGGACCAGAGAAGGAAGTGCCCCAGCTGGGCACTTCCCAAGAAGGAAGTGGTGCCGGAATTTCCCCCAGGTGTGGCCTCAGGTATAAGAGCGGCTGCTGCCAGGTGCATGGCCAGGTGCACCTGTGGGATTGCCGCCAAGTGTGCAGGCCGCTCCAAGCCCGGCCTGCCCTGCTGCCACCACCATGACAGTGAGCCTCTCCACATGCCACTTGGATGGCACAGTCTGGCCTGGAAGGGCTGGGGTGGGGTTCTCTGAACCCTGGGATGAGGGTGTTGGGATGGGCTCTGGGAAACCCCTCACTCTAGGGGTAGGGGGAGGCAGTTACAGATCCTCGGAGCCCTGGCATGCTGGGTGCCTTGGGCTGAAGGGCTAGCCTCTCTGGGCTTCAGTTTCCCCATCTATAGAGGGAGGGCTGTACTCCATCTTTCCCCTGGGAACAAGGAAAGCTGAGGTGGAAGTGAGGTGCCCCCTGCCCTGGGCACCCCCTAACCACCCACCTGCCTGTTTCACCAGCTCCTCCCTGGCCTCCTGTTTCTGACCTGGTTGCATGCATGCCTGGCCCACCATGACGCCTTCCTCAGGGGGCACCCCCACACTCATGGGACCCCACGCTGCTACTCAGCTGAGGAACTGCCCCTCGGCCAGGCCCCCCCACACCTGCTGGCTCGAGGTGCGAAGTGGGGGCAGGCTTTGCCTGTAGCCCTGGTGTCCAGCCTGGAGGCAGCAGGCCACAGGAGGCGGCGTGAGAGGCCCTCAGCTGCGACCCAGTGCCCGGTGCTGCGGCCAGAGGAGGTGCTGGAGGCAGACACCCACCAGCGCTCCATCTCACCCTGGAGATACCGGTGGGGACCTGGGGATCCTGCTGTGGCGTGGGCTGCCCCTCCCCTGGCAGGGCCCTGACTGCCTGGAGAGCTCTCTGGGCCTTGGTGGTTCTCCCCTGTCAAGTGGGCGTGGCCACCTGAGCTCCGTCCCTCCGTCCCTGCTGACCTGGGCGGCTGAGCTGCTTCTTGCGGTCATGCCCTGCCTGCCACTGTCCTTGGTGGCCAGGGTCCGCTGGGGAAATTCTGGGCCCCTCACCTGAGCTCCTACAGAAGTGGGGCTGGGTGGTGAAGTGGGAGGGAGGCTTTAGAGGCCTCCGGCCCCTGCTCTGTGCTCTTGGAGCGCCCTGGGGAGACGTGGATCACCACCACTTACGAGCCCAGCTGCACGCCAAGCCTGTGTGGCTCGGCCCTCACTGCCTCAGGTCCCATCCTGAGCACTCGGGGAGGGGCCCTGAGGGGAGAGGAGCCTCAGGGAGGCAAGGGTAGGGCCAGAGACTCACTGTGCGCCCCGTCCCGCAGTGTGGACACAGACGAGGACCGCTATCCACAAAAGCTGGCCTTCGCCGAGTGCCTGTGCAGAGGCTGCATCGACCCACGGACTGGCCGCGAGACAGCTGCGCTCAACTCCGTGCGGCTGCTCCAGAGTCTGCTGGTGTTGCACCGCCGGCCCTGCTCCCGCGACAGCTCGGGGCTCCCCACGCCCGGGGCCTTCGCCTTCCACACCGAGTTCATTCGCGTGCCTGTCGGCTGTACCTGCGTGCTGCCCCGGTCAGTGTGACCGCCGAGGCTGTGGAGCCCCTAGACTGGACACATGGGCTCCCCAGAGGGCACCCCCTATTTATGTGTATTTATTGTTATTTATATGCCTACCCCAACACTACCCTTGGGGTCCAGGCATCCCCCGTATCTGGAGGACGGCCCCCCACTGTTCTCCCCATCTCCAGCCTCAGCAGTTGGGGGTAGAAGGAGCTCAGCACCTCTTCCAGCCCTTAAAGCCACAGAAGCCGGGCGTGGTGGCTCACGCCTGTAATCCCAGCACTTTGGGAGGCCGAGGCGGGCGGATCACAAGGTCAGGAGATCGAGACCACGGTGAAACCCC
>NW_012098098.1:6043555-6044863 GCF_000951045.1 Mandrillus leucophaeus
GACGCCAGGTGAGAGGGGCACGGCGGGGGCGGGGCAGGGCAGGGCGCTGGGTGCAGATTGGGTCTGCCATGGGGCCATCAGAAGCTTGTGGCTGTCACTGAAGGGAGCTGAGCCTGTGGGTTCTGAGCTGGAGGCACTGGGGTGGGGCTTTGGGTTTCAATGGCAGCATCTGGATGGTTTCAGGGGGTGAGGGAAGAGCGGGAGATGGCAGGTGGCCTGGGTGGGGATGGCCCACATAGCTGGGGTCTGGATTTGGGCCAGGATTGGACGTGGGGTTGTGGGGGTTTCAAGGGTGACCTGAAGCTTGGTGATCTGGGGGGACAGCTGAGACGAGGCTGGATTGAGATGTCTGCATGGTGCTGAGTGTTGGCTGGTGGGGGGCGGCTTCTGAAAGCCCCGGGAACAGAGGACCTGGCTCTGAAGTGTGAGTTGCTGGGAGAGCAGGTGGGCAAGCGGCAGGCAAGGGCTTCTCCAGCCTCAGGAGAGTGGGTGCCTTGGTGAGAGCCCAGCGGTGGGGGATGTGGCTGATGCACGGCAAAGCTTTGAGGGCACCCGGCTGGGGTGGCGGTGAGGACCTGTGGGCAGGTGCATGTGCAACCAGCCACAGCCTCTGCACGAGTGAGGAGCAGGAGTGGCCAGAAGCCCCCTACAACTTGGCCTGAGTGTCCTGGGCAGCTGGAGAGCCCTCCAGCATCAGTGTGGGGGGAAAACAAGGGTGCATCCGCCACCAGCCTCACCAGTTTCTACAGAAAAGAGGCGCTGGGTAGAGGCTCACCACGTGGCTCCCGCCCTGTTCCCTTTTCACTTAATGCCAGCGGCCTCCCCTGGAATCCAAGCCCCTTAGGGAGGCACTAGGTGTGGAGGGCCTGCAGGGCCTGGGAGAGCTAGCAAGGGAGGACTCTGTTACCTCCTCCAGGCCGGGGAGGACCTTTCTAGGGAGGCACACACCTGGAATTCCCATATTCCACTATATTTCGTGGAATATACGGTACCCAGGATTTCTTGTGCTGCTGACAAGGCAGGCGATGCTGATGCTAATGAAACTGGAATGCGGCCCGGCCGGCAGGAAACGGGGTGCCTGCCCAAGCCTCGGGAACCCTCGCTACCCCGGCCCCGCCCACCGGCCCCAGGCAGAGGCTCAGGCGCACGCTCCGGGCTTTGCTGCGTTTATTGCGGGCGCCCCTGGCGGGAGGGCAGGTCTGGGGTGAAGTCACACGACCTCATCGGTCACCGGAATGGGGTTGGCCTGGGGACCTCCCGGGGATCCCCCCGCCGCCGTCGCCTCCTCCTCCTCGCTGGGCTTCTTGC
>NW_012098098.1:6050622-6051546 GCF_000951045.1 Mandrillus leucophaeus
AAAAGGTGTCACACGGCCACCTGTACCTTGGCTCCCAGCCCCACTCCCGGCTTCCCTCACCCTATCACTGACCTCAGGCCCCCCAGGCTCCCTCTTCCCAACCTCCTTGGAAGTACCCCTGTTTCTTAAACAACTATTTTAGTGTACGTTTGTTATTAAACTGATGAACACATCCCCAGAGGCCAACATTCAATGCGACGTTCTCCCGCTCAGCCCTGGCCCAGGCCAGCCACGGACCCAGTTCTGGGGCATCCTTTCAGAAAGGTCTATGCAGCAGCGAGCAGTGCATGCAGGTGGGACTGAGCTCTAGCACGGGGGAGCACAGGTGTCCCTGCTCTGCCCACAGTGTCTCCCCGGAGGATACCCCTGGGAACAGGAATGAGCCTCCTTCCCCAGGCAGAGCCTTGAGCCCTATGCTTTGTAATGATGCGAGCGCCTAGGGGCACCATCTCGGCCCCCAGGCAAGAGTCTCTGAGGATGAACTGCAGGGCTGTCGGCTCAAGGCAGGGCCCCAAGCCTCTGTGGGTCGGATCAACAGCCAAGACCAAGGCGCCCTCCCTAAAGGTGAACTCGCCAGGCTCTGGGGCCCAGGCTCTGCTGGAGATTTTAGTTAAGGGACCCTGGGGTGAGCAGCCTCACTCGTGGAAAGGGGACCCAGGCCTGTGACAGTCTCAGGGTCTCAGTCTCTCGGCCCCCAGCCCTGAGGGCTGACATTGCCGTGGGGCTGCTGGGCGTTGTTAGCCCCTCCCCTGCCTGGCCCCCTGGCTCACCCACCTACCGTGTCCAGGTGCCTGGAAATGGGGGTGGGGGACTCCACTCAGACCCCCAGAGGAGGAGGCCTCAGGGAAGACTTCCTGGAGGTGGTGGCCTTGTCCAGGCGGTAGAATTTTCATTCAACACATTTCTTTTCTTTTTTTGAGAAAG
>NW_012098098.1:6057096-6071772 GCF_000951045.1 Mandrillus leucophaeus
CTAAAGGTTACGAAGGCTCAGTAGCTAAAATAACACGTGAAATTCCTGCAACTTAAGAAAAAGACAAAAACCACAATAGAAAAATGGACAAAGGATAAGAACAGGCAACTCAAGGGAGAAGAAACTCCAACAGCGCAAATCCACAGTCAGAGAAGAGCAAGTCCAAGCTCCGCACGGCCAGCCTCATGCTGTGGAACTGCCAAGCGTGGGAGAAAGCCCTGTGCGCCAGGTGGGGGCGATGGGGCCGGCACGGCTGGTGGTAGGTTGTCTGCTGGAGAGCAGCTGAGCCCAGCAGGGTCAACGGTACAGAGGCTGATGCCTGACCCAGCAATTCCTCTCTGGGTTTAGCACAAGGAATTCCTACTGAGGTCTCCAGGAGCGCGCTAGCTGTATGTGGTAGCAGGAGCCAGGGGGCATGTGGGTGGCCCCTGGAGAACAAAGCAACAGCCCAGATGAGCGCTTGGCAAGAGGAAGGGATTCTAAAGGAGAGCCCTGAGAGGCCGGTGGCAGGTCAATGAGCCTTGAAACAGAACTCCACTTACATACGTGGAAGGCACACGCAGAAAGTACTGCACATTTAACACCGCACACACACTTTGCGCTGATTCGTGGGCGGTGCCAGGATGCACGCAGTCACGCAGACATTTTCTTAAACTGCCGGCACCTGGGTTTGGTTTAGTGTGCGTTTGCCTCTGTGGGCAGGAGGCACTCGCCTCTAGGGACAAAAGGATTTAAATAAACAAAGTCTGAGGGCTCTGTCCACTCAGAGACCTCTGCAGTACGAGGTGGCCTGCAGCCGTCTGTTCCGGAGCCCAGGGTAGGCAGAGGGCATCTCACCCAAGGCCTGGCCAGGCTACGCCCTGTCCCCCCACCCATCCCTGGCCTCTCAGAACGATCACTGTATCCCATGGGATGGGCAGCCCTCTAACAGGGTGCTGTGTTCCTAAACCAAACCCAGGTGTCGGCAGTTTAAGAAAATACCTGCGTGACTGCGTGCATCCTGGCACCGCCCACGAATCAGCGCAAATAGGGTTTAGGTGAGAAAAGCCTGATAAATGGACCCAAGCCCAGGCACAGCCTTCTGCCGGCTGCACGACCCCAGGCCAGCCGCAGCACCTCCCTGCGCCTCCGCCTCTTTGCAAAGTGGGGACACCAGTACCCCTCCCAGGGCCGTGGTGCGGGTTGATGAAGAAATGCAGGGAAATGACCCAACACACCAGACGCGCCAAAAACGGCAGCGGCAACTGCTGCGTCCCGGCGGTGCTGTGAGCACACGCCCGCGCTCGCGCTTGCTCCCAGCCTCGGCTCAGCCTACAGAGCTGGCTTCAAGGGCCACGTATGTCCGAGGGTGTCAGGGCAGGGGGTGGGGGTGGCTGGGGCTAACCTCAGAGGGCGCCACTCACCAACAGGTAGATGCCGCTCGCGATGGCCAGGCAGGCAGTCCCGAGGATGGTGGCCAGCAGGAAGCCGGCGGGCACCGAGAGCCTGGGGGAGTGGGGGGTGGGAGGCAGGGACACAGAAGGGCACTCAGAAAGGGGAATGGAGCCCCAGGTCTGGGGGCCAAGGCCACAAAGTCTCAGGACAAGGCGTGCACGGCCTAGGGCTGCAAAGTCTCAGGACAAGGCAGACCACAGACCCAGGGGATGTGTGCGGCCCAGGGCTTGTTTCGGTCCTGGGTATTCTTGGCCTTGATGTGGATGCGAGCGACT
Organism: Mandrillus leucophaeus; assembly: GCF_000951045.1. NCBI lineage: Eukaryota > Metazoa > Chordata > Mammalia > Primates > Cercopithecidae > Mandrillus > Mandrillus leucophaeus. Next base: position 6,058,806 of record NW_012098098.1, read on the forward strand.
CGGGGGCACTTGCTCAGAGGAACCCCCAGCAGCTGCAGGGCAGCCCCGTGCCGGTGTCCTGGCCTCGGCCGGCAGCAACCACCAGACACACAGTGCGGAATCCTCCACCCTACCAGGAAGCTAAGGCAAGACCCCCCAGCAGGGCCTGCTGACTCCAGACAGGATCGCAGCTACTCAGGTTTGGGGAGGATCCTTACAAATCCTGCACACTAGACAGCGGACACGGACTCCGGGGGCCCTGCCAGAGCCGGGAACCCGAATTTTTGTTTGGAAAAACATCGAGGTAAGTAGGGGGTGGCTTCTGTCCAGGCAGCCCGGCCAGTGGGACAGTGGGGGAGGGTCGGCTCCAAGCCCCCCTGAGCCCGAGAGGGGGTGAAGGGTGGGGACTCACAGGAGGTGCAGGACGGCCCGAACGTAGTAATTCCTGGTGAGGGGCCCGAACAGCTTCACCACGGAGGTCATGTACTTCTGTCCCCTGGGGGAGGGAGGAAGGGGAGACAGCGCGGCTGGGCCTCTCCGAGCACTCGGGACTCCCCTGCTGCCCTGCCGACGACCCCAGGGCACCCAGGCCTCTTTCCTCCCAGAAAACACACAGGGCAGGCACTGGCCTTGGTTTGCCCACAAGCACCAAAGAATTGGTTCCGGAGCCTCTGAGTGAGGAACTAGGCTCCACGTACCGACCCTGTGAGCCCTGCCTGGCCCCGCAGCCGCGGGAGAGACCCCAGAGCAGGAGGGGGAGACTCACCAGCGCTCCATGGTGGAGCCCTTCTTCCTCTTCCCCCGGGGATACTCCAGCAGGCAGACAAACACGCCCGCCACGCTGAAGCCATGTGGTTAAGGAACAGCCCAGCTCGGCCTGGGGGGCCACAGGGAACCCTCTTTACTGAAGACAACACAGAGAAGGGCCCGAGCACAGTGGCTCACGTCTGGAATCCCAGCACTTTGGGAGGCTGAGGCAGGAGGATCACTGGAGGCCCCAGGAGTTTGAGACCAGCCAGGGCAACACAGTGACACCCTCATCTCTACAAAAAATTTAAGAGTCAGCCAGGTGCGGTGGTGTGTGCGTGTGCGGTCCCAGCTACTCCAGAGGCTGAGGTAAGAGGGTGGCCTGAGCCCAGGTGGAGGCTGCCATGAGTCATGACTGCATCACTGCACTCCAGCCTGGGGCACAGATCGAGACCTTGTCTCAAAAAAAAAAGGGGCAGCCACTGCCTGAGGTCACAGAGCCAGGAGGCAGCCACGGGAGGTTCCAATAGGTCAGGCACTCGGGGTTGCCCACGCCCGCCCTCCCACCACCCTGCCCAATGCTGCTTGTCGCAAGGTACGGCTGGGCTGAGATGGGGCAAAGGAGGTGGAGGGGCCGGGCAAGGGGGCTGACTGACAGGAGGGGGCAGACAGGATCCCAGCAGTCCAACCGGGAGGCCTCAGTGCTGGCCCTGGCCCTCTGGTGACACCCCCTGCCCACCCCTCACCAGGACTCAGACTGGGGGTCTGCCGCTGACCACCACATGGCCCAGGCGAGGAGCCTGGCTGCTGGGGCCTAGGCTGCCCAACCCGTGGACAGCCCACCCTGTGTCCCAGCCTGGCTGCGGGGGCGGGGAGCGGAGGCGAACAGCTCACTGTGAAGTGGTTCCCTGGCTCTGCCCTGGGCGTTCCCCACCCGCCCCAGCCTTAGGTGGAAGGATACATGGAGTAGGCGCCAAAGTACCACTGGGTGAAGCGGCCAGCTGTGGCCACGATGCCCCCGGTGATGAGGACTGTGGGGAGAAGTGGGTCAGGTACTGTGGGACTCCCGTCCTGGGGGCCTGGGCCACTCCCCTTCTCTACCTCCTGTGGGCCATCAGGCCACCCAGAGCTTCCCCATCCCCATCCCCATCCCCATCCCCATCCCCACAGCACAGTGACAGGGTCAGGGACACCCCCAGGAGGCACCCCTCTGCGCTGGTGAAGAGCAGAGACTGTGGCGCACGGGCTGGCGGAGGGGTGCTGGACATGTCCGGGCTCTAGGTCCCAGGAGCAGCCAGGGACGGCTCGACCTGCAGGCCCCAGTGGGCCTGTGCCCCTGGGCTCTGGGACCCCCGATGGACCCCTTGTCACCATGAGTCTTTGATGCACTGAAAGCCAATAGGCCGAGTGTGGTTTCTGCATCTTGGGGGTGTCTCTTTCCTCCTGATACGGAGTTCCTCTTAACCCGTCAGCTATTTCGCCTTAATTTCGGTTTCGTCTGATGTGGCTATTTCTGCACCTTTTTTTTCGGGGTGGGGGGTGGGTATTGTCCAATATTCCCCCTTACTATTTTTTTTTTTCTTTCTCTTGTTTTTGAGATGGAGTCTCGCTCTGTCACCCAGGCTGGAGTGCAGTGGCGCAATCTTGACTCACTGCAACCCCTGCCTCCCGGATTCAAGCAATTCTCTTGCCTCATTCTCCCGAGTAGCTGGGATTACTGGCGCCCGCCACCACACCCAGCTGATTTTTATATTTTTATTAGAGACGGAGTTTCACCACATTGGCCAGGCTGGTCTCGAACTCCTGACCTCAGGGAATGCACCCGCCTTGGCCTCCCAAAGTATTAGGATTACAGGCGTGAGCCACGGCGCCTGGTCCTTCCTACTATTTTATTTATTTTTCTTTCTTTCTTTCTTTCTTTTTTTTTTTGGAGATGAAGTCTTGCCCTGTTGCCCAGGCTAGAATTCCGTGGTGTGATCTCAGCTCACTACAAACTCCGCCTCCCAGGTTCAAGCGATTCTCCTGCCTCAGCCTCCCAAGTAGCTGGGACTACAAGTGCACGCCACCATACGTGGCTAATTTTTTTTTTTTTTTTTTTTTTGAGACGGAGTCTCGCTCTGTCACCCAGGCTGGAGTGCAGTGGCCGGATCTCAGCTCACTGCAAGCTCCGCCTCCCGGGTTCCCGCCATTCTCCTGCCTCAGCCTCCCGAGTAGCTGGGACTACAGGCGTCCACCACCTCGCCCGGCTAGTTTTTTGTATTTTTAGTAGAGACGGGGTTTCACCGGGTTAGCCAGGATGGTCTCGATCTCGGCCTCCCAAAGTGCTGGGATTACAGGCTTGAGCCACCGCGCCCGGCCTAATTTTTTGTATTTTTAGTAGAGACGGGGTTTCACCATGTTAGCCAGGATGGTCTCGATCTCCTGACCTCAAGTGATCCGCCCGTCTCGGCCTCCCAAAGTGCTGGGATTACAGGCTTGAGCCACCGCGCCCGGCCTAATTTTTTTTATGTTTAGTAGAGACGGGGTTTCACCATGTTAACCAGGATGGTCTCGATCTCCTGACCTCGTGATCTGCCCGCCTCGGCCTCCCAAAGTGCTGGGATTACAGGCATGAGCCACCTTGCCCTGCCAGCCATTCTGTTTTTGCCTCCACATGGTCTTGTTTGAAGATTTCCTATCCTTGGTTTGAGCCCAGCTACACATTAACTCTCTGGGTTTGCCTGTCTGTGTTGGAGGAGGGGAGGGCAGTGTCCTTGGGTCTACTCAGCCTATTGTCCGTGCATCTTTGGGGGACCGTCCTGGTCCCAAGCCTGCCATCTGAAAGAGGCTGCAAAGCTGCCGCTGGTGCCACCAGGGAGGGCTGAGGATGTACTCTGGCACCCAGCCACAGTGACAGAGCACCTGCTGTGTACGGGGGGGACTCTTTGTCAAGGCCCCACTCTCTCTGGGTCAGCTGCCTCCCGGGGCTGCACGCTCTGGAAAGACCTCCCCGATCGGGTGACATTTGAATTGAGAAATGAGACAGCCATGAGGCTCTGCAGAAGCAGCAGCTTGTGCAGAGGCCCTGGGGCAAGCTCAGGAGATCTAGGAACAGAAAGGAAGACCGGCAGCTGGAGGAGGGGGCCAGAGAGCTGGGAGGCCAGGGCAGGCAACGCAGGGCGTCCAGTCCCGCTCTAATTCTTTGGGCCAGGAGCCCCTGGAGGGTTTCAGCAGGCAGCCACACTAGAGCCCAGCTCTCCTGGCTCCCAGCTGAGTGCCCTCAGACCCTCTATTTCCTGTAGGGAGTGCGGGGCAGGCAGGGTGACAGTCTCAAGGGGCGGCTCTGGGGAGAGCTGTCTGAACTGACCTACCGAGATCTTGGCCGCTGACTCGAAGCAGGCGGTGGGACAGGCTGCAGGGCCCCATGCTCCAGGCCTCCCACCCTGAGGTCTCTGCCACGCACTCCAGACAACCAGTAGGGCGCTCAGAGCCCCAGGGCAGTGGTGGCAGCGGGCCCCTCCTCACCCTCAGCCTCCAGGCCCTTCCCAGGCACTCCTCCCCACCGGGTGCAGGTCCTTCCTGGAGCTGCCGCGCTGGTGCCTCTGCCCTCAGACCCCGCCTGAACCCAGCCTCACCCGGCCTGGGCCGGACACTCCCCGGCTCTGGTCCTGAGAGGGTCCATTTCGAAATGGAGTCTGCTGCCCTCACCGGAACCTCTGAGCAAGTGCGCAGCAGGGTGACTGGGGTCGGTGCCATCCCACCCCAAGAGCAAAGCGCCTGAGCAGCTGGGCTGGGCAGGGCCGTCACTGGGTGGTTTCAGCGCCTCGTGTAATCCCAGGCCGCCTCCAGCGCAGACTCCAGATGGGGAGGGTTGAGCCCCGGGGCATGAAGAGCCCACTCCCCACCCCAAGCCCAGGGAGGGCGACTCGCAGCCCAGCTGGCTACCGAGGGACAGGGGAGCTTCTCCCGACGCCCAGGCCAGAGCCCCCATTTGGGGGCTTGGGGCGGCGACCCCGGAAACCACCAGGGCTGAACCGCCTCTTCCCCTGCGCTGCAACTTCCTCCTCCGCGGAGTCGGGGGACCGAGGGAGGGAATGGGGGAGGGGCGCCGCGCTCCGCAGGGTCTGCAAGGGGACTGCTGGGGTTCTCAGAACTCCTTCCAGCCCGCGCCCTGAGGGTCCCGCCCCTGTTCCCCGCACCCTCCTGGCCTGACCCTGGGCCGCCTGGCGCCCCACTTCCCCGCCCTGTAAGTAGCCCGAGGTCCCGGCTGGGGTCTTGGGATACCCCTCCAGGCTGCAGCCTCCACCGTCCCTGCCGCGCACTCACTCAGGCCGGACGCCAGCGCCTGCTCGTTGGCCCACATGGCCCACTCGATCTGCCCCATGGCGGCACGGACCCTGCCGGGACACTGGTAGGCGCGTACTGCCGCCCCTGCGCTCCCGGCCGAATCCCGTTCCGCCCAGGCCCTGCCCCCAAACCCCCAGGTGACCGCGGCTGGGCGGAGACCTGCGTCTGTAGGGTGCAGGGCTGCCCCGGAGCCTTCTGTCCCCGCCCTCTCTACCCCGCCGAGGCATAGGAGGGGCCCTGCTCAGCAGCCCCAGCCCAGGCGGGGAGCGCGCTTCCCCAGGGCTTCCCAGCTTCAGCTCTCAAGCACTGACAAATTCCCCTGCCCAACGCCCGGGACCCAACTGAGGGTCCCGTGTCAACAAGGCTTCTATTAATAGCAGAGGGGTCACTCCTACAGCCCGGGAACACCTCTGCACCCTGATGCTACCAAGGACGAGGGTGGCCTCCCCATGGGGACCAAAGGCCCAGCCCCCATTTCCTCCCCCTGGCTCTGGGCTGGCACAGGCGTGGCCTGGGTTAGACACTGCGGGGGGGCTCCCCACACCATGCCACTGGACTGTGACTGATACTCGAGGGAGGGGACAGGATGTGCACAACTGGGAAAGCACAGAATGCAGGGACGGCCCCGTCATTTCTGGCCTGGAGACAGGACGCAGGGGTTGGCGTGGGGGTGGTGAGCCCAGCGCCCATGGGAAGACTTTAGACCGGGGGCTGCTCCTGAGGGTCCCACCTGAGCCAATGTGGGGTGTGAGGGGAGCCCCTCTGTGGCTCTGTCCAGCCTGCCCCTCTCCTAGGCCCTCATGGGGCACACCGGGACTCCCTGGCAGGTCCCAGGGTCACTCAGAACAGGAACTCCGGAATGCTGGTTTATGAAACAGAAAAACAGCGGAAGGCAGGAGGCAGCAATGCTGGTTTATTCCCCACGGCCACCAGGGCCACACTGGTGCCCACTCCTACCACCATTCCAGCCACACCTAGGCCTGGGGCAGGGTCTCAGCAGAAGTGCTGTGGGCAGCCACCATCTAAGGCACTTGGTGGTTTCCTGAGGCCCGAGGAGGCTGCTCCCAGCACAGTGACCCCTTCCCTAGTCCGATGGAGGGACATCACCTCCCCGTTGAGCTCCCGTCTCAGAGAACTGGGAGCAGCTGGAGCTGGGGTGAGAGAGCCCTTCAGCCCTGCTGCACCGAGGCTCTGCCAGCTCTCATACCCACCCCATCCCATCTTGGCAAAGCCCTGGGGCAGCTGAAGCACTCGGCAGGGACCTCTCCTGACACCTGGGCAGCTGCAGGGCTCCCTGCACGGCCCCACAGCAAGCTGTCCATGGGCCCCGGGACAAGCCACCACCCACATGTCCCAGTAGTCCGGAGCCCACCACACCCGCTCCCTAGCTCTGGCGAGGCCACCCCTTCTCCACGCGCGTGCGGTCCTGCTGAGGCGGTCAGGCAGCTGGCTTCGGCAGGCCGTCAGGACCCAGGAGGTGGGCGCTGGGGTTGTCCAGGATTTGGGGTCCTGGCCCCACCTGGGGGTAGAGATCCGTGTCAGGTCACCAGGAATGGCAGCACCTCATCCTGTGCCCAGCATCTGTAGGGGGCCAGACACAGGAGGGTAGCGGTGTGCCCCCGCCCTTCTGGTGGGTCCTGGTCAGAAGCTAAACCACCCACACGCAGCTCCCTCAGGCACAGCCGCCCCGCCAGCTGCCAGCCCCCGCCCAGGGCACTGCCTCCGTCATAGGGTGGACAGAGAACCACAGAGCCTGGAAACAGGCAGCCTGTGCATGTGGCCCCTGAGAGGAAGGGGGAGGCAACAGCTCGGGCGGCCGTGATCGCTGGATGCAGGCTTGGCTCTCGGGGCAGGTCGGAGAGCAGGAACCCTGGTCTGTTGGGGTGCGGGGCCCAGGGACCCCAGAAGCACCCACCCCAAGCGCTCCCTATTCAGGGGCCTGATGCTCCCCACCTGTCTCCCTGGGAGCTTGTGTCAGACTCGCCCTTCCACCCCCAGCCCAGCCCTGCTGCTCTGAGTATCGCCAGTGGCCTGTAATGTCCACTTTGAGAGCAAATGAACAAAGGCTTTCTGGCTTCCTGCCTGAGACACAGTAGGGATAGGGACAGGGAGCCGGGCTGAGCCTGCAAGGGCCCTGGGGGCTGGGCAGGCCCCTCTGGCAAGAAAGGAAACCCCGAGAGCACCAGCCGAGCCCCAGGCCTCACCTGAGTGGCAATGATGTACTTGACCCCATCGGGGGTCGTCGGCTCCATGGCCAGCGCAGCCTGAAGCTCAGCTGAGAGAGGGGCCGGCCTCACCTGCAGCCCCTTCAGAAACCTGGAAAAGCAGGGCAGGGGCATGGTGAACACATCCATTTCTTTCTTTTTTTTTGAGATGGAGTCTCGTTCTGTTGCCCAGGCTGGAATGCAGTGGCGCGATCTTGGCTCACTGCAAGCTCCGCCTCCTGGGTTCACGCCATTCTCCTGCCTCAGCCTCCTGAGTAGCTGGGACTACAGGCACCCGCCACCTCGCCCGGCTAATTTTTTTGTATTTTTAGTAGAGACGGGGTTTCACCGTGTTAGCCAGGATGGTCTAGATCTCCTGACCTCGTGATCCTCTTGCCTCAGACTCCCAAAGTGCTGGGATTACAGGCGTGAGCCACCGCGCCCAGCCAACCTCCATTTCTCTAAGCGTCTAGAACAGGCAAGTCCAGAGATGGGAAATGCATTGCTGGCTGTCAGGACTCAGGGAGTGGGAGATGGCAGGTGGCCGCTGTGGTGACAGGTTTCTTTTAGGGGTGATGAAAAAGTTAAGGAGGTGGCTCGAGGTGGTGGCTGCACAACCCTGTGAGTGTCCTCAACACGACAGGATTGTATGCTCTGGAATGGCTGAGACAGTGAATTTTAGGTTATGTGGTAAATAGCTATGCCCAGGCTGGACCCACGTCTGGCCAAGGCTGCTGCCACGCCCCATGGGGTAACAGCTTAGGGAAGTGCCCAGTTCAAGCTGGTGCGTTTGTCACTGTGTTCTGCAGAGCAACGGAAGCCTGCAAGCCCCACCCGGAGCAGAAGCCACGAGCTTGGTGCTTCCCAGGAGGGCAGTCCTGGGGCGCGGGTCCGAGTCCATCCCACAGGGCAGCCCCTGACCAGTAGAGGGTATTACTGCTCCCACCCAGGACAGATGCCCATCCCCCACGCTTCCAGACACCCTTAAACAGGAGGCACCCCTCACATTGAGAATCAGGCTCCATTAAAACAGCGGGAGGGAAGAAATCAACAGCCCAGGAGCGAAAGGAGGCTGGGCCACGCTGTGCACCGAGGAGGGTGTACATGGGGGCTCTGTGGCGCCAGGATGCAGCTGCCAGACGACCCCACCCCAGAAAAGACACCCAACTGCAGGGGCGGGGTCAACACCCAGCCGCCCTGACCGCCTCTAACTCACTTCGGTAAGAAGGCAGTCGGGGGCTTTGACTCCTTGCCTTCAAAATGTCAGACACTTGTGCACGCTCCTGGGAATGCACATGTGTTTCCTCAGAAGCCACTGTTCTATAGGATAAGGGCCTGTGGGCTTCTGAGCTGCAGGGGATGCCGTCTCTCAGGAGGTGGGTGCGTCTCACACACGCCTGCACGGCCTCTCTTTTTTCCCGGTGGACGTGGGCTGTGGGATGGCTCTGTGGGAACACCCTATCCGTGGCTCCCACACTCGGGGAATTGCCACCTGCCCTGGGACTCCCCGTCTCAGTGTCACAGCCTTCAGGTGCCTCCGTCTCTTCCGACTAGGGTTCCTGGCACCGTCTCCCAAAGAGGCGGCGGGGAAGGGTCCACACTCACGCGTCTCCGTTCGAGCCCGGCGGAAAGCTGTGCCTCACAGCAGCCACAAACTCAGCCACAGTGTCGTCCAGGGTGAAGATCACGGCATTGGGGCCCGCGTCAAAGGTGTACGCCACCTGGAACCCACAGCAGTCACTCCGGCTGTTCACGTGGTGCCTGGCCCTTGTCCCCTCAACCCTCTGGTCTGCCAGGGGGCCCTGGGCTCTCCAAGAGCTCAGTCTAGGCCCTCAGGGCCACACTGGAGTGGAGCTGTGACCCCAAGTGCCTGGTACTTGACACCTCTGCCTGTGAACCCAGGAAAAAGGTGGTGGGGCTGTGACCCGAGCAAGTCAAGAAACAAAACGAAACAGAAGAACCCGGATGGTCAGTGAGCTCCGCACACAGCAGGGCCGAGCTTTCAGACACAGATCACCCTGCACGCGGCTCCCGGGACCGTCTCCACGGCAGCATAAGCCTAGACACGCGACACAGCGCGAGAGCGCAGCCTCTGCCCTCCCAGCCCGCGTCACCTTGGTGTCCCCGTGGTGGGCGTTGAAGCGGTGCACCAGGTGGATGATGCGCCAGGAGACGGCATTGAGGTAAGAGATGGGCGGGAAGGTGTCGAGGCAGGTGGCGTGGAACTGGTTGCTGTCCTTCATGGTCAGCTGGGCGAAGCCGGGGAAGTCTCGCTCCCGGATGCAGCGGGTCATCTCCGCCATGCGCGCCGGTACCACAGACTCGGCCCGGAACTGCAAGGCACGGGGTGTTTCCCATGGAGCCGCTGGGGGTCTCGACAGCAGAGGGTTCCAGGAGGGTCTCCAGGGTTGGCAGCCCAGCTCAAGCCCCATCTCTGCATGTGGCTCCTCCACCTGGTCTTGGCGGGGCTGCCGCAGGTGTGAGAACGTTTGGGCCCAGACAGAGGCTGAGGGCAGAGTCGGGCACAAGCATGACTCCCAGGGCCCCGGGGCCACCTGCTCCTGGCCTCACCTGCAGCAGGGGGCTGGTCTCCACACTGGCCCGCATGCCCACAGTACTGCCTGTCGGCTTCTTCTCAGCGCTCACCTGCACGAGGGAGAGACAGCCTGGGCCACACCCTGCAGGAGGCCAGCCCCAAGGACCTCAGTCCCAAACACTCAGCTCTCCCTCAGCCAATGCAGGCAGCGGGGGTGGGAGTCAGTGCCACCTGCCTGGCCACGGAGGCCTCCCGGCCACAGCAGGGGCGACATAGGGGCAACTTCTAGATCCCAGTGGGTGGTGGCGCCCGCCACGTGGGAGCACTTCCTGAGCACTCGACCACACGTCTGTTTCTTTAGCATCCACTGACCCCAGGAGCCAAGCAAAGCCTGGATGGGATGCCTTCATCCCTGCTCCCAGCAGCAGCCCTGACTAGGGACAGAGGCCACCCGGCTGCTGCTCCACCCGCCCCACTCACCACAAGGATGAGGACGCGGAGTTCAGGCCAGTGTGACTCGGGGGCCACTTGCCGGGCGACGCTGTCCTTCCCATCAGTCTGCTCTCCCATCTGCCACTCCACAAAGCCCCCATATAGGCTCCGGCAGGCGCTGCCTGAGCCCCGGCGAGCCACTTCTGAGAGGTCACTCTCCACGCCGTAGACACGGGCCAAGGTGTAGGCTGCAGGCATGGGGATTCCGGGGAGGGTCCTCAGAGCTGCCTGGGCTGTGCTCCCTGACAGCTCACTGCCCCGGGAATGTCACACACCCCACGGCAAACGGGGATTTCCAGATGACAGGGCTTCTGGGCCATCAGCCTTCGAGGGCAGCATTCACCAACCCAGCCATCCGTCCCCGCCCTCCACTAAGAGCGCCCTCCGCTCTTGGACACTCTGTTCACAGCCTGCAGAGCTTGCGGCCTGAGACAAAGGTGACAAAAGGTACCTGCGGCAGAGCGGGAAGCCCCCTGGGGGATGTGGAGAGAGGGTCCCCTGGGGGACACCGAAGCTGAGCTTTGAGGGTGGGAAGGAATTTTAAGGTTGTGTGGGGCAGGGACTGATGCCAGGACAGAGCTGGGCTCCATAAGACATGCCCCTGCCCACCCAGCACAGCAGCCACCTTCTCCCCTCGGTCCACAGGGCTCCAGCAGGGCGACCCCACCTCCAGGTCTGGTCACCCATGGCCCTGGTCACTGAGGGTGGTTCAGGGAAGGCACTGGAGCCCAGGTGGGCCAGGAAGCGTCATCCCTGGAGTTGAGGGTGAAGATACTGTGAGACCACCATGGGAACGGGCTCTGACACTGGGTGAGAAGCCGCCAGAAGGTGGCCTGGGGCCAGCAGAGAGCTGGGTCTGGTGGCGCCTGTAACCAGCTGTGCCCATTGGAATCCTCAGTTATGTGAGCCGCAAAACCATCGCTAGTTTAGGTCTGAGCCAGTCTGAAGTGGTTTCTATCACTGACGACCTAGAGGGGCTCCACAAGGAGCAACTGGAAGATGTTTCTATTTTTTGTAGAGATGGGGGTCTCACTATGTTGCCAAGGCTGGTCTTGAACTCCTAGACTAAAGTGATTCTCCCCCATCAGCCTCTTAAGTACTAGGATCACAGGCGAGAGCCCCGCGCCAGCTGCAACTGGAAGATGAAAATGTTCAGATACGCTCTGGGAAGAGACTGAACAACTCCAGAGAGGCCAGGGAAGCCTGGGGTGTGGGATGCTTGTTCAGCCACGCCCGGCAGTGGGCCCCCTGACCCGGGAAGAGCATGAAGCGGCTCCTATGCCCGCAGCCCAGAACCCCTGCATGTCTCTGTGGGCACCCACCTAGGCAGGCATAGCCCGCCGCCGAGGAGGCCAGGCCTGCAGCTGTGGGGAAGTTGTTCACCGATGCCACGTGCACTTTGCAGCTGAGGCTGGAGGACAGTGGGTCCCCATCCCACGCGTTCCTCCGCTTCCGGGCCAGGCGGCGGACTGCAGAGACAATGAGACAGCGTGTGGCCCAGCCGTCAGCACCCTGCCCGCCCTGCTCCTGCCCACCTGCCCAGGTCACAGCTGAACACCAGGCCTCTGCCTGCCAGACTCCTCATGAAGAGTTTCTTCCCCAGGAAAACCCTAGACTGACCCAAGCCCAGCGGGAATTGAAGTGGGGCCACTGCCCTGGAGCTGGGGGTCCAGTGGGCATGTCTGGTTCCCAGCCACGTCGCCTGCTGCCTCAGGAGGGGCCCAGAGGCAGAAGCGCTTTCTGGATGCTCGGACCCTGCTGACAACAGGAAGGGATGGGCTTGCGGGGACCCCAACTCACTCTCCCGCAGGCAGGCCTGGAGCCGCGGCTGCCCCACGTCCTCCTCCCGGCCATTCAGCCAAATCCGGTCCTCGGTGAAGTCCTTGCTGATGACGGCTGTTGTGGTGGTTTTTAACTGAAAAGGAAATCCAGGGCCACCTCAGAGGCCAGCATTGAGGACCGATGCCAGCCAGGTATCCCTTTCTACTGAGAGCGCTTCGTGGCTGCCCACTCGAGCAAGGCCCCCCTGCTGAGGGCGGGCGGGGGGGAAAGGCCAGCCTTAGCTGGGCAGTGGGGAAGCCTGTGGCGGAGGAAAGCGTGGGCCACACCTTGTGGAGCAACTAGGCCTTGTCCTGAATAAAGAGACAGGGACTCCCAAGGGAGCCCCTGGGGCACAGTGTGCACATGTGTGATGAGACCTGGGGGCACGTGTGTGCTGTGCTGAGCTCTCCTGACACTGGGAGATGAAACAGACACTGCGCGCTGCCGGGAGTCGTCGCTGAGCCATCTCATCCTAGCCTTGAGGTAAAAAGGCACGAATTTTTTTTTGGTTTCAGAGACAGGGTCTCACTGTCACCCAGGCTGGAGTGCAGTGGCGTGATCATGGTTCACTGTGGTCTCCAACTCCTGGGCTCAAGAGATCCTCCCACGTCAGCCTCCCGAAGTGCTGGGATTGCAGATGTGAGCCACTGCACCCAGCTGGTACCAACTGTTCTACAAACGTTCTGGAAATGGCACTGTGGTGTTTTGTCGTCAGTCCACACGTACCTGGTCCTGGTGCAGAGTGACGCTCAGGGAGGAGTTGATGGGCAGAACCAGCTCTTCATCGCGCTTGCCCCCTGTAATGAACAGCCAGGGCCAGGCCGGTGGGCTTCCCGGCCCACCCTCCCCCAGTATTCCCCAC
>NW_012098098.1:6071947-6074070 GCF_000951045.1 Mandrillus leucophaeus
CCACAGCCCCCACCCGCCTCGGTCCTGTATCTCACCGCACATGTGTGGCCATCCTCTTGCTAGACCCCTGCGTGCAAGAACTGCTCCCCGCCCCACTGAGCTCAGGCTCCCACCACAGAGCTGGAGGCCAGCCAGCCTCCCTCCCCACTCCATGCTCCTTCATCATCATCTGTGAGTGCCCAGGTGCAGAGCGCTCTGACCGCGGCCTGCCTCCCCTCCACCTTCCCAAACAAGAGGAGCCCAGCTCTGAGAACTCCTCAAATCTCACTGCTCACATTCCCCGGGAACATCCGGGATAAACCCCTTTCTGCCCAGCACGGCCATGGGACAGCAAGAGAAATCAACCTTCCGGAAAGTCTGAAATGAAACGTTTGCCTGGGGAGCACTGCGCAGTGCTTCAGCTGAAGTCTTATTTCACGGCGTCTTTGCTAAGCACACAATCTGCTCGGTTTTGTGAGAGGGGAGGTCTCTGGGGATGGCGGACAGCTCCAGGGGTGATAAATGCGGACACCTGGCAAAGAATCACGCTCTGCAGTTCGCAAGGCTCTTTCTCACACAGCACTGAGTGGCCCTTGTAGGCGGACGCGGCTGCCCTGAGAGGCCGGCAAACCTCTGCTTTCAGGAAGGTGGGCGGGCGGACTTCTCCCTCTGTCTCCCACTGAGGACAACTAAGACCCTGGACATCACAGGTGAGACTCTCACGGGTGACAGAGGACAGCTGTGGGACAGGGCAGGAGGAGCCCCCGGGCTTGCTTTTCTGTCCTGCCTGCCCTAGACCTAGCCCTGCAGAAGCTGGAACTGCCAACCAAAGCCAGCCTTCCCTAGCAGGACTGGGAAGGACAGCCTAGCAACACAGAAACAGACTCCCGGCCCAGCACAGTGCAGTGGCTTGCGGCGGTAATCCCAGCACTTTGGGAGGTCGAGGTGGGCGGATCACCTGAGGTCAGGAGTTTGAGACTAACCTGACCAATATGGTGAAACCCCGTCTCTACAAAAAATACAAAAATTAGCCAGGCTGTGGTGATGCGTGCCTGTTATCCCAGCAACTCAGGAGGCTGAGGTGGGAAAATCGCTTGAACCTGGGAGGCGGAGGCTGCACTGAGTCGAGATGGCACCACTGCACTCCAGCCTTACTTACTCCAGCCTGGTGACAGAGACAGACCCTGTCTCAAAAAAAGAAAAAGAAAAAGAAAAAAGAAGAAACAGATTCCTCCCACACTCCAGGCTGGAACGGAGCCCCCCTTTCCCTCCCTGAAGGCGCGGGGACTCTCACCTCCCCAGAGTCAGTGGAGAGCACGCAGGAGCCTGGACTCCCCTGACCTGCAGTCTCTTATCAGAGGCCAAGCAGACACTCAGGAATTCCTGAGGGCCTGGTGGGGATGGGGCGGCGTTGGTGGGGAGGGAACCTGGACTTCTGCCTCCTTATCATGAGCCAGCACCTCCTTCTCCACCGGCGTGCTATCAAACACCAGCTCAAATGTAAGGTTTAAAGAAGACCAGAGTCTCTGAACGTTACAAGAAAATGGACAAGTTTCCATAAAAATCACTGTCGGCAGCCGCAGTGGCTCACACCTATGATCCCAGCACTTTGGGAGGCTGAAACCGGTGATCACTTGAGGTCAGGAGTTTGAGACCAGCCTGGCAATATGGCAAAACCTTGTCTCTACTAAAAATACAAAAATTAGCTGGGTGTGGCGGTGCACACCTATAGTCCCAGCTACTCGGGAGGCTGAGGCAGGACAGTCGGTTGAACCCAGGAAGCGGACGTTGTGGTGAGCCAAGATCGTGCCATTGCACTCCAGCCTGGGTGTCGCAGTGAGAGTCCGTCTCAAAAAAATAAATAAAAGGCCAGGTGCAGTGGCTCACGCCTGTAATCCCAGCACTTTGGGAGGTCAAGGTGGGCAGATCACGAGATCAGGAGCTCGAGACCAGCCTGGCCAACATGGTGAAACCCCGTCTTTACTAAAAATACAAAAATTAGCCGGGTGTGGTGGTGCGTGCATGTAGCCCCAACTACTCAGAAGGCTAAGGCAGGAGAATTGCTTGAACCTGGGAGGCGGAGGTTACAGTGAGCCAAGATTGTGCCACTGCACTCCAGCCTGGGTGACAGAGCAAGACTCTGT
>NW_012098098.1:6074285-6075702 GCF_000951045.1 Mandrillus leucophaeus
TTTTTTTTTTTTTTTTTTTTTACAAAAGTGCAAAAGCAATTCAATGGAGGAAGGGTAGCCTTTCTGGGCTAAATGGACAACCTTGGATCACAGACAAATATAAAAGGCAATCCTATACAACTCGGAGAAAAGCAGAAAATCTTCAGGACGTAGGGCTACGCAAAGAGGTCTTAGACTTGACATCAAAACTGATACGCTGAACTTCTTTAAAATGAAAAACTGGCTCTTTGTTAAGGGGATGAAAAGATTAGCTAGTTTGGGAGATAGTATCTGCAAACCACGTGTCCAGCAGGAGACTAATATCTAGAACACCTATTTTATTTTTTTTCAGTAGAGACGGGGTTTCACCATGTTGGCCAAGCTGGTCTCAAACTCCTGACCCCAGGTGATCCACCCACCTCAGCCTCCCCAAGTGCTGGGATTACAGGCTTGAGCCTGCGCACCCAGCCTATAATGTATGATGAACTCTCAAAACTCATAGTAAAAAAGCAAACCATCCAGTGAGTGCATGGACACAGGACATGAACAGACATTTCACTGAGAAAACCCACAGATGGCAAATAAGCACAAAGAAAGATGCTCCACATCACTGGCCAACAGGGAAATGCGAATGAGGAGCACAGCACCCTGTCAGCACATCCCTACCAGGACGCAGCTAAAATGAAAAACAGCAACTCCACCAAATGCTGGTGAGGATCTGGAAAAACTGCGTCATGGTAGGGATGCAAAATGGCCCAGCCACTCTGAAAAACAATTGGACAGTTTTTTTTTAAGTATATATATATACACACACATGCATATATATATCTACCATCTGACCCAGCAACCGCACTCCTGGGCATTTATCCCAGAAGAATGAAAATGTATGTTCACACAAAAACCTGTACACATTTTATGGCAGCTTTATTGGTAAGGGAAATACAAAAAAATTAGCCAGGCGTGGTGGCGGTGCCTGTAAAAAAAAAAAAAAGAAAGAAAAAGAAAAGAAACAAAGAAAGAAAACCTCAGATGCTCTTAACGGGGTGAGGCCTTGGCTAAGAGGGTGGTCCATGGAGTCCACGGAATGGCTCAGCAACAGAGGGGCAAAGCACTGATACAATCGGGGGCACGTCCACATTCTATGCTGAATGAAATAAGCCAAACTCAAAAGATACTGGGTGGGCCACATACTGTGATTCCAGTTTCGGAACATTTTGAAACGACGTTACAAAAATGAGTGGTCAGCAGCGGCCAGGTAACCCCGGCGGGAGGGGAGGGGCGTGGCTATGAACGCGCAGGTGCGGACCGGCCTCCCCCCCGCAGGGATGTGGGCTGAGGACCCCCGTTCCCGCTCCTTGGAGGTTACCATTGGCAGAAACGGGGCGAGGGAGGGGCACAGGGCCTCGGGCTGGGGGGCAGTGGCGCGATCTCGGCTCAC
>NW_012098098.1:6076796-6078606 GCF_000951045.1 Mandrillus leucophaeus
GGCGCTGTGCGGGGCTGAGGGGAGGGCGGGTCGCGCTGTGCCCTCCATGAAGCTCTCGTATGGCCCCGCTGGGTATGGGGGTGCACACAGGCCGGTGGTCAGGCGCTGGAAGATGTGTCCCGAGATCCACTCTGAACCCGGCAGCCAAGGGCACCCTGTCCCGCCGCCCACAGCCTTTTCCGCGGCCGTAGCCTGGGCCAGGGTCCCCCCATGGGACTCGCACGAAAGACCCCGGGGCGGGAAAGCCCGGCAGCCCAGAGCTGGATCCAGCCTGCATTGAGGTGGGCGTCTCAAGTACCCCGTCTAAGGCCCTGCAGGAGCAAAGCCTTGGACTGGGTTGTGGCGCTTGTGTGTGCATTGACTGCTGTTGTAAAACATACGTGAAACATTTAAGCGTGCGTTTCCCTGCCATTTAGTCCAGTCATGTGCCACACCCCCACTGTTTCTAGAATTTTCTCATCGAAAACAGAAACTCTGTCCCCTTTAAACAGTAACTTCCCATTTTCCCCTTCCCCTTTTAAAATTTTACTTTGAGTTTTTAAATAGCCCAGATTGGCCAGGCGCGGGGGCTCACACCTGTAATTCCAGCACTTTGGGAGGCCGAGTTGGGCGGATCACGAGGTCAGGAGTTTGAGGCCAGCCTGGCCAACATGGTGAAACCCCGTCTCTACTAAAAATACAGTAATTAGGTGGGCGTGGTGGTGCACGCCTGTAATCCCAGCTAGTGGGGAGGCTGAGGCAGGACAGTTGCTTGAACCCAGGAGGTGGAAGTTGCAGTGAGCCGAGATGGTGCTACTGTACTCCAGCCAGGGTGACAGATTTCAGAAAATACAGGACTATGCAGTGTGAAATGTCCACTTTGCCCGGCCACCTAGTTCCATTACCAGAACCATCATACTTCTTTATTTCTTTATTTATTCTTTATTTTTTTCTAGAAATAGGGTCTCACTCTGTTGCCCAGGCTGGAGGGCAGTGGTACGATCAAAGCTCCATGTAGCCTCGACCTTCTGGCTTAAGGGATCCTCCCACTTCAGCTTCCTCAGTAGTTGGGACTATGGGTACACACCACCATGCCTGGCTAATTTTTTTCTTAATTTTTTGTAGAGATGTTGGAGGGGTCTTGCTATGTGGCCAAGACTGCTTTGAACTCCTGGCCTCAGGGGATCCTCCCATCTCAGTCTCCCAAAGTACTGGGATTAGGTTTGAGCCACTCCACCTGGCCTGTCAATTCTTGGTATATTTTTTCCTTGACGTGCATAGTACAAGCACATAGCGTGTTCTCCCACCTTGCTTTTTCTACTTACGTGCTTCTTAGAGATCATCCCAATTTAGTAAAAAGCTTCCTTGTTTGTTGTCTAAATATACCTGGTCTGTCCTGATGGACAGTTGGGTTGTTACTGTAAACGGTGCTTTTCCACATTGTTTGCGCACATGTATTTCTGCAGGAGAAATTCCTGGAAGTGGAATTGCTGGGCCAAGTAGGATGTGCCTGAGTACTTTTGATAGCTGTTGGCAAGTCGCCCTTTGTGGAAGTCAATCGATTGCTCAGGTCTCTCTGGAAGTCTGAGAGTGCCTGCACGCCTTCACCGGCACAGTGGGTCATCTGTCAGAGTGAGACGTGGTGTCTCACTGTTTTCAATTTGCATTTCAGATGGTGGTTATTTTTAATTTCTCTTGCAATCACAGCCACTTTTCTGTTTTATGCAAAGCCACTAAATCCTGTTGAAGAGCCGGGCGCGGTGGCTCAAGCCTGTAATCCCAGCACTTTGGGAGGCCAAGACGGGCGGATCACGAGGTCAAGAGATCGAGA
>NW_012098098.1:6080266-6082537 GCF_000951045.1 Mandrillus leucophaeus
GGGATTACCTTCTTATTCTATCGCTCCCTCAGCATTCCTTGTTTTCATTATTAAAATTAAGTCATACTCACAGTTGAGCCGTGTAGCAATGGGTGCCGACAGTGTGCTTGTGGGCAGACTCTCTTATTTAGTTGAGAACCTAGGATGAATGACCTCACTGAAAGATGTCAGACATAGATCCCCACACTGACTCCTGGATCAGGAGATCCAGGCTCTCTTGAACCTCAACCTATATGTGTGTCAAAAATAGGCCAGGCATGATGGTTCATGCCTGTAAGCCCAGCAGCACTTTGGGATTTGGGAGGACTGCTTGAGGCCAGGAGCTCAAGACCAGTCTGGGCGACATAGCGAGGAGACTCCACCATCTCTACAAAAAGGAATTTTTTTTTGAGACAGAGTCTCATTCCATTGCCCAGGCTGGAGTGCAGTGGCGCGATCTCAGCTCACTGCAACCTCTGCCTCCCGGGCTCAAGTGATTCTCCTGCCTCAGCCTCCCAGGTAGCTGGGACTACAGGTGTGTACCACCACGCCCGGCTAATTTTTTTTGTATTTTTAGTAGAGATGGGGTTTCACCGTGTTAGCCAGGATGGTCATGGTCTCGATCTCCTGACCTCATGATCCACCCGCCTCGGCCTCCCAAAGTGCCGGGATTACAGATGTGAGCCACTATGCCTGGCCTGGCCTACAAAAAATTTTTTTGAAAATTAGCTGGCCGTAGTGGTGCACACCTGTAGTCCCAGCTACTAGAGAGGCTAAAGCAGGATGATCACTTGAGCCCAGGAGTTCAAAGCTTCCGTGAGCTCTGATCACACCACTGCATTTCAGCCACAGGCATGGGTGCTGTGCTAAGTATGGTATGAGTAGGCTGTGTGTGACCCTGATTCATAAGGAGAGAGGGTCTGGGAGATGAATGAGAAGCCACGCAGCTGGAGGGGAAGCCCAGCCAAGCCTGAGCATGTCCTGCCTGTCTCCAGGCCTGCAGCCCTGGGGGTTTGGCCTAGACAGGCCAGCAGAGGGGCCCCGAGCGCAGCCTGCACAGCGTCCTACTGCTGATCCCCGGGGCTTCCTGCTTCCTGGCGCTTCCTGTCCTTTCCCTGAGCCCAGGCATCTGGGACTTTAAAAAGTCAGAAAGTGACTGGAAAGGAAGGCGTGTGTCTAGCTTGCTCTATATCTGCCTTGCATTTGGGAGGTCTTCAGTGGAAACGTTTTTCTGGAAGCAGTCAGCAAATGTGAAACGCCATCAAGCCAGGCAATTGGAGAGGTAAAAAGGAGTGAGGACTCGGGGAATAAGGGCATTTTAAAAATAAAAATTTACATTAAAAAAATAAGGAAATGTTTATTCCAGAGGGGTTTACAATACGATACTTTTTTTTTTTTTAACTTTTATTTTAGGTTTGGGTTACATTTGAAGGTTTGCTACATAAACAAACACGTCACAGGGGATGGTTGTAAAGATTATTTCATCACATAGGTACAAAGCCCAGTACCCAATAGTTGTCTTTTCTGCTCCTCTCCCTCCCCTGCCCTCGCCCCTGAAGTGGACCCCTGTGTCTGTTGTTTCCTTGTGTTCGTAAGTTCTTATCATTTAGCTCCCACTTACAAGTGAGAAGATGCAGTATTTGATTTTCTATTCCTGTGTTAGATACTTACTTTTATTTTTCATTTATTTGTTTTGAGACAGGGTCTCACTCTGTTGCCCAGACTAGAATGCAGTGGCAAGATCACGGCTCACTGCAAACTTGACCTCCTGCGCTCAAGCCATCCTCCTGCCTTTGCCTACTAAAGTACTGGGATTATAGACTTAGCCACCACACCCAACTAATTGTTTAATTTTTTGTTTTTTGTAGAAACAGGGTCTTGCCATGTGGCCCAGGCTTGTCTTAAACTCCTGGGCTCAAGTCATCCTCCCACCTCAGCCTCCCAAAGTGCTGGGATTTCAGGCATGAGCCACCACGCCCAGCCTTCTCTTCTCCTCTAGACAGGAGTCATTAGAGAAACCTGGCTTCCCCACAGGACTGCTTGAGTCCAGATCTCAGTCCACTATCTTCCTGCAGCTCCTCCCGCCATATCACCCCACACACGGGCCCCAATACAAAAAGCAGCGCCGTGTTTGCTGTCCTGATCAGATACCCTACTCTGACTTCAAAGTCAAAGGGGCCGGTCGCGTTGGCTCACGCCTGTAATCTCAGCACTTTGGGAGGCTGAGGCGGGCGAATCAGTTGAGGTCAGGAGTTCAAAACCAGCCTGGCCAACATGATGAAACCCTGTCTC
>NW_012098098.1:6083222-6084182 GCF_000951045.1 Mandrillus leucophaeus
AAATGCGAAAATTAGCCACGTATGGTGGTACATGCCTGTAGTCTCACCTACTTGGGAGACTGAGGCAGGATAGTCGGTTGAACCTGGAAGGTGGAGGTTGCGGTGATCCGAGATCACACTACTGCACTCCAACCTGGGCAACAGAATGAGACTCCATCTTTAAATAAATAAATAATAAAATTACAGACTCTGGGTCTAAATTGCCTGAGTTTAAAGAACAGCTCTGTTACGGATTCACTGTGTGAGTTCAGGCAAGCTACTTAACCTCTCTGTGCCCGTTTCCTTACCTGTGGGGATAAGGATGGTTTCTTGTAGATGATAAAGCCCTTTGAAGGAGCCCACCTGTGTTTATCTGCAGGGAGTAGTGTTACTGACCCCCCAGAGAAGCTGTTGGGTGAGTGTGGTCATCTTTCAGAAGAAACAGAATGTGTATTTGGTTAAATCAGTGAGTAAATACAGATTCTTCTGTAGCTTCCAGTTTTCCAAACCAGGAGCTGCACATACACCCTCGTTTACTGTATGCACGTGGCCGGAAACCTGGCCAACTGGGCTGGTGGCTCAAATGGCCCTGCCGTCCTTGTGCCCGAGCCACTCACCTCGGAAAGTATTTCCCTTCAGGGACACACACATCCAGCTCACCCGTTTTCCAGCTTGCTTTCCCGCACCATGGTGATCCTGGGTGGGAGTATCTGGGGCTTGATTTGTGCTGTCTGGGTGGACAGAGAGGCAGCATCACCCAAGCCTCCCGAGGCTGATAATGGGATTAAATTAGTTGCCAAAGAACAAGCAGATCCATTTCCAGGGCAGGGGAACAGATCGGTATTGACCCTCCTTGGAAATTAGTATTGGCCAAAAATCAGCCAGGCGAGGTGGCAGGCCCCTGTGGTCCCAGCTACTCGGGAGGCTGAGGCAGGAGAATGGCGTGAACCCGGGAGGCGGAGCTTGCAGTGAGCCGAGATC
>NW_012098098.1:6084852-6086701 GCF_000951045.1 Mandrillus leucophaeus
TTGTCTCTATAAAAAATTATCTAGGCGTGTGGCATACACCCAGCTACTCATGAGGCTAAGGCAGGAGGATTGCTTGAGCCCAGGAGGTTGAGGCTTCAGTGAGCCCCGATTGCACCACTGCTCTGCAGCCTGGACAACAGAGCATAATCCTGTCTCAAAAGAAAAAGAAGAGAAGAAAATACAAGAAATGAAATTAGACTAGGGGCATGGTGTTGCTCACACCTATAATCCTTGCACTTTGGGAGGCCGAGGCCAGCAGAATCCTTGAGCTCAGGAGTTTGAGACCAGCCTGGGCAACAAGATGAGACCCAGTATCTACAAAAAATACAAAATATTAGCTGGGCCTGGTGGCGTATACCTGTAGTCCCAGCTACTCGGGAGGCTGTGGGAGGATCCCTTGAGCCTGGGAGATCGAGGCTACAGTGAGCCAAGGTTGTGCCACTGCACTCCAGCCAGGGTGACAGAGAAAGACCCTGTCTCAAAAAAGCAAAAACAAAAAAGTTTGTCTGAATCTTTTTCACGTCTGGTGTGGCAGGTGTGGATAGCTGGGCCTTCCTGGGTGCCTCTGCGTGGTGTCGTTTGGTTGATGCATTTGGAGAGAATCTGCTCTCCAGACCTGCAGGGGCAATGTGCTTTCCTGGCCTCTTCAGATCAGGGTGGCTTTTCTTGGGTGCTGCGCCGAAACTCCAGCACTGGTCTTTCTTCAAGGTGAGCCGCAAGGTGGAATCTGAGGCCCACCCATTAGTGAGAGTTTCCTCCTGGTATCCGTGGAATCTACTGGTCTGTCTCACTTTGGCCTTTGACCCAGGCAGGGGATCCTGACATCCACATTGGTCATTCTGACAGCTTTGGTTTTGGTTCACTGCCTTACACGGGGCTTCCAGATGTTGACTTGCTTCATTTGACAGTATCAGGAAATCACTTTCCCCTGAGAAAGTAAGCATGGGAAGCTGTCAGGCTTTTAGTGGAAGATGAAAGTTTCCAAATTTTCTTTTTCATTAGACTGTGTAAGTTTTACCATTGGTGGTAAGTTCTGTCCGTTGTT
Organism: Mandrillus leucophaeus; assembly: GCF_000951045.1. NCBI lineage: Eukaryota > Metazoa > Chordata > Mammalia > Primates > Cercopithecidae > Mandrillus > Mandrillus leucophaeus. Next base: position 6,085,898 of record NW_012098098.1, read on the forward strand.
CCTTTTGAAGTGGCGGGCTCACTTCATTCCTGCCAAGACCCAGGGCCATGTTCTCACAGTGCTGCCATCTTTCCTCTGTGTGCTCTGCGGAGAGTGGACCTCGGCGTGTGTGGGGCTGTGTGCGCTGCCATTGGGTCCCTCCACACAAGCCGCCGTGGACCCAGGGCCATCCCAGAACTGTGATTGTTTCCTGAGGTGTGGGGGATGTGCCAGCACTCACATGGCTCTGGCTGCTTTTGCACCATTGGTGCCTGTGCCAAACAGGAGAGCAGCTCTGCCCAGCAGAAGCCACCTAGAGGGTCTCAAGGGGTCTGCAGACCGCCTGTCAGAACAACTTGTTCTGCGACGAGGAGACCCCACCGTGCTGAGCAGAGCCCAGCTGGGGTGCGGTGGGTGGAGGGGGCACCATGTCCACGACAGCGCAGAAATGATGCTCGGTGGACGGGACGGCAACAGGACCAGGACCCGCTGGCTGGGCTGTGTCTCCGTTCCAGCCCCTCTTTTGACCAATGCAAAACAGCTGAGTTTCACAAGGGCCTTGTGCAGATGAGAAGTCCCTGTGACCTCACTGCCCACCTTCTCTCGCCTCTCAGCTTCGTTTCTGAAGTTTCCTGGACGTCCCTGCTGCCTGTTCCTAGGGGAAGGGAAAAGGAGCTGGTATTTGGGGCTGGGTAAGCAACACTACAGTGCTCTGCATCTTCCTACGGATGTCTCACAGGCTCACCCTCACGCAGAGAACAAGCGCGGAGAAGGGGAGGGAAAGGGAGGGAGGGAGAAGCAGGGGAGCTGCTGAAGAGAAGGGGC
>NW_012098098.1:6091931-6092677 GCF_000951045.1 Mandrillus leucophaeus
GGCAGCTGAGTGGGTGCCTCCCTCTCTGGGGACGGCCAATCCCTGTGGGGGAGGCAGTGGTCCTGGTCCAGGAATGTGAGAGAGGCTTTCTCAGTGTCTTCACTCCTCCAGCTCACACAGAGGCTGGTAGCGGCTGCAGCCCGAGCTCTCCTGGGGAGTCTGTTTACTCAAGGTCACCCTTGGTCCAGAGGAGCCCAAGGTCTAGGTCAAGTTTCCTCTGGGATGTCCCCAAGGCTCCTCAAACAGGTGTCGTCAAACCATTTGCCCAAGGGCCCATTAGCACCTGGCAAGTGTTAGCCAGGCTGATCTGCCGCGGGCTGCCCTGAGTGGGGCTCTAGCTGCCCAGGTTGGGACTGGAGCAGCCAAGTGGCTGAGCAACAAGGTGCTTCGTGTGTGGTCCCTGTGAGCCCTCCTGAATATTCTCATGGACGGACGGATGGACAGGAGGCTCAGCGGGCTCTGGGGAGCAAGGGGAGCCCTTGCCGCTCTCCACATGGCTCCATTCCAGGACCAGGACAATGATGCCTTCCTGGCTGGAGCCAGAAGCAGAGCAGCTGACAATGGGCCAACCCTCCTGAGGAACAGGTATCCCCCAGAAACCTCCTCCACTGCCCTCCTGAGGAACAGGTGTCCTCCCAGAAACCTCCTCCACTGTCCTCGTCAGTGAAGGCGTCAGGGACTAGGAGCGGCCTCCTCCCTCCTTCCTGGAGGCTGCCTCTGGGGTTGAGCTGACAACGGGCCAACCC
>NW_012098098.1:6096042-6105723 GCF_000951045.1 Mandrillus leucophaeus
GCCAGGATGGTCTCGATCTCCTGACTTCGTGATCCGCCCGTCTCGGCCTCCCAAAGTGCTGGGATTACAGGCTTGAGCCACCGCGCCCGGCCAACGATCCCGCTTTCATAGATGAAGAAACCAAGGCTTTGTGACTAACTCAACCCTGCAAGGAGGACAAAACTGGCATCAGAGCACCTTGCTCCTGGGTCTGGCAAGAATGCCTCTTGCTTGCTGAGAGGCCCACAGATTGATCTGGCTCAAGAGTGGGAGATGGGAGGTGACCAGGTCTGTGCCAACCTCTCTCTGAGCTCCTCCGGGTCGTGGCAGCTGAGGTGCTCCTCCGGGAATGTTCTACCATCCACGAGGTCGGGTAGGCCTGGAAGCTTTTGTTCCATTGAACTCTGCCAGGGAGCTATACTTAGCCACGCGAGTGGAGGCCGGGAGTGGGTTCTCTGAATATACATAGTAACAAGCAGGCTATTTTCAAACACCTAGAGAACCCCCCTGATTATTCTGGGCCAAAATGATATTTATAGGATGCTCTGGGCTCTTGGACACGAAGGCAATAACCTTAGCGTCTTTTGGCGTTCGGGATAAGTTTCTTTCAACAGGGAGTGGGGAGAGGGACCCGGTCACCCAGAGGCCCGCTGTCCCTCAACACCTGTTTCTAGGAGGCCAGGCGTCCTCTTTGCTTTTACACTATGAGTCAGAGAACAGCGAGAGGCACGCAGGGCCACTAATTTTCCTTCCTGCACACCCTGGTGTGGGTCCTGTCTGAGGCCTGCCGTGTGCTGTCAGGGGAGACGTCATCGGGGGACTTTTCCTGCTGTGAGGAGGGTGCAGCCCCCACCTTTCAGAGCTTGGGACACCCTCTTCCTCTTGTCCAGGATCCTCAGGGATTTCCTAGGCTTGCACTCACCCAGACATCACTGGGCCATAACTGAAACACCCGCTTCTAGTGTGCTCAGGTCCTGCAGCCTCCTGTCCATCCTTGCCCCGCCTCCCGCCCGGGAGAAAGACTCTGACAGTACCCCTGGAAGAGGGAGGAGAGTGGATGTGACGAGTGAAGATTTGGGTGGGGAAAGGAAGGCCTGAGTCCTGGGAGGAATAACTTGCCAGGCTCCGAGCCCCTGGAGACTGTGAGCAAGGCCGAGACGCCCCCTTCCTGGTGCTCTAGCTGCAGGTGTTGGAGAGGGCTCTAGAAGCCCAGATTTTAAGTGACCACCCCAGGTTAACCTGGGCATAGTCAGACAGAACAAGGAGGAGAGGCCAGCAGTGAAGGGTGGGGCTGGTAGGCAGTGGCTGGGGGTGTCCTGGTGGGGCTGGCCGCCCTTGCTGCCTCTGACTTGGGCCAGACCTGCCCTAAGTGGAGTGGCTCCTCCATTCTTTACACCCCAGGCCCCCGGCAGGTGCCCTGCCTTTCCTCTGCCCCTCTCTCTGCCAACCCGTTCTCTCCCTCCCAGCCCCTGCCTGCCCAGATATAAATATAAGAGCATTTTCCATGGGCTGAGACAGAAGGGAAAACATTCAGCTTTATTTTCGGCTTGTGAAATTCCTGTCCTTCATTCCCAACAGGTGCAGTCGCCTCATTTAGATATTGGGACCCAGAAATAGAACACAATTTACAATATAGCTTCCTTTAGGGATCTGGATGCTACAAAAAAAAAAAAAAAAAAAAAAGGCCTCCTATGAGATGCCAAGACTGAACAACTTGACAGAAACCGTGGTTGGAGCTCTTGCCTTTATCCAGGCCGGTGGAGACCCTCAGCCCTGGCAGCCTGACCGTGAAGCAGAGGAGGCAAGAGCTCCGGGAGACAGTCGGGAGGGAGGGGGCCCTGGAGGACAGGCTTCTAACCCTACTCCTCCTCAAGACCCGGCTGCTGGCCTGTCCCCTGCCTTTGCCCTGATGGGGATGAGGGAGAGGAGATGGGTCAGGAAACAGCCGTGACCATTGGGGAAGGTGACTTGGATGCAACCTTTGAAGGAGATGCTTCTAGTAAACCCCATCGGTTAAGATCAGCTGTCCCCCATGATCCTTTGTGTGTGTTGTTGGTTTTGCACAGGGTCTCGGTCTGTCGTCCAGGCTGAGTGCAGTGGTATGATCTTGGCTCACTGCAGCCTCCACCACTTGGGCACAAGCAGTCCTCCTGCCTCAGCCTCCTGAATAGCTCAGACTACAGGGGTGCGCCACCACACCCAGCTCATTTTTTTGTATTTTTAGTAGAGACAGAGTTTTGCCATGTTGCCCAGGCTGGTCTCAAACTCCTGGGCTCAAGTGATCCACCTGCCTTGGCCTCCCACAGGGCTGGGATTACAGGTGTGAACCCCCATGCCCTGCCCTCATGATCCTTTGTAGACTGAGGGAAAGAAGAAGAGGGTGAGGCCCCCCTCTCCTCAGCACTGAGTGCAAGGACTCTCAAGGCAACTCTTGGCAAAGCCCTGTGTTCCTATTGGCTGTTTAGGTGGAATGGTGTCCCCCACTTCCATATGTTGAAGTCCTAATTCTCAGGCCCTCCGAATGTGACTATATTTGGAAATAGAGGCTTTGCAGATGTCATGAGTTGAGATGGGGGCCTCCTGGAGCAGGGCAACATGACTGTGTCCTCATAAGAGGAGAGACAGAAACACACACACACCAGGGAGACGCCATGGGAAGCCAAAGCCACCAGAAAGCCTGGAACAGCCCCGCCCTCACAGCCTCCGAAGGAACCAGCCCTGCCGACACCTGGATCTGGGCCTTCCAGCCTCCAGAACTGGGGGAGAATGAAACTGTTGTTTCAGCCACTCAGGCTGGGGGCCTTTGTTATGGCAGCTGAGTGGGTGCCTCCCTCTCTGGGGACGGCCAATCCCTGTGGGGGAGGCAGTGGTCCTGGTCCAGGAATGTGAGAGAGGCTTTCTCAGTGTCTTCACTCCTCCAGCTCACACAGAGGCTGGTAGCGGCTGCAGCCCGAGCTCTCCTGGGGAGTCTGTTTACTCAAGGTCACCCTTGGTCCAGAGGAGCCCAAGGTCTAGGTCAAGTTTCCTCTGGGATGTCCCCAAGGCTCCTCAAACAGGTGTCGTCAAACCATTTGCCCAAGGGCCCATTAGCACCTGGCAAGTGTTAGCCAGGCTGATCTGCCGCGGGCTGCCCTGAGTGGGGCTCTAGCTGCCCAGGTTGGGACTGGAGCAGCCAAGTGGCTGAGCAACAAGGTGCTTCGTGTGTGGTCCCTGTGAGCCCTCCTGAATATTCTCATGGACGGACGGATGGACAGGAGGCTCAGCGGGCTCTGGGGAGCAAGGGGAGCCCTTGCCGCTCTCCACATGGCTCCATTCCAGGACCAGGACAATGATGCCTTCCTGGCTGGAGCCAGAAGCAGAGCAGCTGACAATGGGCCAACCCTCCTGAGGAACAGGTATCCCCCAGAAACCTCCTCCACTGCCCTCCTGAGGAACAGGTGTCCTCCCAGAAACCTCCTCCACTGTCCTCGTCAGTGAAGGCGTCAGGGACTAGGAGCGGCCTCCTCCCTCCTTCCTGGAGGCTGCCTCTGGGGTTGAGCTGACAACGGGCCAACCCTCCTGAGGAACAGGTGTCCCCCCCAGAAACCTCCTCCACTGTCCTTGTCAGCAGGTATCCCCCCCAGAAACCTCCTTCCGCTGTCCTTGTCAGCGGGTGCCCCTCCCAGAAACCTCCCTCCACTGTCCTCATCAGCGGGTGTCCCCCCCCCAGAAACCTCCCTCCACTGTCCTCATCAGTGAAGGCATCAGGGACCAGGAGCGGCCTCCTCGCTCCTTCCTGGACGCTGCCCCTGGGGTTGAGCTGGAGAGGTTGAGACATGCTGGGAAGAGGAGGACCAGCCCAGTGGGTGGCCACCCAGCAGCTTGGCAGTGAGAAGAGGCCACGTGTAAGAAGGAAATGCCACCATCCCACTGTACGGGGGGAGCAGGACTCCGGGGATGGGGGTGTTGGGTGTAGACAACCATGCCGATTTGGCACAGTGTCTCAGCAGAGCAGGGCGAGGGTCTGGGACTTGACAGATGCCCCAGGTACCATGGGTGGACAGAGGCCCAGACCCTCTGCGAGACAGCAGTGATCACGTCAGACCCTCGCAGCGTGTGAGGGCTGCAGCGGGAGCCCTGAGTCCTCTCTTCTGACCAGGCAGCAGGGAGGACTCACTGCCCCCAGCCGCACAACGCCTGCCCTGGCCTTGGTCTCGGCCCTCTCACCGGCATGAGCTAGCGCCTCTAGGCCGTTCCTCTGTGCCATGGGACAGGCAGCTGGGAGGACTCAATGCCCCCAGCTGCACAGCACCTGCCCCTGCCTTGGTGTCGGCCCTCTACCCAGCACAAGCTGGAGCCTCTTGGCTGTTCCTCTGTGCCATGGGATGCTCTCCCACTTCTGTGCTGGCTTCTGCCCACGACGGCGCCCCTGGTCACCCGATGGCAGCATCCCCACCTCTCAGAAGAGTTTTTCACAGTGGCAGGCCCTGACCCAGAGTCTCCTGCCTACTTGGTGGCTGAAGGCCCCAGGTGATCCCCGAATCCTGCTGTCTCAGGGAGTTTCTCAGAGTCCCACCTCCTCCACAGAACCAGGGGATTGGCCGAGACTCAAAGCTTCGAAGAATGGAACATGCAGGTGTGCAGAGACCATTTATTACCCCATGGCTGTTCTTGCCTGGAAAGTTGAGTGCCCTGAGATCCCAGCCCCTTGAGGCTCTGAGCAGGACAAATCCCAGAGGCACCCCGTCTCATCCCAACGCACCCGAACCACCAATTGTGGGCTCCCCCAGTCCTGCCCCATCTTCTGGAGAGTCTGGTGAGGTGGGGAGGGTGCGTGTGTGTACATGTTTGTGCACACGAGCGTAGACGTGTGACGCGGGACAACTTGTCCCAGACCCCAAACCAAAGGCTGGCAGGGACCAGCTGAGAGGTAGTTGTGCCTACTGAGGAAGGACCACACGGCCGTGCTCACTGTAAGTCCGAACTGTTCATTTCTGCTGCAAGGGAACGAGGCAGCCTTGCAAGTCATCTGGCGGCAGTGCCGGCCCATGCTGGTGGCCACCTCCCCAAGGCTCTGACTTGGAAGGGCAGACCCAGAGACCTGACCACATTGAAATGGAACCATGGCTCTTGTTCTGATGAAAGTCTTCACTGGGAGAGGAGTCTCCTCTGAGTGGGCTCTGTGGGGTGGGAGGCCTGGGTGAGTGTCCTCCGCCCCAGTGGCCCCGCTGGATGTCTTTGGTTCTGACTGGACACAGATATGGAGGATGCACCAAGTATGAAGTCAGGCCCTGCCCTCCCAGACTCCCGGCTCCTCTGGCGGCAGGAGGGACACCAGCTCTCAGGGTGAGGACCATTCCTCCTACCTGCACCGATTATGTGCCTCTCAGGGGCCTGGGCAGCAGCCAGACTCCTCGTGCCGCGCCAGGAGGGACATGCGGGAGAAGGTCTTGGCACAGCGCTGGCACTGGTACTTCTTGGTGTCCGAGTGCGTTTGCAGATGGGCCCGAAGGTTGGAGCGGTCGGCAAAGGCCCTGCTGCAGTGTGAGCAGGCATAGGGCTTCTCCCCTGGGGGAGGAAGAAGAGGGCCGGTGACACCATGGAAGGTGGCCTGAAGGCTAAAACACCCACTGTGACCATCAGTGGATACTCCCATCCCTTCCCTACAAATGCTCACAGCCCGAGCACCCAGAGTTGAGCTGTGTGGGGACGGGGTGGCACGCCACACCTGGGCGAGACACACCTGAAGACCCTCTGAGAAGCACAGGCGGCCACAGGCTTTAGATCTCCTAATGTTGCTGCAATAGCCCTCCCGGGGGCCTCGGCCACTGGAAGAGGACGGGGGAAGCACTGGGGGCCTCTGGCAGCTGTTCCTGGCCACTGACAGGCAAGTGGGGGGGTCTGGCCAGCTCCAGCAGAATCCAGAGCAGGGGTAGAGCTGGGGACTTCGAGGAGGCAGCATTTAGGAGCCACTTCCCTTCAGGACAACATGGGGTCTGGACAAAGTCCTGTTTGAACCTTGGCCCAACACCTGTAAAGGGAAGGGTGACTGGGAATCGTGTGTCCATTCCTGTAGCCCCATAGAGTCCTGAGAGACCCCAGCCTGCAGCCCCTGAAGGGCCCAGAGCACCTGCATTCCTGCTGGTGGGACACCAGGCATGCTCCTAGCCAGGCCAGCCTCTTGCAGGGCCTCCCCACACCCCTCACTCCCAGGCTGAGGGCACCAAGCCCCAGGGCCCTTTGGCCTGGAAAGGGGGTATGGGGGGTCTCCTCATCAAAGGGTTGAGAAAAACCGGAAAGGATTTCCTGGAGACCTGGAAAAGGCCTTCCCTCTGGCCTGCATCCAGGTGTGACTCAGAACGTCCCAGTCACAAGAGCCATGACTTAGGGGGTAGGGAACCTCCAGTTAGAAAAAGTGTGAACTAGCTGGGCACAGTGGTTCCTGCCTATAATCCCAGCACTTTGGGAGGCCAAGGTGAGAAGACAGATTGAGCCCAGAAGTTCAAGATCAGCCTGGGCAACATAGCGAGACCCCTGTTTCTACAAATAATTTAAAAATTGGCTGGGCATGGTGATGCATGTCTATGGTCTCAGCTACTCAGGAGGCTGAGGCATGAGAATCACTTGAACCCAGGCAGTCAAAGCTGCAGTGAGCTGTGATCAAACCACTGCACTCCAGCCTGAGCAATAGAGTGAGACCCTGCCTCAGACGAAAATAAAAACAGAAGTGTGAACCTCTGGGCCTGATGTGGAGACTGAAGCTTATTCCTGGAGCCCTTTCTTGCTTTCTGTTTTTACTCTTTGCATGCTGAGGTTGACAGAAAGCCTGGGCAGAGGCTGCTGGCTGGCTCTTGGGAAGAGCAAGCCACTTTTGTACTTTAATGGCATTATTTTTTTGATTTTTTTTTTTTTTTTTTTGAGACAGAGTCTCGCTCTGTCACCAGGCTGGAGTGTAGTGGCACCATCTTGGCTCAATGCAACCTCCACTTCCTGGGTTCAAGTGATTCTCCTGCCTCAGTCTCCCCAATAGCTGGGATTACAGGTGTGCACTGCCATGCCCGGCTAATTTTTGTATTTTTAGTAGAGACAGGGTTTCACTATGTTGGCCAGGCTGGTCTCGAACTCATGACCTCAGGTGATCCACCCACCTCAGCCTCTTAAAATGCTGGGATTATAGGTGTGAGCCACCATGCCTGGTCGGTGTTGTGTTTTGTTTTGTTTTGTTTTGAGTTGGGGTCTTGCTCTGTTGCTCAGGCTGGAGTACAGTGGCATGACCACAGCTCACTGCAGCCTCAACCTCCTGGGCTCAAGTGATCCTCCTGCCTCAGCCTTCTAAGTAGCTGGGCCTACCAGCAGGGGCCACCACACTCAGCTAAGTTTCTATTCTTAGTAGAGACTGGGGTCTTGCTGTGTTGGCCAGGCTGGTCCTGAACCCTTGACCTGAAGTGATCCTCCCGCCTCAATCTCCCAAAGTGCTGGGATTACAGGCGTGACTCCTGCACTGGCCCCTACTGACACCTGGACTTTGGACTTTTGGCCTCTAGTCTGTGGTCTGTGGGACTCTGTACAGATAAGTCAGGAGGCAGAAGCTGAATTGTTTATAAAATCACCCCTCTTCCTTTTCTAACTCCCACAGCCCTCCCTCATCCCCCAGCCCAGACCGTCCTTGCAGACCTTCACCCTGTCCTACCTGTGTGGGTGCGGACGTGGCCCTGCAGCAGCCAGGGCCTGGAGAAGGCCTTTCCGCAGATCTTACAGGTGCAGGGCAGCGTGTGGGTGCGGATGTGCATCTTGAGGGCGCCCAGGCTGGTGTACTCCTTGTCGCAGTACTTGCAGGTGAAGACGCGCCCCGCCTGCAGGTGGCAGTGCAGCTGCCGGTGCCTGGCCAGCCCGGCCAGGGTGTGGTAGGGTTTGTGGCAGTGGAAGCATTGGAAGCCGCCGGGGGCTCGGGGCGTCCGCTCAGCCCCAAGCAGTTTTTCTGAAGCCCTGTGCCCGTCTGGGCCCAGGACTGGGGACCACTGTGTGGGCAGCACCAGCAGTGGGGCCAGGTTGAGGTGGTTCAGGCTGTCTTTGAGGGGTACAATGGGGGCCCAACTGGCCCAAGGGTCGACCCGGCTGACTTCCAAGGCGTCCGGCCCAGAGGCCCCCAGAGCTTCCTCGATCCGTGGAAGGAGGGGCAGGGAGATGCAGGCGATGGCTGAGGAGCCGTCCCAGGGCTGGGGAAGGTCACCGGGCACAGAAGGGGCCTCCTTGTCTTGGGGGAGGAGGGGCACCACCAGCCCCCCACAGGCAGAGCAGGCACCATTGATTTCTAGAGGGGTGGAGGGGAGAGAACATACAGATGAAGACTGAGTCCCCAGCGCTCTGTGTTTCCAGCTCCGATTCATGGGCCCAATCCCAGCCCATCATCAGCCTGGCATGGGAGGTGTAGCCGGGAGCCTGCATGCAGACCCAGCTTGTAAGGGAGCTGGCGGTGCTGTGCAGGGAAGTGACAGCATGGCCAGGAGTGGAGTCATCTAGAACAAGAAGGCCCCGCGGTCTAGAGAGTGAATCTCACTTCCTCTTTAAACACAAAGAAACATCTGACAGGACCCTTCGTGTTCAGGAACATGAAACAGGCCTCGTGGCTAAAGGAGGGCCTTTACACCTCGGCTGGGCGGGTCCCTCTGATGAGTGCCCCCCCACCGCCCCCGCAGAGGGGTACCAGCCTGGGCCAGCATCCTCCAGGCGCCCACGCAGCACCCATAAGTCAGACGCTTGGCAGCAAGGAGCTGGCTGAGTGTAAAATCAGCCCCCTCATAACTAATCACCCTCCAGTCACCCGACAGCTACCCCTCGGGCATCTCCTTTTGTGGATAATGAGGCAGTGAGCTCAGAAGCCTCCCTGACCGCTGACCAGTGCCCGCTCTGCTGTGCTCTCAACACAGCTGAGCCACATGGCTGGGGTGCTCTGGCCCAGGCTTTCAGAATTGCCCCTGGCTGGGCTCCTCCCCAGGACGGTGGTTCCCGAATTTGGGGGCCGGCACACCACACACCACACACCACATGGTTGGTCCGCTTAAGGGTAGCAGCCCCCAAATAAACAGGTTAGTCTGCAGGCAAGAGTTAAATTCTGTATTTCCCCAAAGCCAAAACCTCCCAACAGCCCTCAATCCCTTTCTTACTCTAGATGTGTTAAAATAGATCTCTGGCTCTGTTTCTACCTCCATGCTGAGGCTTTGGGTAGAGAAAGACAACCCATAGAATAGGAGAAAATATTTGCAAATCAGACTTCTGATCAGGAATAGCATCTAGAACACTAGAACATATAAAGGATGTTAGCAAGTCAACAATAAAAAGACAAATAATACAATTTTAATATGGGCAAGGGATTTTTTCTTTTTAAGATGGAGTCTTGCTCTGTCGCTAGGCTGGAGTGCAGTGGCGCGATCTCTGCTCACTGCAACCTCCGCCTCCTGGGTTCAAGAGATTCTCCTGCCTCAGCCTCCTGCATAACTGGGACTATAGGCGCCCTCCACCACACCCGGCTAATTTTTTGTATTTTTTAGTAGAGACAGGGTTTCACCCTGTTAGCCAGGGTGGTCTCAATCTCCTGACCTCGTGATCCACCCGCCTCAGCCTCCCAGAGTGCTGGAATTATAGGCATGAGCCACCGCGCCTGGACTTTTTTTTTTTTTTTTTGAGACAGAGTCTGGCTCTGTCTCCCAGGCTGGAGTGCAGTGG
>NW_012098098.1:6106693-6108420 GCF_000951045.1 Mandrillus leucophaeus
TGGGGAGACAGCACTCGGGGAGCCCCGGCTTTCCCGGCTTTGCTGGGGCCTCTTGGCAGGAGAAAGTCACCATTTCTCGTCTCCATCTCTAAGACATGGCTACCTTTCTGCCTCCAGGTATTGTCACAGAGCCAGGACCCTGTTTGTGAGCCCAGTGGCTGAGCCCAGAGGCAGGACGGGGCAAGAGACAGTCTCGCCCATCAGGCTGACCATGTGTTTCTGCTGGGATTTTAAATGCTTTCCCAATACTCTCTGGGTTTTGTTTGCTTTTTTATTCATTCTGCAGTCCAGATCCTGGGGAGAAGAGACTTTTGTTTTGAGACAGAGCCTCACTCTGTTGCCCAGGCTGGAGTGCAGGGGTGTGACCGCGGCTCACTGCAACCTCCATCTCCCGGGTTCAAGCGATTCTCCTACCTCAGCCTCCTGAGTATCTGGGATTACAGGCACCCGCCAGCACACCCAGGTAACTTCTGTATTTTTAGGAGGGACGGGGTTTCGCCATGTTGGCCAGGCGGGTTTTGAACTCCTGACCTCATGTGATCTGCCCGCCTTGGCCTCCCAAAGTGCTGAGATTACAGGCATGAGCCACCACACCCAATTGAAGAGACTGTTAAGTACCTTGCTGGCTTCAGGGGTTCCCTGGGGAGCCGTAGAAGGAGAGATTGAGGGGCCCCAAACCCCAGCACCTCAGGTCTATCCTGGGGTAACATCTTGGCAGAAAGTCGCCAGGGCCCCCTGGCTGTCAGAAAGCCATGCAGCTGGGGCTACAGTGAGGAGGGAAGCAGGGGCAGGAAGCAGAGAGCACTGCGGGCAGCAAGGCTACTCATGACAGTTGGCCGCTGGGCCCAGCACAGCTACCCAGATTTGCACACTCGGATGGACTCTAAACAACACTTTGAAACTTGCAACTATGACCCATGTAAATTCCATTTTCCATCACATCTGTAGTTACATGTGCATCCACATACACATAACTGAAGCCAGTGTCCTTCACCATGAGCCAGGCACTCCAACAGTTTCTGCTCTATTTTATTTTACAAAATTGTTGGTGGTGACTCATGAAACTGATTTCAAAATGCACATTTGAAAAGCACGGTCCTAGCTGGCACCTCCTGGTGGCAGCCTGGGCCTCGGGTGTGGGTCCAGGTGGGATCCCCCCCTACACCCAACTCTGGGTTCTGAGCTGGGATAAAGGCCTCTTGGGGGTGTTGCTGGGGGCCCCTGCCCCAGCAGTGCCCTTCCTGCTCTCCCCCACCGGCCACAGCGTGTGAGTCCTGACCACTGTGTCCGCCGGTGCCTCTCAGTGGGTCTTTGTCCCAAGAAGCTGCCAAGCCAGGTGGGAACTGCTCTCACCACCCGTGTGGCAGGCTGTCCTCTGAAGGACACAGTCCTCTTCTCTCGTGTCCCTAAGCCTAGCAGGCAATGGAAATGAACGGACAGCCTAGTTGCTGGGCACCCATCTCCCCAGGCTAGCCAGTGTGTGGAGGATTGCAGTCCTTTAGCCCAGCCTGCCCAGGCAAGCCTACCAGGATGAGCAAGAGGGCTTCTGGGGTGAGGGGAGGTGGGGGAGGGAGGCAGGCTACGGGAGGAGGCTCACCTGAACTGAATGCAGGAGAGGCAGTGCCTTTGCACCGGAAAGAGCCCATTAGTCCTCCTCCTCACCATCTCCTGTGCTCACACCCCCAGTCAGCATGCGCTGGGGGGTCCCTCAGCCAGGCCACCCCAGA
>NW_012098098.1:6109173-6112410 GCF_000951045.1 Mandrillus leucophaeus
TGTCATCCCCACGGGACTTCTCTGGCGCGCGCGCCGCCGAGTCACACACCGACCCCTCGGGCCTGGCCGCCCACTCGCCATGAATGAAAGGGCAGAGTTCAAAGCTGAGTGGAAACCGAACTGGGCTCCAGTCCCCACAGCGTGGAAGCATCGGCCGAGCCTAGTCCTCGGAAAACCCTCGCTCCGGGGGATGACGCCCTCTCCACGGCCTCGCCTCCCCATCCCTTCTGCAAACGCACACGGCAGGATTGATGGGCAGAGCCCAGGAAGTCCGAAGCTGACCCCACTGACCAGCCCCAGTGGCGGCCCAGGGTCAGTGCCCTGGAACAGGCCAGGGACCGGTGGCCTGGGGACAGTGGCCCTTTCTGGGTGGACTGCAGTCTCCGAAGCCTCCCCCGCTGGAGACAGCCCTTTAGGAGTTTGCCGAGTGCCTCCAGAAAGCTCTTTTTTGGGGGGACAGAGGACTTGGCCTGCGATTCTGGAATTCCCAGGGGGTCAGACATGGTTATGGGAAGTTTAATAAAACTGGCTAATCACAGGAATTCTGCAACAGCTGCACGTGTGACCTGGGCAAGCCGTTTCCCTCCTTTGTGGTCCTGTAGAACCCTCCGGGCCATAAAGAGCTGGGAGCTCTTTATGTCCAGTGTCTGGGTCTCTTTCGACGTGGACATTTCATAACGTTGGGGGCTAGGTGGGGCCATCTCTGGGCTGGCATGCACACAGGGTGTCCATGGCTGTGCTGCCGGCCTGCCTCCCCAGCAGGGCTCCCACCTCAGAACTGGGTGCCCTTTGCCCTCTGTGGGCCGAGGGTGGGGAAGGTGGTGGGTGGTGAGTCCATGGAAGCTCTGAGGGAGAGACAGCAGGGAGGAGGGCCATGCCACAGCAGCGTCCCACGTCCCACATCCCACATCCAGGATATGAAAATCTGGGATAGTATCAGCCCCGCTTTCCCAATGAAAAAAACCAAGGCTGTGAGGCTGGGCTCGGCAGTTCACGCCTGTAATCCCAGCATTGTGGGAGGCTGAGACGAGAGACTGCTTGAACCCAGGAGTTTGAGACCAGCCTGAAAAACAAGATGAGACCCTGTCTCTACAAAAAAAAAAAAAAAAATTGTTTTAATTAGCCAGGCGTGGCAACACCCATCTTCAGTCCCAGCTACTCAGGAGGCTGAGGAGGGAGGATCGCTTGTTGCAGTAGCCTCAGGAGGTGGAGGTTGCAGTGGGCTATGATCACCCCACTGCACTCCAGTCTGGACAACAGAGCAAGACCCTGTCTCAAAAAATAAAAATAAATAAAAAAAATAAATAAAAGACCAAGGCCATAGGAGGTTAGGATGCAGTGGGATTGGGACCCAACCACATTCCAACTCGTCTGCCACTTGGTAAGGGGGAGCGGAAGGACAGGTGGGGGTGCCCCTGGAAGAAGGTGCCCGCCTCTCCTGCAACCGCGGCCTGGCACCACCCTGCCGGGAGTGTGGATTTCAGAGGACACATGCCTGCCTTCTGCTTATTCACCTGTTCCTCGCCTGGAAAGGTTTCTATTTATAGCCTCCCTTCCTTCTCTCTCCCCCTCGCAGACACAGATAAGGCTTGCAGATACCTGAGCCAAGCCTCCACCCACACCATCCCTCCCCGCCCACCTACCCATTGTGTGGCCACCCGCCAAGCCCCAACAAGCTTATCCTAATCCCAGCTAGAGCCTCGTGTTATTCAGGGCTGCTGTAGCTCTCCTGTGGAGAATGGCTGATCTCACCCTGGAAACGCCCCAGAGGGCCTGCGAGCACCTTTGGGGTAGGGTCCTAGGGCTGCCACAACCACTTGCCCCCCAGGGACACTCAAGGCGGCTGCAGACTCACTCTTCAGCTGTGACACACAGGGCGGTGTCCAGGCTGGACCCAAGAAGGCCCCACAGAGGGAAACATCAGTGTCCCCTTCCCACATGTGCAGCCTCGGGGTGGGGGTCGGAGGAGGGCGGCCGTCTCCATCCCTTCTGTGTCCGCCGTTCCTCAGTGCTGGCAGCTTGGCTCTGGGGGTTAAACTTACGCGCCCCTGCGGTGGGAAACCCGCGGCCCACAGCCTGCTAGAGCTGCCCCCTGAACTGCAGCAGGTGATCCAGGTCTTCGCCCCCTTCCCTGGACATCTAGGACATTGGGATGATGACTTGTGCTGGGTCCGGCAGCCTGGCCCCTCCCATCTGCCTCCATCAGACACCCAGGAGCGGTTTTCCAGTGGGGAACCCACCCCAGAAACTGCTGGTCAGGGCAGAAATGGTTACAGTTCCATTTATATTGACATTTTCATCCTTCCTATGCGTATGTCTTCCTGCTTTTCTGGTTTTACAGTGAATGTAACCACAGTGCCTGGAGATGTGCACACAGGTATCCATCGAGGTAGACATCTCTGTCACCATTGACTGTTATTCTGAGATGGAGTCTCACTCCAACCTCCGCCTCCCAGATTCTCCTGCCTCAGCCTCCCAAGTAGCTGGTATTACAGGTGTGCACCACCACGCCTGGCTAATTTTTGTATTTTTAGGAGAGACGGGGTTTCACCAGGTTGGTCGGGCTCGTCTTGAACTCCTGATCTCAAGTGATCCGCCCACCTCGGCCTCCCAAAGTGCTGGGATGACAGGCGGGAGCCACTGCTTGTTTTTTATGGATAGGGCTTTATGACCCAAACCTTGGAAACCCTGACTCCGAGTTAGAACATGGTCCCTGAGAGCTAGACCAGGAGGGGCTCAGCCCTTGCTACCTGCACAATGCCCGCCTGGGGTCAGGTGCATGCTGGGGGTTTAGCAGGGCTTGTTGAACTGGATGGAAGAGAAGCAGGAGCTTGCAGACAGCGTGGCCTTTTTACAGGCCCTGCCTGTGCTCTGGGGACACGTAGGCCCTGTCTGTCTCGAGTGGAGACACTCAGGTGAAGACCCAGGCCCCCAAAGGACAGCCTGGCAGCTGGGCCTTGGTTGTCCTCAGACTCAGAGAGACGGCCCCTCCTGTAGGAACAGCGGCAGTTCCTCGAGGCAGACATCCTGACTCGGGACAATCCCATGCGGCCCAAGGTCATGGGCCCATGGAAACGTGAACCCAATGCTTGAAATCTCAACGTCCAGCCAGACTAGGCGTCACTGTGTGCTTGGTCACCCTCTGTGAAGGGGAACTCACTACTGTTTATGGCTGCTCACACCACCATCTGAGAAGGGAAGGTGGTTCTTTTTTTTTTTTTTTTTGAGACAGAGTCT
>NW_012098098.1:6112890-6122496 GCF_000951045.1 Mandrillus leucophaeus
AGGCGCCCGCCACCTCGCCCGGCTAGTTTTTTGTACTTTTTAGTAGAGACGGGGTTTCACCGTGTTAGCCAGGATGGTCTCGATCTCCTGACCTCGAGATCCGCCCGTCTCGGCCTCCCAAAGTGCTGGGATTACAGGCTTGAGCCACCGCGCCCGGCCGGAAGGGTGGTTCTTAAGCTGGGGTTCAATGGACACATCCTGTGTGATATGGGGGTCCTGAGAGGCAGACATGGTTGTTTTCAGAGCCCCCAGTGAAACTGCCTTTCAGTGCCAGTGCCAGGTGGCTGGCAGGCAGCCCTGTGCTCTTGGGAGATGAAGGGGATGGACGTGGTATTTGCCGTGTGCCTTTCCCGGGATGTGTCTTTTGCCTGGCACATGGCCTGATGCCTAGTTTTCTGACCTGCAACCAGGAGTCCCTCCAGGAAACTTGCTTACACTGGCAGACGTCCCATGGCTCCTGTCTGATTCACGTCCAGGTTATGCCTGCCTGACCATCGCTCTGGTGCTGGGGCCTGTCCTGTGTCCCCTGCATCCCTGAGAAAACCCAGCCTGGGCAGCCCCTGGTTCTTCCTTGTGGAAAGTGCAAATTAAGTCCCCACCACGATAGGAAACACGTTCAAAGACTTACTACTCACAGATCCTGGGCAGGGAGGGCGCCGGGAGTGGGGAGGGCCATCCTCCACCCCCAGATCCCTTGAGGCAGAAGTGAAGGGTCCGGCAGAAAGAAGAGAGAGCGTGTGGTAACGAGCCGTATGCACAGGGAATGGGGAGTGGTCAGTACAGTTCACGGTCAAATGCCTGAATGGTCTGATTAAAGGAAGTGCAGGGAGCACGGGGAGCCCAGGCTCCTGGGTGGGAGAGACGCCCCTAAATGCCCATCTCTGGCCACTGGCATGGGCGGTTGAGCGTGGTGTCCTCCTGGTGCCCAGGCTGCAGGCTTGGCCGTGCTGCCTGTTAGAACAGTCCCTACCTACACCACCTATAAGACACATGACACTATACAAAGCCTCGGCACAGGCCGGGGAGTGACACAGGCCGGGGGTGACCGGTGCCGCGGGGCCCTTGGGCGTGGGGCAGATGAGGTGAGAATTGAGCCATCAAGCAGCGAGGCAGCGTGCATGTGAGTCTGCAGGCCGCGGGCGTGTTCATGCGTGTGTCTGTGGGCGTATGTGTGTGGGAAGTCGCAGTAGCTGCTCTGAGGTGACATGGAGGCTGGGCATCAGCGGGTAAGTCCCGGGCACCAGGAGAAGGATCTGTGGGGTCCCCAGCATGGTCCTGCAGAGTTGGATACCTGAGCTCGGTTCCAGCTCAGCCGCCTGCTCTCTGACAGGGTCCTTTGAGCTTCCCACCTGCCGTGTGAGGGAGCTGACACCTTCCTGGCGGCAGGCAGTGGGGAGGCTGTGGGGCCACACTCTGCGGCTGAGGGAAGGAGGAACTCAGCCCGCTGAGTGTGTTCTCTCATCGAGCCACAAAGGGAACAATGCCTGCCGGGCAAGGGGCTGGGGCCGCATCACGCCTGGGACCCGGATGAGCACTGTCCAGGGCTCCTGTGAACAGGGGTGGGCCTGGGGCAGGGGCACCTGGGTGGGAGACATGGGAGAGGCGGCCCCTGGGGGAGAGGGACTTAGCATCCCTTCCAGATGCAGGCCAGCAGCGGGTTCGACAGCGTGAAGGTGCTTTCTCTGTGGCCTGCACCCTGGGTTACCACATCAGCAGGGTCCTTGGAGCCCCAGTGCCTCCAGAAATGCCAAGGACAGTATCGACAGTGCACTGACGGATGGCACCATGGACTGAACTGTGCCCCCTAAAAGATGGTGGGGTCCCCCCACCTCTGGGCATGGGGCCTTATTGAAAATAGAGTCTTCACAGGTGCCATCAAGTCAAGGTCAGGCCATTAGGGTGGGCCCTAATCCAAGGACTGGTGCGGGGGGAGGGTGACGTGCGGGTGCAGAGGAGTTGTGTGTTGACCACAGGAGCGATGCCCCTGCCAGCCAAGAAGCACCAGGCCGCTGCGGCCACCCCTGGCCCCCGCCCCCGCCCCACGGCACAGCCCGTCCACACCTAGGTGCTGGATTTCCTCCTGAGCTGGAGACACTCAGACTCCTGTTGTGTTCAGCACCCCAGGTTGTGGCCCCTTGATGCAGCAGCCCAGGAGACCCATAGTCCGGACTGGGACAAGGCCTCAGGCCCTGGCTCGCCCCTGATTAGAGGGACTTGTGGGAACAGGCCACTGCTGTCCATGCCGACCACACCCCAGTCCCTGCATACCCACAGCAGGTGCACTGAGGGTTCCGAGAAAAGCACTGCGTGGGTGCCACTCCCATTTTCCGGGGCTGGCGCCACAGCCACTCCTCTCCAGAGGCTCTGGGAAGCTCACATGGCGGACTCTGCGGGGGTCGCACTGGCTCCAGGTTCAGCCTGCCACCCTCTGCTGGAAGAGCCCAAACCGTGGCCAAGACCAGGACTGCATGTCAGAGGGGCTGGTCGGCTTCCAGCCAGGCTTCTACCTGCCAAGGCCTGGGCTCTGAGTGGGTGCCATGTGGAGTCTCCCCTTGCCCTGCAAAAATGTATCTCCGGTTGGGTGCAGTGGCTCACGCCTGTAATCCCAGCACTTTGGGAGGCCGAGCCAGGTGGATCACTTGAGGTCAGGAGTTCAAGACCAGCCTGGCCAATGTGGTGGAACCTTTCTCTACTCAAGATACAAAAATTAGCCAGGCGTGATGGCACGTGCCTGTAATGCCAGCTACTCGAGAGGCTGAGGCAGGGGAATTGCTTGAACCTGGGAGACTCCTTCTCAAAAGTATCTCTACTTCTGCCCAAAGCCCACTGTTAGAGATGCATTCCTTAGGCTATTTTTGTTAAAGTGCCTTTGACTTTGTGATACCTTGCTGAGTGAATTTAGGCCTCTTTTTCCTAGAGTGAGTTGAGAGAGCAGAGAATCGTGGGGATGTGGTTATAGAAGGAAGGGCGGCAGAGGCAGCAATACCGGAGACGGCTTTTTCAGGCCACCGCTCGATGGGGCCGGGTCCTCCCAGGTGTTTCGGATTGGAGGAGGCTGCCTGTAGCTGAGGGCGTCCTCCCTCCCCACCTTCGTCCTCCCTGCATCACATCCTAGGCAGAGGGTTAGGGGTCTCCCACGGAGGCCTCTGGGGTTTTCCAGATGGGATGCCAAGTAGGTTCCCCGGGCTGGGCCACACGGTGGAATATCAGCCCGGTTTGCCTCTTGTTAGCAGGCGATTTGGGGCAGGTTTTCTGAATATCTCTTTTCATCTATGAAACAGGAGCTGAGGCTTCTGCCTCCTTCCCGAGGGCCTCAGGAGCCTAAAACCAGGTGGCCCCAACTTAGAGGAATCCTAAGGCACCACCCAGATGCACCCAGAGGATCCTGGGAGGGTGAGGCTGCTGCGGTAGGTGTGCGGGTCCCGGGGTAGAGCAGCTGCAGCTGGGAGACCCTTATTGGAGGCAGCCCCCCGCCCCCCTGCGCACACCTGCAGTTCTGGAAAGGCCTGGGCTGAGTCTTGCAAACCACACCCTGCTGCCGCCGTCTCCGAGTGCCCAAAATGCTGTTTGTGGCTCCTGAGACCCAGGTATAAGAATTACTGGCAGTTTCTTGGGGGCCCAGCCTGGGGCCGGGGGATCGCCGTTCCCACCTGACCCCTTTCTAATGGAGAAGTTCCCTGGTCCCTGGGACCTGGAGGCGCTTTCTGGGGAGCAGGGTTCATGCTCCCCACGCTGTTATATAACGTGAAACCGAGGGCGTGCTGCTGCAAGTCTGCGACGGGCCTGGACCCCGCAGGGCAGGAGCCCCAGCTCCTCCAGGGTGAGCCCCACCTGGCTTTGTGCCTTGCCGCCAGGCCCTGGTATACTCCAGGGTGGGAGGGAGACTCAGGCTTCCAGGACTCTGCCTAAGAGCAGTGGGTCCACATCCGAGCCGCCACGGCCCATGTGGTCGGAGCGGGCGGCCCTCTGGCTCCAGCTCCGTGCACGCCCCCAACCCCCAACGTGAGGGGCTTCGGCCCACTTTCCTCATGTGGCTGTAGGAGGGGTCCCGGCCTCCCCACTGTCACTGGGACAGCCCCCACGGTATCGGGGTGCAGACATTCGGCTCTACCCAGGGCTTTGTTAACAAGAACAATGGAGCAGGGGTCTTGCTCCGCGCCTGAGGCATCCTCCCGCCATGGCAGGGTCTGCTGAGCTCCAACAGACCTGAGTTTCCCACTTTGCTGGGGTTCATTCTGAAGTCCCCCCCTGGGCAGACCCTCCCAGACACCAGGTCACCAGAGAGGCGGCCAGGCCCATGAGGAAAGCTGAGGCCGCACCTTCACCCAGACGCTGGCCTGTGGCTCTCAGCTCTCCTATGGCCTCCATGAGGGGACCTGGAGGGGACAGGCCTGCTCCCTCCAGAATCGTGTGCAGGGACAGGGAGCGGCAGCAGTGGGAGGCCTTGGTTCAACCGGGAGGGGACAGGGCTCTGCTTCCTCGGCATTCGGAAGTAGCCCAGTGCTTGGGAGTGGGTGCTCGGTGGGGCTGCGAGTTCAGAGGTGGCGCAGTGTTTGAGACTGGAGCTGCCCAAATGTGACGGGGATGGCTCCTTGTCTGGGCTCCACTCCGTCCCCTCACTCTGGGCCCTGCTGGCTTGTAGGAGGCTTGTGGCTGTGGTTCAGTCAGGGAGGGAGGGCAGTCGCATCGTCTGAGGCCAGCGGGACAAGCACACAGGGACAGGCTTTGGCCCCTTTCAGAGGCCACAGTCTGTTAAAACCGCTCCTATCCATAGCATGAGCGCCAGTGGGCCCCCAGGGAGTCTTTCTCCTGCCCACCCTGGGCCCAGTGCCTGCCCCGGCCTTGCTGAGTCCCCAGCGCAGTGGTCACAGTGCAGTGCCAAGAGGGGGCCTCAGAGCTGAGGGTGACACAGAGTAGGGGGCCTCAGACCGGTCCAAGTCGGGATTTGCCCCCTGAGGCACCTGCCATGGAATTGGGGGCCTAGAGCAGAGCAAGGGAGGCCAGGTAGTTCCCAGCCCCAGCCCCAGCCCCAGCCCATCCACGCCTCCCACAACATGCCGGCTCCTCTCCCTTCCCCGAGGCGGCGAGGAGCCGCTTAGTGACTTGAAGGTGCTTTGTCCTCCCCAGGTGAGGCGCAGAGACTCAGGCGTCACCTCCCCGAGGGCTGCTGTTGAGGCCACGGCCTGCCCAGACAGGGCCCAGAGCTGTCTCCAGGCTTCCTGGGCACCCAGGGTCATGCCCTCGTGACGGCTCCGTGTCACCCTCCGGTCAGACGTGGAGCAGGCTTGGGCGTGGAGTGCTGCCCCCATCGCTGCTCCTGCTGGGAGGCGGGTGGCGGGTGGGCTGCCCAAGGGGTGAGACAGGCTTGGCCAGTGGCCAGGTGGTGAACACATGGCCGGGACTGTCGGCCTCACGGGGCACCAGTCAGAGGCCCACATGGCTCCAGGGGACACTGTGTCTCAAGCCTCCTTCTGGAAGGCCACAGGGAAGGGCAGGCTGGCAGGTGGCTCTGCTGTTCCCTGGAGTTTGGTGCTGCCTGGTGAGGGCCTCCCAGACACAGGATCATGTCATCAGGGGTCGAAGAGTAGTGAGAAGGGGAGGTGGGGACTCCAGTGGCCCTTGGCGAGGGCAATCGGAAGTCAGCCCTGCTCCCTAGGGGGTAAGTGTCTCCCCTCAAGTGACAACTGGTAGAGGCTCCTGTGTGTCCAGCCCAAGCTGTGGCCTTCAGGGTGAGGACAGACACCTGCCCTGCAAGTAAACAATCCAGAACAGAGGTTGGAAACACTCCTTAACTGAGAGGGGCAGGGAGAAGGCAGGAAACAGTGACTGGTCTATGATGGCCACAGCCGCCGTGGGGCTGGCAAGCAGGTGATCCCTGTTGGCCTGAGGCCCTGGGAGACTGGAGAACAGGGGATCCCATGGCCCCGACAGTGACCCCTCAGAGAGCTACAGGCAGTTGGCGTAACCCTCAGTATGCTCAGAAGCTAATCCAGGGGTCGCTGAGGTGGTGCACACCTGTGGTCCCAGTGACACAGGAGGTCAAGGCGAGCGGATCACTTGAGCCCAGGAGACAGAGGCTGTGGCGAGCTGCACCACTGCACTCCAGCCTGGGTGACAGAGTGTGACCCCACCTCTAAGAAAAAGAAAGTCAGCCTAGGAGTCCAAACCCCAGCAGCCCTGCGGGTGCAGGAACCGGGTGGTCCTCTCAGAGGGAGGAGGGCCAGTGCCTATGGCTAAGTGGCTCTGTGGGACCCTCCATGGCTGAGTGAGGCTCGGGCCCTGGGCACACACGGGCTGCAGGCTGCACCCCCAGCATGAGCGGCCTGGGGAGGTCACAGCCGGCCTCCAGCAGACACAGCTGCTGACTCCACACGTGGAGCAGAAAACCCAGTCGAGGCTGCTGGAGATGCTCTGAGACATTTTATTTAAACTTTTTTAAAAAAAAGACAGCAATAATTAATGCCAAGAACAGAAAAGAGTGTTGACGTGTTGCTCAGCCCGCCAAGCGGGTCCCTGCCCAGGCCAAGCTCTGCCACCGCTGGGTGCCGTCCCCTCTCGCAGCGGGGCACAGTCAGCTTTGAAGGTGACAGGGGGCCAAGGCCCGGACTCTGGGTGGAGGAGGCCCCTGCTCTGCCGGCCCTGCCTCTGCTGGGAGCGGCCACAGCCTGTGGCCGGGGTGCTGGGATTTCTTCCTAGTCATCAAAGAGAAACGCACAAACCTCAAGGACCCAAACACACAGTGGGTGGCCCCGGGCAGACGCCACGGCTCGCCTGAGCTCTGGCAGCTGCCCCACTGCTCCTTCCCTCCTTGCCCCAATCCCCCAATGCTTGTTTTGATTGTTTTTTTAAAAAATATAATTTTGTAAATATTCCATAAAAATACTATTATTCCTAGTCAAACACAGATATTGCAATATGAAGAGTAACTGCTCTGTCTTTGCTCTATAAAACGTGAAAAGATTATCACACTGGATAATATAGAAAAGATGCCAGGATTCCTAAGTATCACAAAAGCCAGTACCAAATGCGCAAGGTGGAAGCGGGTCGGACTGGGCAGGGCGGCAGCCTGGGCTCCTCCGGCTCGACTGCAGAGCATGGCTCGCGCACCGCCGGTCCCTTCTTCCCACGAGAGGGCATCATGGCTTTGAAGACACAGCGGCGGCTCCAGGTCCCAGTGGCCAGCCCTGCCCAAGGAGGCCGCCTGCTCGGCCAGAAGCACCGAAGAACCCAGCGACGCCAGTGGGACCAGGCGGCCCTGCTCTGGCAGCCTCAGCAGCTGGTCCGTCTTCAGGCCCAGAGGCTTGGCCCCGGCTCCCCTCCTGCACAGGTGCAGGTTCCTCCCGGTCCGGTGGGGCGTGCTCCCGAGCAGGTGCCAGGTGCGACACAGGAGCCCAGGCCTGTCCCTCAAGCGGGGACATCCCTGACCCCAGATGCAGGCGGGTGGCTGCGCTTCCCTTCAGTTCTCTGAGAGAGACAGGGCCAGGGCGGCCTGGAAGGCGGCCTCCTCATCAATGCTGTAGTCCTGGAAACAGGAAGGAGAGACGCACCGGGCTTGAGGGAGACAGGAAGGAGAGGTCCCCTCTGCCCATTACCCACACAGGCGTGTCCACCCTTCCTGCCTCCCTCCAGCAGGACACAGGAAGGACCCAGCTCTGTTGTTCCCACCGGCACGGGGCCTGCACAGTCCTCCTAGGGGGTGAGAAGGTGCTGACTAGAAGGCGTGACCATCACCCGCTGGGTAGGGGGACACTCGGACGGCTGCTGGTTCAGCTCGGACTCTAAGCCCTGGGGTTTCCGAGGTGAGCAGGCCGGCCAGGGCTCCCTGACCTCTAACAATTTCCATTCTCAGGCAGGTGGAGCATGGGTCCTGGACGGCTGGCAGAGGGAGTGACAGCCATCGCCAGGACTGTTAGCCAGGGCCAGGAATGAACAGGGTTGGGCAGGGTAGGGGCCGCACCAGGAGTAAAGAGTTTGTGCGAGTGGGGGCCAGGTGCGTGCCTGACCCGCAGCGAGTAGGAAAAGGAGACAGGGCTGGAGTGTTCAATGTTGATGGAAATCCTTCCACCTCTCTCCAGAAAGCTTCCAGAAGGAAGCCTGGCTCACCCTCGAGGGGTTCTGTGGGGTAGACAGGCAGGGACCTGCCCTGTGTGGTCCACATCCCTGAGAGGCCTGGGCACCCTCTAGTGGCGACTCGAACTCAGCTGCCATCACTCCCCATCTGCAGGCAGCCCCCACAAAACCCGGGGAATGTGGTCACCTGAAACGAGGCTTCCGTTTCTGGCTTCCTCTGAACCCTGCGGACCCTGAGGCTGGCAAGGGGCCTGAGCAGGAGGAGGGTGAATGAGGGAGGAGGAGGTGGGGGAGGACAGTGCCGGCGGGACGCCTACCACAAAGGTGTCATAGGAAAACTTGTGTCGGTGAAGCAGGTGCTGCAGGAAGTTGGCGCTCTTGTAGCTGGGGTCCCCCCAGGGCATTGCTGAGCAGATGGGGCACACCTGGAACAGGCACTGGGGTCAAGCCGAGCTGGACCGGGGAGAGGCGCGGTGGCCGCAGTGGGACTGGGGGCCCTCCCCTGAGCCCTGCCAATGCTGCCTCAGCCTGGGAAGGCACCCCAGATCTGGAGGCATGTGCCCCGGTGACAACTGAGTTATTCAGTTTGCGTCACCCTGAAGGACTTATGGACACTCCCTGGTTTCCAGCAGGTGCTGCTGGGGCAGCCAAGTCCCCACCCTGGGTCCCAGGAGGCTTTGTGGCCTGGGCACCCCCGGACTCGCTGAGAGCAGGCTCCTGGGCCTGGCACTGTCCCCCACAGGCCGCCCCTAGCGCAGGCGTCTCTCGAGGCAGGCGCCGTCCCCCACAGGCCTCCCCTCGCGCAAGCGTCTCTCGGGGCGGGCGCCGCTCACCACGCGGTTGGGGTCGCTGCGGTGGCTTTCCACACAGTGCTTCACCAGCTCCTGCTGGTCCAGGTTGCGGGCGCCGCAGTACGGGCAGGCGAAGGTGGACCTGTTGGGGATGTTGCTGGCAGGGCAGGGGTAGAGTGAGTGGCACGCCTAGGGGTCTAGGGGCCCTGCCTCCCCGCTTCTCTCAAACACAGGCGTGGCCCCAGGCCTGCCCTCTGTAGGCTGCAGGAGCGTGGCAATGGCTGGGTGCCCCCCGTGCCTCTGCACACCGTGGCCTCCTGAGGACACACCCAGGACCCTCTTCCACCCCACACAACCAGGCCAGCCAAACGGCAGAGACGCTGCTGGTGCTGCCCTGGGAGGAACCATCTCTCGGCCCATTCACCTGCTGGGAGGTGATGTGTGGGCCTGGCCTGTGCCCTCCTCTTGCTCCCCACACCTTAGGTGTCCCTACCTCAGGGGGCCTGGTGGGTATGCCAGGGAGGGCAGCACAGGTGCCTTCCTGCAGGGTGGCAAAGGGGGTCCACTTCCCCAGAGTGGACCCGGCCCCGGGTGACTCCCCAAGCCTCTCTGCGATGGGGCGCTGCACCTGCTCGGCCCCGGGTGACTCCCCAAGCCTCTCTGGGATGGGGCGCTGCACCTGCTCCCAGCCAAGCCTCTCTGGGATGGGGTGCTGCACCTGCTCCCAGCCAAGCCTCTCTGGGAT
>NW_012098098.1:6122676-6129276 GCF_000951045.1 Mandrillus leucophaeus
TGCTCAGCCCCGGGTGACTCCCCAGGCCTCTCTGGGATGGGGCGCTGCACCTGCTCCCAGCCAGGCCTCTCTGGGACGGGGCGCTGCACCTGCTCCCAGAACGAGGAAACCGCTGAGGATGGTTCCTCTCCCCTGTACTGCGGGGCGCCTACCTGGGGATAGGCTGGGATGTGGGCACCACGGGGACGAACTTGGGGCAGTTGGCCATCTGCTCCTGGACCTTTAGGCAGGACGAAATGTGGACTCTCATCTTTGCCAGGGTCACCTAGGAGACAGGGCAGGGAGGGCAAGGCGGTCCTGAGAATCTGGAAGGGCCGTCCTGGGGAGGCTGAGACCTCAGGTGTCCAGGACCAGAGAACTGTAAGCAAGTGTCTGTGTCGCCAGCAGCAGAGGGATTCGGTCCCTTCTGCTGCTAAAACAATCACAGGCAATGGGCAGCCACCACTCCATGGCCAAAAGCAAATCACTGCAGGATGATCTGGCCGAGGGCAGAAACCTGGCTGGAGAAGGGTGGTGGGAAACAGGCAAGGAGACCTCTGGCGCCTACGGGAGTTCAAATACTTGCTCCAGAAAAAGGAAGAGGCCAAGTGGAGGCCACTCAGAAATGCCCCAGGCTGGGGACAGATGCTCCGTGGGACTGAGGGGCAAGCCGGGGATGCTTCCATGGGGGCAGGGCGCCATCCTCCACCCACAGCACACTCACTGTCCAAGGCAATAGGTCACAAGACCGCAGGTGCCTGAGATCCTCCTGGACACAAGCCTAGCACCCAGCTCTGTCCAGGGCTGCTGGACTCCAAGGGACGCGCCACATCCCAGCAAGGTGCTGGGAGACAGTCACATCTGAAGACACAGATTAGAGAACCGTGCCGCTGTGGTGTGGGGGAGGCCGCTCTGCATGTGACCCATTCTGATCCTTTCTGTCTGCCCAGGAGAGAGGAACTCTGAGCATGGGAGAGACGGGAGGTGCCCAAGCACCCGAGGCCACAGCCTGCTCAGCGGCACCGCTCTGGAGCCCAGGGCAGCCCCTGGACATCTGGACCTTTGACCTCGAGGACAAACCACCGAGGGGCCACGTACCAGTGTGAGTGCTTCATAGAACTTATTAACCTGAGATGTGGCAATGTCGGGAAATGCAAATGCAAAATCAATTCTAGCTGCTCAGCCCTCTGGAAGCCACTGAAAGAAAGGGGCACTGGCTGGGCCCTCTCCACCCTGAAGTGGATGTGCCAGGGAGGGCCATGGGGTGCGGGCCAGGCTCCGGGACAGGATGGAGATGGGGGCCAACAAGGCCTATGAGAAGCTGCAGGCCCTTAGGCTGCTCTGATGTGGGTGTGTCAGTGCCCATCAGCCCGGCTCTGGCACTCCTGGCAGCTGGAGGGTGCTCGGCCCTTAGATGTCCTTGACTCTGCCTATCGCCCTTGTGACCTTGGAGCCCCCAGCGCTGTCCCCAGTATCGGCTGGCAGGGGAAGGCTGCATTGGGAAGGTTTCAGCTCAGGTCCCTGGTCCCTACCCTGGCCACAACCCACATGGGTTCCCCTGGCCCGGGCTAGGCGGCTCTGACAGTGCTGCCCCCATCGGGCTGGCCCCCTCAGCTGTCACCACGGGAAGTGAGAGATGAAAACGGGAGGGGAGGGGAGGGAGGCGCCGGGGCCGGCTTCCTGGTGCAGAAGCAGAGACTGTGATTACTCAACAGGAAAGAGAGATGGCCCCGGCCCCCGCCCTCTGTGGAACCCGTGGGCTGAGGCTGCCCATCGAGTGACCCCCGGCTCCAGGACGGCCCGAGCAGGCGGGTACCTTTTTGTTGCAGCCTCGACAGGGCGCTTTGTAGGACGAGAGCTGCTTCTCCACGTGGGTGGCCTTGTCCACCTTCTTGGGGTCGAAGGGCAGGCGGCAGAGTGGGCACAGTGGGGACGGCACCTGCAGGCAGGGCTGGAGGCACTCCCCGCAGAACCTGCAGGGCACAAGGGCCTGAGTGCCAGCCCGCCACTGGGGTCTCCCGAACCGCACCGCAGGCCTCTCTCGGGGCCCTTCTTAGGACCCAGCATTTGTGGGGTCCACAGGGGCAGCTCCCCCTACTGCTATCGCCGTCTCTGGAAATGGTCACTCCTATGTCCAAGGCCCACCAGCTGGATGGGACCCATCTGGCTAAAGGGTGGCCCCGGTCCTTCCTGACAGTAGGGCCCTGTGGTTTTCTGGCTAGGGGCAGAGCCGTGGCTATGACTGTCCCCACACGTGGGCCAGAGGAGCTCCCATAGGCAGGAGCCTCGCGCTTGGCCTACCAGGTTTACCCTCACATGGCAACAACAACTGGGTGGGCTGCAGGGCACAGGGACAGCCCGGGAACTCTGGAAACTCCCCCAGTTCCACCCTCTGGAGGATAAAACCTCAAACAATCGTGGGAAAGGAAACTGCCAGGCCCCAGGGGCTCTAGACGCATTGGACAGGGAAGGGCCAAAGCCAGCCAAGTGGCAGCACACCCTGAGACTGGGTGGCAGTCACCAGGCTTGGGACAGCTTCGCAGGCAGGAGGGGATCCTGCTCCACCTAGGTGGAGGCTCGGGTCCTGGGCACCGTTGGGGCACCTGAGGCTCCCATGGGCCCTGACTCTCGGCACTGCCCCTGGAGACACCACATCGTGAGGACAGACTGAGAGTCCCGCAGCCCCATATGCACTCCAGGCTCCGGCAGCAGGGGCTTCCTTGGGCTCACACACCCTCCTGCTGGTATCTACAACAGCCTCCCACTCTGCAGATGCACACACCCCTTGGAGGGGAGCATCACCAGCTAGCGGGCGCATCACCAGCCAGCGGGCGCATCACCAGCCAGCGGGCGCACCACCAGCCAGCGGGAGCACCACCAGCCAGCGGGAGCACCACCAGCCAGCGGGCGCATCACCAGCCAGCGGGAGCACCACCAGCCAGCGGGAGCACCACCAGCCAGCAGGAGCATCAGGCGCGAAAGCCTCCAGCGCAGGCACAGAGAAGGAGCTTAATACCAGGGCAGCCATATCCGGCCTCGTGAGGAGCACTATGGGGACAGCTGAGCTGCGGCAAGGAGCTGGAACTGAGGCGGAGCCCCTCAGCCCCAGGAAGGCTGCAGGACAGGGGGCGTGCAGGGCTGGTGCAGGAGCCCCACTAGACAGAGGGGCTGTGGGCAGGCCCTGAGTTCACAAACGACTCAGTTGAATTCAGGGCCAGAGTCCTCTTTGCTGTCAAGAGATTTCCACATCCCTCTCAAGAAAAGGTCCTTCCCGCAAGGAGGAAGGCTGAGGACCTCAGGCAAAGGTGGCCAAGTGGGCATCTTAAGTCCCTCCTGCTGTCCCCCAGGCCCTCTTTCCCACCACTGGATTCGCACGGAGCCACCACCTAGCTGGCGGCTCCCACATTAAACTTTGTGCGAGAGAAAGTGGGACTCCGCTTGAGACCTGTCAGAAAGTGAACAAGCCTTTTCCTGTAAAGAGGTTGCTCACCTTACCCGAAGCCTCACCAGGCGCCCCGGCAGGTCTGCGGAGGAGACACCCACATCAGGCGCCCCAGCAGGTATTTCCAGGGTCATCCCTGGCACTGACCCCTGGATTCCAGCCAGGGGTCCACCTACTTCGCCTGATCACGGGAGGAAGGTGTTGGCAAGATGGACCACATGGGGAGGCCTCAGGGAGACCCCCATACTCAGGCAGGGAGAAGTGGAAACAGCCCAGGTGCCCGTCGGTAAACACGTGAAGAGACAAAGTGTGGCATGCACACGCACGGAAAGGGCGTTCGGCTAGGAAGAGGTGCCACGCACTAGGAGGCCTGGAAAACAGTGCAGGGCAGACAGCAAGCACGGCCCACCCGTGTCGTAGGAGTCCACTCACACTCAACGTCCAGCAGAGACAAACCCAGTGACCAGAAAGCAGAGGAGTGGTTGGCAGGCGAGGGGGAGGGCCCTGGGTTTCTTTCTGGGGTGGAAAGAATCTTCTAGAATTGCGTTGATTGTTGCATAATTGCAAACACACTGGAAACGACTGGATGGTGCACCTCCCAAGTGAACCCCGAGCTGCCAGAGACCAGGGGAGTCTCGGCTGCACAGCACGGCCACGGGCTGAGGGGAAGGAAAGGGTCCCGGGCAGAGCTTGGGAAGACAGGAAAGGTGCCCAGAAGGTTGGCTGGGAAAAAGACAGCCTCGTCCTCCCCAGAAGGACTCAGGGAAGACACAAGAGGGAACCCAGGGCAGCTGGGCCCGAGGAGCAGGAGGCAGAACGAGGCACCCGCAGGGTGGATGCACTATCAGCCTAGTTTCCAGTGACGGCCAGCCTGGTGTTCAGAGAGCCAGCAGCCGGGAGCAGTGCCCGCCTCCCCCACAGGAAGTTCCTGTCTGCACCCACCCAGGGGCTTGTGCTGAGCAGCTTCTCCGCTGAAGGAAGTGGCTGAGGGCGATGGGTGTGGGGGCGTCAACAGCCTTGCAAAGGGAGGGGCGATCACGCACTGGCCCTCCCAGCAGACACCCGGCTGCTGATGTGTCTCCTACACTGGCCGCTGCACGAGCTGAAGAGCTAGGACGGCCCGTGCTTCAGGGATCTGCCTGGCTGGCAGGCCAGCACCCTCAGCAAGCCCCAGAGCTGTCTTGCACGGGTGGAGGCTGCTCTCACAGCCCTTCCAGACAGGTTCATGATCATGCATGTCCTGGCCCACAGGCTTCTGGTTACAGAGATGGCTCACTGCTAGGACTGTCCCCTGAATGACAACAGCTCCTGCTGGGCCCCAGGGGGCCTCCTGCCCGAGGGCTAGAGCAGGGTGCATGCCCCCACACTGGGATACTCTTGCCATGAGAGATCTACCCTGGAGGAGGAAGCTGCTCTGGTTGGGGGGCTTGCAGAGGGGACAGAACCAGACCAACAACAGACTTCCGAAGGGAACCCAAAGAGCCTTTAAACTTTCTGTGGTCATTTGCATGCATGCCTTAGCAACACCAACAAGAAACAGAAAGTTAGAAGCAGAGAGAGAACAGCCAGAAAACAAAAGCCAGTAGGAAAAGTCGGGAAGAAAAATCTTTGAAAGGCAAAGGCTGTGTGAAAAGCTCTGGCAGTGAGACTAGGAAGGTTATCAAATTCTACCAAGAGAAGCGTGGGGGAGGGGAGTTTGTAGGAAAGATGCTCCAAATTCCATGGAGTTCTGGATTCTGTGTTACGGAAACCACATTTTAGCAAAAGACGTATTTGCGAAGGGCAAATACCAGTTTGTGCAGGCTAGGAAAGTGGAGGTGCCGTGGGCAGCCACAGCAGGGTGAAGGTGTCGACACCCAAAGCCTACGGGAGGCTTTTCTAAAACGAGGCCTAAGTCAAGCCTCAGCGCTCAGTAACAGATGAGAAAGTGCAGAACGCACCTTCAAACACCCGGTACTACCTGCTCCCAAGAAGGAAGTCCCACCAGGCGCGGTGGCTCACGCCTGTCATCCCAGCACTTTGGGAGGCCGAGGCGGGCAGGTCACCAGAGGTCAGGAGTTCGAGACCAGCCTGGCCAACATGGTGAAACCCCATGTCTACTAAAAATACAACAATTAGCCAGGCATGGTGGCGGGTGCCTGTAATCCCAGCTACTCAGGAGGCTGCGGCAGAAGGATCACTTGAACCCGGGAGGTGGAGGTTGTGGTGAGCCGAGATGGTACCACTGCGCTCCAGTCTGGGTGACAAGGCAAGACTCTGTCTTAAAAAAAAAAAAAACCCGTTCAGAGGCTGCCCCACCAAAATGTCACAGCTAAGTGAGATGGAGGAGCAGGGGCAGAGCCTTTAGCAGCCTCACAAGAGAAGTAGGTAGAGCTGTCCCAGCGTGGGCAGGCGCCTGTGCTGCCTGACACAGGTAATGAAGGCGGCTCTGCATCCTGACACTGGCCCAGCCACCTCCGTGGGTGACCAGCACACACCCACCTAGCAGTCCCAGCTCCCTCTGTACCAGGAGCCTCTGAAGTCAGCTGCCTTTGCTTGCAAAATGTTCAAGAGCCTCCTACCAGCCTGGGTGCACCCCCCTCCACTCCACCACCTCAGCAGCTTGGATGTCTGCGGGGAAGCCCTCCTGCTCTCTCTGTACCCTGCCACTGCTAATTGTGCTCAAGAGCTGTATTATTCAGCACTTAGGAGAGAGCAGACACTCTGATCTCGGCTTCCTCCCAAGGGGGCTGGCAGTTCCAGAATACTTGAACACAGCTCCCCACCAGGAGAGCCACGTCCTCGAGTTTCTGTTCCTGAAACACCCTAGAGGAGCCGGCTGTGAGCCCTGGCGCAGCTGGAAACCCCAGCAAGGTGGTCAGGGTCTGCTCCTCTGTGGACCAGCCTGCCTGGCTACTCAGTGATCGGTGTGACCCAAGTTCTCCTTCAAACAAAAGAACATCAGACTCCAAACAAGCCCCTCTAAACTTTAGGAAACTCCTTTCCTCTGTAGTCAAAACAGGCAGACAGCGGGTCCGAACAAGAGTTGATAGCAAAAGCCACAAGTCATTTATTTACAGCTGCCCATTCCAGCCCCACAAGCCCAAATCCACCACCACTAGCGGGGCGGTGGCACCTGCTGCCCTCTGAGTACCCGAGCGCCCGCCGCAGCCCCCGGGGACCCCAGGGTTGGGCAGGGC
>NW_012098098.1:6129971-6132235 GCF_000951045.1 Mandrillus leucophaeus
CTCGCCTTCCCGCCGCACTCCTGCCCCGAAGGGTCCCGGCTGGGCTTTGCCGTTGCTTCGGGAAGCCCCGCGTGGAGGGCGGGACCTGGCTCCCTGGCACTTGGGGAATGCCTGTCAAGCGGTGAGCAGCACCTAGAAGGGGGCTTACTCCACCGGTTCGCACCTCTCATCCTGATAGCCACGGGGGGCGGCTCTGCCGCTGACAGTGCTGTCCTTATTCGGAGCGATCTGGTTCCGTGAAGCTGTCTCCCCTCCCCGTGTCAGCCTTGGGAGACTGAAAAGCGGTCTTTATGTGCCCTCTGAGCCAGATTTTCTAGGCTAAACATCCCCTTAGAGCCTTTGTTTTTCTTGAAGTTTGGACAAAACACAAGCGTGGGTTTCTGTGTGTACCGAGGTGCCTTCCTCTGACCCAACTCAGGGTGAGAATCAGGAGCTGTCTCCCCAAAGCCCACTAGGGGTGGGGGAGATGTGATCTGTGTTCCTCTCTTCTCCCCCCTCCCATCTCCAAAGCCGTGAACAGAAGTGTGTGAAGTGCAAGGAAGCCCAACCCGTTGTGGTGATACGAGCTGGAGATGCCTTCTGCAGGTGAGGCCTGGAGGTGGCTGAGACCCTGGCAAACGTGGCCTCGCTGAGCAGACAGGATAGCCCCAACTTGTGAGGCTTTATTTCTTCCTTTTAAAAACATTTACTTACTTTATGCCTGCTTCTGATGTGGCCCCCTGTGCCCCTGGTGTTGAAGTGGAGGCGAAAGCATTGGTTTACTGCTTGGAAAACAATTTCCCATGATCTAGCCACAGAGCCGCTGATGAGGTTTCTGATGGAGCTTATGGGGATGTTTGGAAGTGGGGCCGTGATGTCTAGATTGGAATAAGGTGTAGGAGGAGTGGGCATTTGGGGGCAGCTGGAATACATCTAGGAGCGGATGGTCTGAGTGAAAGTGTTTCATCTGATGTAAGATGCTTGTTTCACCTGTGGTGGGATAGAGGCTTGGAAGACCTCCAGCTTCCCCCCAGGCGCTTGTCATGTCTTTCTTGGCTTGTAGCCATTGTATTGTTCAGTTGTTTCCACTAGACTCAGCTCCCTGAAGGGAGGACCAGGTCTCTCTCCATTTAGCCCTCTTAATTCCCAGTGGTTTTGTGTTTTTTTGTTTGTTTGTTTTTTTGAGATGGAGACTCGCTCCGTCGCCCAGGCTGGAGTGCAGTGGTGCGATCTCAGCTCAGTGCAACCTCTGCCTCCCGGATTCAAGTGATTCTCCTGCCTCAGCCTCCCGAGTAGCTGGGATGACAGATGCCTGCCACCATGCCCGGCTAATTGTTTCTGTATTTTTAGTAGAGACGGGGTTTCACCATGTTGGCCAGGCTGGTTTTGAACACCTGACCTCAAGTGATCCGCCTGCCTCAGCCTCCCACAGTGCTGGGATTATAGGCATGAGCCACCACACCTGGCCAAGGTAGGTACTTCTTTAACCACCTAGGAGCACCTGAAATTGCCAAGGACACCAGGCTGCCGGGAGAATTCACTGAGGAGAGGCTGCTGTGGCCAGCAGGGCCCCTGCTGAGGCCAGAGCTTTTGCTCTGCTGTGCTTGCTGGTCCTAAGGAACAGTGGGGAGCCGGCTCCCTAGGGGAAGGCCTTAGGAGTCTAAGTTGAGCTGGGCTCCCCAGGGATCATTCAGATCAGCACGTGGGAGAAACTTTGGCCTTCCCTGACCCACAGGGGACAGTATGGTTTCAGGAGCCCAGACGCAGCATGTCCCCGTGGACCCACCATGCTTGAATCCCAGCTGGTGGTGTAGGGCGTACAGGCTCTCCTGGTCCACAGTGAGGAGGTGAAGCCCAGCACCTGTGTCTCCTTGTGTGAGACTCCCCATGCCCAAAGCTCTGTCCTGGGGTCACTTCCCATGTTCCAGCCTTGACACTTGCCAGTTACCTGCAGTCCTTCGCCTGGCATCTTGCTGTTAAACACAGACTTGCTTTACTGTCTGTAAAGGAACCACAGGGGGGTCATTCGACCTCATGTACGTGGTACCCATCCAGCGTGGGGAGGGACTACTGTGGACACTGAGTGTGTCTGACAGGAAGGGACTTGGAGCCCCAGGTGCAGGGCGACTCTTGCAGTGGCATTGCCTGCTCTGTACCGGGTGCTGCTCTTCACCCTGCCTGCCAGGATTGCAGGGAGCTTCAAAATGTCGATTCCTAGGC
This sequence comes from Mandrillus leucophaeus, assembly GCF_000951045.1. Taxonomy (NCBI): domain Eukaryota; kingdom Metazoa; phylum Chordata; class Mammalia; order Primates; family Cercopithecidae; genus Mandrillus; species Mandrillus leucophaeus. The sequence continues at coordinate 6,132,171 of NW_012098098.1, forward strand.
CTCACCCCTAGACATTTTGACTTACTTGGTTTGTGTGATTCCTTTTTTTTTTTTTTTTTTTTTTT
>NW_012098098.1:6133195-6154722 GCF_000951045.1 Mandrillus leucophaeus
TTTTTGAGATGGAGTCTCGCTCTTTCGCCCAGACTGGAGTGCAGTGGTGCGATCTCGGCTCACTGCAAGCTCCGCCTCCTGGTTTCATGCCATTCTCCTGCCTCAGCCTCCCAAGTAGCTGGGACTACAGGCACCCACCACCATGCCCAGCTAATATTTTGTATTTTTAGTAGAGATGGGGTTTCACCATGTTAGCCAGGATGGTCTTGATCTCTTGACCTTGCAATCCACCTGCCTCGGCCTCCCAAAGTCTGGGATTACAGGTGTGAGCCACCACACCCGGCCAAGACCCCGTCTCTTAAAAATGCAGTTCCTGGGCCTGGAAGTTCTGATTCTGTGGGATTAGGGGAGGAGCCCAGGCCACTCTGTGAGTGAGCCTCTCAGCCATTCCTGGCCCAGTTGAGCCCAGCACACTCAAGATGCCGGCTCTGGGGCCCCAGGATACAGAGCCCTCGCTGTGGCCCCCTCCATTTCTGCAGTTCACCCCAAAGAGCTGGTGGCTTTATGTGGTGGGTCTTTTTTATGGGGTCTGGGTTGGCCTTGCCCTGTGAATGCCTAAGTCTGTCCACTCTACCAGCTGGGCCATGCTGAGCACCTGTAGGGAGGGGATGCCTGGGCTCTGGCCCCTCATTGGTTGGATGCAGCCTCCGTGGCTGTGCAGTTTGTATCTGGTGGGGTTGTGGGAGGGACCAGTGAACCTCATGTTCACTGCCAGAGGGGCCCCAGCCCCGCCCCTTTCACCAGTCTCGGGGCAGGCCCTGGATGCAAAGATGCTGCTTTGGAAGATGGAAATCGGTAAAGGACGTCGTCACCTGGCAGCGCCTCAGGACACCGCCCACTGTGCAGGGAGCACGCGGCTCCCTCATCTCAGGTCTGTGTTTCAGGGACTGTTTCAAGGCCTTCTACGTCCACAAGTTCAGAGCCATGCTGGGCAAGAACCGGCTCATCTTTCCAGGCGAGAAGGTAGCGTCTGGGCCCCGGGGGTCTGACTGAGCAGCCTGGCCCCTCGAGGTCCCCACTTGTCCCTCCCACAGGCAGCCTGGCCTGCTGCAGCCCGCCAGCTCCTCCCTGGCCTTTGAGGGCAGACTTGATGTCCATGAGGTGGGGTGTCTGCCCGTGTTGGAGGTGCAGTGCCCTGAGTGATGTTTTTTCTCCCCCAGGTCCTCTTGGCGTGGTCTGGGGGGCCTTCGTCCAGCTCCATGGTCTGGCAGGTCCTTGAGGTGCGTGTTCACCACCCCCTGGGCCCGGGCTGCTGGGCTGAGCTTCGGGCTGGGGCCCTCCCTTCTCAGCCTGCTGAGGGACTCTTGGTTGGGGCTAGAGAGCAGGCCACCCTGCGGCCTGGACACCTGGAGGGTTCTCAGATGCGTTTACAGCAGGTGCACAAATCAGAAGCTGTGTCCAGAGTGCGTGTGTGCAGCCCACTTGACTTCTATCCGTTTGCTCAACCGGCATAGAAACGCAGTCAGTGGAAAGCGGCGTCTTGGCTCAGCCTCGTGTGACCGGAGGGAAGATCAGGAAGAGGGGGGGGTTGCCAGGAGAAGCAAAGGGAGCAGCATTTGAGGTGGAGGGGACGGCACGTGCAGGGAGGCGGAGGTGGGCTCAGGCTGCACACAGGGCTCAGCTGGGGGTGGTGGGGCTGTGTGCGTGGCGCATCAAGGGGCGGTTCAGGAAGTCCGAGGCAGGTCAGGCTTCTCAGGAGGGCACAGGAGTGGGTTGTGCTTGGTTTCTCCGCACTCCCAGTGAGAGGTGCAGACCAGAGGAAGCTGCTTCTGTGGGGCGGGTGGCTGAGAGGGGAGCGGTTGGCTCTGCCGGAGTGAGAGGTGGGTGTTGGTCTGAGGATGGGCGCACTGCACAGCGCTGCTGAAATCAGTTTTCTGTTTTCTGAGGTCCGCTGAACCTGCCAGGAGGGTGTTATAAGGGAACTAGCCCAGCCCTCTGTGTAACAGTGCTGCTGCCCTTCCTGTGCCCGGCGGCGCCCCTGCCTCTCACAGGCTGTTGCTTTCTGCTCGTAAGAGCGAGTGCTTCCTTAGTGGTCAGAAGTGTGTGGGATGGTGACACAGTGGCCCTGTAACCCCAGCCCCCTCTCCTGGGGTGTTGTTGGGACATCCAGGACCAGCTGGTGGGGGGCGTGTTTTACCAGGGGGGTGAAGACCCCCAGGCTACTCTTTAAAACAAGTCGGGCGTGCAGCCTTTGCCTATTAGACCTGCCTGGCACCCGAGTCTGAATGGCTTATGTCCACTAAACGCAACGGCAGGGCAAGGCCACTTCACCTTCCAGGACGGCGTTAAATCCAGATGAAGAATATTCTGAGCTGGAAAGGTGTTCTGTGGCTTATGGCTGGGAGCTGAGTCCCTGCCGCTTCTCCCTCCAGGGCCTGAGCCAAGATTCTGCCAAACGACTGCGCTTTGTGCCGGGCGTCATCTTTGTTGACGGTATGTGGGGCCATTGCTCCTGCTAATCCCTGGCCGCTTGGGGGCTGCCTCTGGTAGGACGTGTTGAGCTGCTGGTGCGGCCCCTGCACTGAGGCCCTGGTGGGTAAATTTCCCTGCAGGAGGCAGTAGATGTGTCCATCGTTAGGTGACACCACTGTTCTGGAGTCTGAGAACATCTTTAGAAAGTTGGGGGTGGGAACAGGAGCAGCGGCGGCCCAGCCCCGTCGTGGTCTGGGGACAGAGAAGGGGAGTTAAGTGCTGGTGGTGAGGGGGGTCCAGGGGCCGACTCCCGACCGTTGCTCCTGCAGAACAAGCTCCTGGGTGTTCCCGGTAGCGCTGAGGTCAGCCACAAAGGGAGAACCCCCTGCCCAAAGGAAAATGGCGACACCCCACAGCTCTGCCAGGAAGCGCCGCCCTGCAGAGCAAGGCCTTTAGGGGTCTCCCCAGGTGGAAGTGGCCCCATGCCCTGCCCTGCCTGGCTCTGTGAGCCCTGACTCTTTCTGCCTGGGTTTTTCAGAGGGAGCAGCCTTTGGCAAGAGTCTAGAGGAGAGATCAAAGACCCTGGCCGAAGTGAAGCCCATTCTGCAAGCAACTGGGTTACCATGGCATGTGGTGGCCTTAGAGGAGGTGGGAGGGCTGTCCCGGAAAGGGGTCCTGGAGGGGACCTCTGGGGGGCACCTGCCCGTGTCCCGGGCCTCCCTGCCCTCTGCCTTGTCCCAGAAGGTGGGGCTGTCAGTGGGGGGTAGGGGGCACCTGCCCATGTCCCAGCCTCATTGCCCTCTCCCGCATCCTGGAAGGTGGGGCTGTCTGTGGGGGGCACCTGCCCATGTCCCGGGCCTCCCTGCCCTCTGCCTTGTCCCAGAAGGTGGGGCTGTCAGTGGGGGGTAGGGGGCACCTGCCCATGTCCCCGGCCTCACTGCCCTCTCCCGCATCCTGGAAGGTGTTCAGTCTGCCCCCGTCGGTGCTTCGGTGCTCTGCCCAGGAGCCGGCAGGATCCGAGGGGGCCTACAAGGCGGCTGTCGACAGCTTCCTCCAGCAGCAGCATGTGCTGGGGGCCGGGGGTGGTCGTGGCCCGACTCAAGGGAAGGAACAGCCACCCCAGCCCCGACTAGACCCCCAGAGCCTGGCAAGCCCTCCTGCCGCTGCCCAGACCGAGGCTCTTTCCCAGCTGTTCTGCTCGGTGAGGACACTGACGGCCAAGGAGGAGCTTCTGCAGACACTGCGGTGAGGCCCTGAGAGCCCCCCTTCCCTGGGCCCTGAGCCCCCAGGTCCCTGAGAGTTCCCCTTCCCTGGGTCCTGGCCCCCCAGACCCCTGAGAGTCCCCTTCCCTGGGTCCTGGCCCCACAGACCCCTGAGAGTCCCTCTTCCCTGGGCCCCATACGCCCCAGGCCCCTAAGAGTACCTCTTCCCCAGGTCCTGACCCCCCCAGATCCCTGAGAGTCCCCCTTCCCTGGGCCCTATACCCCCCCAGGCCCCTAAGAGCACCCCTTCCCTGGGTCTTGACCCCCCCCAGACCCCTGAGAGCCCCCCTTCCCCAGGTCTTGGCCCCCCAGGCCCCTGAGATGCTCTGTGCTTTAGGACCCACCTGATCCTGCACATGGCCCGAGCCCACGGCTACTCTAAGGTCATGACTGGGGACAGCTGCACACGCTTGGCCATCAAGCTCATGACCAACCTGGCGCTGGGTCGAGGGGCCTTCCTGGCCTGGGACACGGTAGGCAGGGACCTGGGTGTTCAGGAGGCCCATCCCCACCTTCACCCCTTCGACCACCTTCACTGGAGAGCAGCCTCTCGTGTATCAGTCCTGCAGCCTCGCGGATGGTTGTGGGATGGAGGTCTGTGACCTCCCCCAGCTGGCAGGGGAGGAGGGGCGAGCACATTCGGGCCTTGACCTCGACCACACAGCCCCCGCCTCCCCCAGGGCTTCTCGGATGAGCGGCACGGGGACGTGGTGGTGGTGCGGCCCATGCGGGACCACACCCTGAAGGAGGTCGCTTTCTACAACCGCCTGTTCTCCGTCCCTTCTGTTTTCACACCAGCCGTGGACACCAAGGTGGGCCACGTGGATGGAGCAGCCTCTCTCACCACTGACACCAGGGTGGGCCTTCTGGGCTGGGCAGCCTCTCACAGGCTCAGGTCACCAGCACACCTTCAGTGACTCCTGCTGTATTCCCCCAGCAGTGCCGCATCCTCTCACCCGCCCTGTGCCCTGAGGGCGTGGGGTTGACAGGAGGACCCCACAGTGGGTGCACTGCTGAAGCTGGTTCTCTGGCTGCCTTGAGCCATCGCAGCAAAGCCAGATCCATGTGGGTCAGCAGTGTGGAACCCACGGAACCTGCCCCGGGGACTCTCTGCCCCAGCCTGGGGCTGGCCTCTGGGCTTTCCCATAGCCCCCAATCTGATTGTCTCTAGGCCCCTGAAAAGGCCAGCATCCACCGGCTGATGGAGGCCTTCATCCTCAGGCTGCAGACCCAGTTCCCCTCCACTGTCAGTACTGTGTACAGGTGTGTGTGGGTGTGTGCGGGTGCTGAGCTCACCGCTCGTACTCAGGCCAGGGCTTAGGGTGGAGCCGCAGCCCGTGCAATTCACCTGCTCCTCCCACACCCTGGCCACAGGACAAGTGAGAAGCTAGTGAAGGCCCCCAGGGACGGCCCTGCTGCCGGCGACTCCAGCCCCTGCTGCCTCCTCTGCATGTGTGCCCTGGATGTCGATGCGGCTGGTCTGTGTATCATGCTCTTGGGGTGATGGGGGAGGGAGCTAGGGAGTGGGTGTGGGGGCTCAGCAGCCCCAGGCTCCCTCGGCCCCTTTCTGCTTGCAGACAGTGCCACGGCTTTTGGGGCTCAGACCTCCTCACATCTCTCCCAGATGCAGTCGCCCACCCCCCTGACAGAGACCCGGACACCCCCGGGGTCCTGCTGTTCTCCAGGGGTGGGCCGGGTCCAGGGCTGTGGCCAGTGGGCCTGCAGGAGGTGAGTCCCTGTCCCTGCTACCCTTGGCCAGCTGCATGGGGGGAGGGGGACCTGCCCTTACCCCACAGTGCACAGCACTGAGGTGCCAAGGTGGGCACAGCCAGCTCTGCTCCCGCAGGGAGGACCCCCAAGCCTGCATCGAGGAGCAGCTGTGCTACAGCTGCCGCGTGAACATGAAGGACTTGGTGAGTGCGTGCCCACCTGCCCCGGGCCAGACGTGGGAAGGCCGTCCCCTCGTGGGTGGCTCGAGGGGGTGCTGGCAGGTTTCGTGGCCCCTTGACACCGGCCTCTGTTGCAGCCCTCACTGGACCCCCTGCCGCCGTACATCCTGGCCGAGGCCCGGCTCCGCACACAGAGGTACTGGGGCCCCCACTGCTGTGGCGTGTGGGGCAGGGGCCTCGGGGCTGGTGCCCACTGCAGCTTTCTCTCTAGGGCCTGGGTCTTGCAGGAGATCCGGGACTGTCTGATTGAGGACAGTGACGACGAGGCAGGCCAGAGCTGAGCCTGAGGAGGTGCTTGACAAGACAGCAGGTGGTGGCCGCCTGGTGCAGGGCCCACCACACTGGAGCTGGAAGGCAAGGCCGGGGGACTGGCCTCCGATTGTCCATTTTTATAAATAAAACATTTTTAATTAAAAAACTCGACAGTACACAGCGGGGGCAGCACCACCCCGGCCATGGGGATGCAGTGTCCTCTGGCAGCACCACCCCGGCCATGTACACAGCGGGGGCAGCACCACCCCGGCCATGTACACAGCGGGGGCAGCACCACCCCGGCCATGGGGATGCAGTGTCCTCTGGCAGCAGCATCAGGGCTCAGGCAGGCCGGGAGGATGCATCACAGCTGGCGGCCTCGGATGGGGCAGTGGCTCCCCCGGCCTGAGGAGTGCCTCCCCCTGTGGCCACGCTGCCCAGCAGGCCGGCTCCTTCCCTCTCGGGCGCCAGCAGCAGCTCCTACTCCTTCTCACGAGTCCACTTGATCATGGTCTCTGGTGAGCGGTAGAGGAAGATGAGCTTGGCGTACAACTCCTCCTCCAGCTCCAGCTCACGAGTCTCCCGCACCAGGAAGATGTCCTGGCAGAGCTTGAGGATACGGTCCACGCACGGCAGCTCCTCGAACATGATGGAGTGCGAGATCTCGCTGAAGAATCCACGCACGAACTTGCCGATGACCAGCACGATGGAGACATACAGCCCCATGATCCTGCGGGGAAGCTGGTGAGTCCTGGGGCCGCCCGGAGCCCCCTGAGCTGCGGGGCGCCCCCCAGCCACTCACTCACCCGTAGCCAGCCAGGAAGCCGAGGCTCGGTGGGCTGACTTTGTCGCTGAAGATGACCATGGGCAGCAGGTTGCAGTCGGTCCGGCACTCCTGCAGCTCGATGACCCACCATTCAAGGAAGCCGGTGGCCCCCGCACCCTGCTCCCTCCGCAGCTGGATGCGCACGCCGAGGTAGTCGGCCTCCTCATCTGGGGCGGAGCGAGGAGACGGTTGGGGCCGCAGCCACCCCTCTCTGGCCTCCCCCAGCCCCTGCGCCCGTCACCCCTCTCTGGCCTCCCCCAGCCCCGGCGCCCGTCACCCCTCTCTGGCCTCCCCCAGCCCCTGCGCCCGCACTCACTGGGCTGCAGCTGCTTCACAGGGTTGGCTTCGGGCCCGTTGGGGGCACGGATGTACTTAGGGAAGAGATTTGGGATGACCCTGCAGGGAGGTGCTGGCAGGTCAGGCCTGGCCCAGCCAACCTGGCCCAGCCCTCCTGCCCACCGCCTGGGCCCTTCACTCACACAGACTGGTCCGAGGTGCCCTCGAGCAGGCTGGCCAGCTGCCGCCGTGCAGTGCTGTTGGGGGCCAGGGCCAGCATGTGCTTCTCGTTGGCGTACTCCACGGTGCCTCCCTTGGCCAGGTCCCTGGGGGTGGGAACACAGCGTGACCCACTGTGGTGGGGCCACTCACTCAGGCCCTGCCTCAAGTCCAGGACGCACCTCTGGAAGTTCCAGGTGAAGCGGAGGGTGATGTCAGCTGTGCCGTTGTAGAGCTCCCGCTTCATCTGGGCGCGGCTGGGTGGGCTGATGCGCCACAGCGCCCCGGAGCTGCCCTCAATCTGCGCCGTGACGATGTCCTCAGGGCTGTACTGGCTGATGAACTGCATGGCCAGCTGGGTACAGGTGACACCCTCAGTGACTGCAGCCACCTCCCCCATCCCCCACCAGGCTGTCACAGGGCAGAGGCCACTTACCGGGTGGGGGTCAAACTGCCGGGACAGCTCCTCGTAGGCCTGGGCCGTGAAGGGGATGATGGACGGCTGCTGGGCGCTCATGGTGAACAGCGGCTAGGGGCAGGTACGGGGACACGGGGCCATGAAGATGAGTGTGGAGGAGCCGCTGGGGGTGGCACGCCGCCCTGGCCAGAACCCTCGGGGTGAGAACGGACAGGTGGGCCACACATGCTCACCTCGTAGCCGCCCAGCTTGAGGGTGACGGTGACATCGACGGGCTGGTTGACGACCCCGACCACGGAACGCACCAGCGACATGAAGAGCAGTGGGAACCAGATGATGGCGATGAGGAAGAGGATGATGAGGCCACCCATGCCGTACTTGACGATCTTCTTCTTCTTCTGCCCTTTGGGCTGCGGATATTTCTGGAGGGGAACGACACAGGTCATACACTCAGCTCTGCCCTTCCTGCAGGTCACATGACCACATTCTCCAGCTCACCCAGCAGCCCACAAAAGCCCCAGTCTGACCTTGGCATGGCACAGCTGTAGTAATGGCAGGCAGACGCAGGCCAGTGGAGTAGAACTGAGGGTCCAGTTGGAACCCAGGGGCCACTGGTCTTAGACAAGGGAGCTGTGACCGTTCAGTGGGAACGGACAACCTTTTCACCACAGTGCAGGCACCGCCCCAGGCAGGAGAATGAGACGCAACTCCTGCCTCATACCACGTGCCAAAATTTACCTCAAATTTTGGATCAAAGAGCTAAACTTCAGAGCTAAAACTATAGAACTTTTAGAAGAAAACGGGCAAATCTTCATGAATCTGGATTTGACAAAGGAAACAAAGTAAACCAGATATTACCAAAATAAATACTCTGCGCTTCTAAAGACGCCATCAAGAAAATGTAAGAGACAGTCCATAGAATTGGAGAAAGTTTCTGTAAATTGTATCTGATAAAGGTCTGGCAACCAGAGAATACAGAGAATTCGTCCAACTCAGTCATTTCTGGCCAATGTATCTACAGAAAAACTCTAATAAAAACCCAGCTGCTGGGCACAGCAGCTCATGCCTGTCATCCCAGCACTCTGAGGTCAGGAGTTCGAGACCAACCTGGCCAAAAATCCAAAAACTAGCCAGGTGTCGTGCACACCCGTAGTCCCAGCTACTCGGGAGGCTGAGGTGGAAGAATCGCTTGAACCTGGGAGGCAGAGGCTGCAGTGAGCCAAGATCATGCCACTGCACTTCAGCTTGGGCAACAGAGCGAGATCCTGTCTCAGAAGCCCTGGAGAAAGGATTTGAATAGACATTTCCCCAGAAAAGATACACAAATGGCCCAGCACGTGAAAAGAAGCTCAACATAGGTCAACAGGGAACTGAAAAAAGCCCACAGCAAGCCACCTGTTCAGCAGAAATGGCCAGAACAAAGAAGACATAGCAACAGCTTGTTGAGGATGTGGAGAAACTGGAACCTCGTGTTGCTGGTGGGCACCTAAGATGGTGGAGTCACTGTGGAAAACCAGTGGCTCCTCACGATGGAAACCACCACCAGCCCTTCCAGCCCTGGCGTGCAGCCACAGAACGGGGGGCATGGGCGCACACGTGTACCCTGGCATGCCTGGCAGCAGCATGGGCAACAGCCCATCAGTCCACACGTTGTGGTCCATCCATGCCACAGAATATCATTTGCCCACAAAAAGGAAGGCCATACTGCCACGCGGGTGGACCTCGCAGACACCATGCTGAGTGAGGAAAGCCAGTCCCAAAAGGACAAATGCCATCTGAGCCGTTTTCATGAAATACCCACTGTAGGCAAATCCATAGAACCAGGACCTAGACAAGGGGTTACTGGGGCCAGGGGAGGGGGAAACGGAGTGACAGCCAGTGGGCACTGGGTTTTTTTTGTTACTTTTTTAGAGAGGGTCTCACTCTGTTGCCCAAGCTGGAGTGCAGTGGTGTGATCAGGCTTAATGCAGCCTTGGCCTCCTGGCCTCAAGCCATCCTCCCATCTCAGCCTCCAGAGTAGCTGGGAGCACAAGTGTGCACCGTCACGCCCAGCTGTTTATTTTTTTGTAGAAGAGATCTCGCTGCGTTGCCCAGGTTGGTCTTAAACTCCTGGCCTCAACTGATCCTGTCCCTCCTTTGGCCTCCCAAAGCGCTGGGACCACAGGCCTGAGCTGCCATTGCCGGCTAATTTGTTTTTACATTTGCTGAGGTGGGGTCCCACTGTGTGGCCCAGGCAGATCTTGAACTCCCGGCCTCCTCAATCTCTGAAAGTGTTGGGATGACAGGTGTGAGCCACTGTGCCCGGCCCAGGGTGTCTTTCTGAAGTGGTGAAAATGCTCTAAAATTGATGATAGTGGCAGATGCTTGACTGTGAATCTTCTAAAAACCCCTGCATTGTACTATTTAAATGGGTGAGTGGTCTGATGCATGAGTTCTCTCTCAACAAAGCCGTTAAACAAGAACGCAGGGAACAGTGTCCGTCCGGCCCTCCCCGCACCAGGCCCTGCTCTGCTGCCAGCCTGCCTGGGACAGGACCAAGTCCGCTACCCACTTCTGCCCCTGGCACTCGCAGCTGCCAAGATCACTGGCCTCGTGATCAGCCAGTGGGTGGGCTCACCTCATGTCCCCATGGGCTGCAAGCCCTGGGAGGGCCACCAGCACCACGGGTTCTCATGGCAGCAGTGCCTCTGTCTTAGGGAGAGGGCACATCCCTTGTCCAGGCCCCCGCCCCGGGCCCAGGCACCTTTTCCGTCTCTCGGCTGCATTTGATGATGAAGATGTTGGCATAGATGTCCTCCACGCACATCCAGCTGGACAGGGACAGCGTGGTGTCCGTCCACACCCAGTCCATCACTGCCCGCAGCTCCACCAGAAACGGCACCAGCCGGAACCTGCCCACAGCCAGGGTTCCCATCAGGTGGGCTCCCTCCTGCCCGGGCTGTGACCCCCACCCTGGCGGACCTGCACTCACGCTCACCCCTGGAAGAGGAAGAGGTTGAGGTGATTGTACTTCTTGGTGAGGAAGTTGCCAAGGATGCGGGTGGGGTAGCCGCAGCGGATCTGGTAGGCGGACAGGGCGAAGTAGATGCATTTCACAAAGTACCACAGCTGCGCCACCACGTTCTGGCTGAACATCCTGGGGTGGGATGGCCAGGTCAAGGACCCCCTCAGAAACGGAGCCCTGCAGGGCCCCGCCCCCGGAGACCGAGCACCCCCGCGTGAGGGCCCACCTCTCGGTGACGGCAGGCAGGATGAAGAACATCCATAGGTGGATGGCCAGCACCAGCGCCACCTGGAAGGCCAGCTTGCCCAGCACGGTCTTGCGCAGGTAGAGGGCGCGGTCGACCACCATGGTACTGAACTGGATCAGCAGCATGACCAGGAAGGCCTCGGGTACCTGGTCGTCTGATAGGGAGGACGTGATATCCGTGGCCGCCGAGTGTTTCTGTGGCCGGGAGAGCACAGGTCAGGGGGAGCCAGGCCCTGGGGATGTGGGTGGCTGCTGAGCTCTGCGTACACTGGGGTGTCCCGGGTCTGGCTCACCCCAAAGGCCCAGAAGCCAAAAATGATGATGATGAAGTCGACGACGTCGGCCAGGAACATGAGGGCATAGACGTCGGTGGCTGCGCGGTACTTAGTGTGCAGGATGTCATGGAAGAAGCGCCGTAGCGGCCGGTATGTGCCCTGGGCCCTGCGGAAGGGGCTGTTCAGCCTGGTGCCAGTACCCGCCTCCCCACCCCCACTGCCCAGCTGCCCCCGGCCACCATCACTCACAGGGACAGACAGAAGCCCTGTAGCCGCCGCCCAGCCGCCCTCACTCTTCTTCCAGCGCGGCTTGGCCTCTTCTCTCTCCCCGTGGGGGCCTCTTTCTCTTCCTCCCTGTCCTCAGCTTCTGTAGGGGAAAAGCTGACTTCTGCCTGGGCCCCCTGGGGACTGGGTCTGGCTCCCGACCACCCTAAGAGGCTGGCATTCACCCCATCTGACAGACAAGCAGACTGAACACAGGAAGTGCCTAGTGTCACTGGCAAGGAGACAGCTGGGGCTGTGTCCTCTGTCTGGGGCAACCGTGAGGGACCAGCCCAGGCCAGCAGTCACCCTGCATGTGGGGGGCATCCCTGGGGGCAGAGCCAGGAGCTGTGGCTTCAGAGTACCTTCCTGGGATCCAGGTGGGCCCTGCACTGGGCTTGGCCGTCTCATCTGAGAAGGACCCTCCCTGCAGTAGCCCCACTCAGAGAACTGGGTAGGCAGGAGGTGGTGGGACGGGGTGCTTATACCGATGGCTGCCAGTCCTCTCTGTGCTGGGCCCTCCTTCCTCCTCCTCCTGAAACGTAGACTGATGCGCCTCGTGTCACGGGGCCTGAGCTCCGCTTGGGGTTCTGGGGTCCCATCCGTCGGTACGACCCTCGCTTCCACCTGAACATGGTCCTCGGTGGTGGCCTCGGGCACTCCTGGCTCCTCCTCGAGCCCTGTGCCTGCCTTGGCCTGGGGTTCCGGCAGGGCCCCTGGCCCCTCCTCGGCCCCCTGCTCCTTCCTGCCGCTCTTGTCATGCTCCTTGGATGGTGAGTCCTCCTCGTGGTCCCAGAGGCCGTAGCACTGTGGGGCGGGAGGCTGTGGTGAGGGGGCCTTGCCTCCCGGCAGAGGGCGCAGGTGCCCAGAGGGCCTGCCCAGCCCCGCACTGGCAGGGCTCGCACTCACCAGCAACTGGGAGCGGTGGAAGAAGAGGGCCATGAGCTGCACCAGGTCGTACTTGATGTAGCCGTCAGTCTTCTCCAGGCCCAGGATGCGCGGCGGGAAGTAGGGCTTGTTCTCGTAGCGCCGCAGCACCGCGTGGCTGTTCCAGGGGAAGAATCCAAACTGGAACAGGTACTTGACGACCACTGAGACCTGCGGGGGAGGGGGCTCAGCACGCGGAGGGGCTCAGCGCAGCGGGCCAGGCGCCCCCTCCCCTGCGGCCTCGGCCCACCTCGGTGAAGACGATGGCCGTCATCCAGAAGCGCTTGCTGGGCCGCGGGATGGACAGCATGGCCCACAGGAAGACGAGCACGGGCAGCACCAGCGAGCCAGCAGAGGCCGTGACCATGTGGTTGAGGATGATGATGAAGTAGCAGAGCAGCTCTGAGTGGGCGGCCACGCACTGGTACACGGCCCGCAGCAGCCGCAGCGCCCGGCCCTGCCCCTCCGCAAACAGCTCTGCCTCCTCCAGCTCTGGGATGCGCAAGCGCCTGCAGGGAGACCCGCGCGTTTGGGGGAGCCCGGGACTGCCCGGAGGCACAACGGCCCGACCTGCTGCCGGTCACAGACAGGCTCCTGTCCCCCGTTCGGCAGCTCCCTGAGGGCCATGGTTAGGCTGGAGTTGTGCGTGTCCCGCCCTCACCTGTCCAGCAGCAGCTCGCTGGCCGTCCGCATGCGTCCCTGGTGCAGAGAGGTGCCAGCCTCGTGCTCCCCGGGGTCAGCGACCGCCTCCTCGCTGCCACTGCGCGTGTGGTAGCCAGTGCTCAGGGGGCTGCCCGTGTCGTCCGTTGTGCTGCTGAGTGGCTCCTCCGCGCCCAGCCCACTGGGGAGGGAAGCCGGGTCACAGAGAATCCTGCTCTAGGGCCTGACCTCGGGCTGCAGGGAGGGTCAGCGTGGAAAGTGCCCACGGTCCTTTGGTGGACAAGGGAATGGCGAGGGTCAGGGATGGCTGGACATTGCCCACCCTCCAGGGGCAGCAGCTGTGGTTCAGGGGTCACCCCAGCACCTACCTGGACACTGTGCTTGGTGCGTCGGGGGCCTCGGTGGGGCCTGGCAGCGTGGCCTCGGCCTCGCTTGTGTACAGCTGATCCAATATGCCCCGGTGCACTTCGCCACCCTGCAGGGCACAGGAGGGAGCTCAGGGCTGCCTGGCATGTGTCCCAGCTCTGGTTCCCACACAGGGTTTAGTGTAGCGTGGGCATGGGACTAGGCTGCTAAGCAGGCAGGGGCGTGGTCAGGCACCACGTGGGCCGGCTCACCTGCAGGAGCTCCTGCGTGAGGACGTAGCGCTCTGCCCGCAGCACGTCACTCATGGTGCTGTGGTGCCGGGTGAACTCCTGCAGCCAGCGCGTCAGCCCATCCACCAGCGCCTGCCCCAGCACCCACAGGAACTGCGCCGTGCTCAGCACCCTCTGCACCATGTGGCTCCGGCCTGCGGGAGGGCGGGAGGGGGCGCTGGACGGGCAGCCTGTGGGGCCCAGAGAGACCTCCCACTCCCCAGCCCTGGGGCCCACGCACCTGCCGCTGCCTCCTCGGGGCCCTCTGCCGGCTCCACCTCCTGGCTGGGGCCACCTCCTAGGCACAGGATGCTGGTCAGTGACTGGGAGTCCTGCAGCTTCCCCTCAGAGTCTCCACGCCACCCAGCTCACCTGTGGGTAGCTGTCCTGCCTGCTCCTGCCTTGCCTGCTCCTGCTGCTGCCGCCTCAGCACCGTCTGGGCGTTGGTCACCCATGCCTGGTATGCCATCTGTGGGCCAGCCCCCTGGGTTAGGACCCGGCCTTCCAAGCCATGGGACCCAGGAGGGAAGAGGAGGAATAGCCAGGGTTGGGCAAGCCTGGCACCAGATCCAGATCCCTGCTCTGTGTCTACCAGGGGCCTCCGTGTCCCTGAGCCCCTCCCAGATGTGGACCTTGAGGGGCTGTGGGTGAGGACCCCCATGCATGCAGCCCACCCAACTCCTGGTCTAGCACCGAGAGCCAGGGGCCCAAAGACAGACCCTGGACAGCCAGGCGGCCAGCACAAAGGTGTCAGGCCCATCTCACAGGTCAGGCCACAGGCAGCCACCAGAACCTGGGTGTTCAGAGCCAAGACCGTGGGGCAGCAGGTTACACGTGACCCACGTCCCTGGAACCTGGTTTCCCATGGGACTTGGGAGGCCTGGATGGGGCTGGGGGAGCTAACTGGAGGCGGAGGAGCTGGGCTTCCAGGCCCTGGGGGCATCTGGCACCCCCTATGCTGCCCTGGCCGAGGGCCACAAGCTCTGTGGTTGCAGTGGGGCAGCAGGGGCTCCCCCACCTCACCTGGAAGGCACTCTGGGCCGATGGCCTAGGGTCTTCAGGGGCAGCCTCCTCCTCTTCCTCGCTGTCAGACTCAAACAGGAAGTAGTCCCCGGAGTGGATGACTGTGGGCAGGCAGTGCTGAGAGCCGGCCTTCCATGCAGGGAGACCCCCAGCCACACCCTCTCCGCCTGCATGGGCCAAGGCCCAACAGCCACCCTTCCCATGTGGAGCAGCCGGGAGCGGTGCAGACACAGGACACAGGCTAGTGCAGTGGGACAAGACAGAGGTGGGCAGGGCAGCTGAGGAGCAGAGCCAGTGCAGGCTGGGGTGCTGAGTGGGCTGACTGCAGAGGACCCGGGGAAACCCAGGAGAGTTAGAAAAACAGACCGGGCACAGTGGCTGACACCTGTCATCCCAGCACTGTGGGAGACTGAGGCGGGTGGATCACCTGAGGTCAGAGATTCGAGACCAGCCTGGCCAACGTGGTGAAACCCCATCTCTACTAAAAATACAAAAATTAGTTGGGCATGGTGGCGGGCACGTGTAATCCCAGCTACTTGGGAGGCTGAGGCAGGAGAATCCTTTAAACCTGGGAGGTGGGGGTTGCAGTGAGCTGAGGTCACGCCCTTGCATTGCAGCCTAGGCAACAGGGCAAGACTCCGTTTCAAAAAAAAGAAAAAACCCTGGCTTGGAGTGGGGCGCATGCTTGTAGTCTCAGCTACTTGGGAGCCTGAGGCAGGAGAATCACTTGAACCCGGGAGGTGGAGGTTGCAGTGAGCTGAGATCACACCATTGCACTCCAGCCTGGGTGACAGAGTGAGACTCCGTCTCAAAAAGAACAGAAAACGTAGAACGACGCAGTGCTTGCTGCTGGGACCGACCAGGTGAAACTGCCGCTCAGGTCCTGTGGCATCGGAGCGAGCTCTGAGATGCCCCTGTTGGAAGGGCTGGGGCATCGCCGGGAGGACATTCAGCCCAGGGGTCTGCAGCCAGTGAGGCACCCCCAGACCCAGGAGGCCTGAGCGCGTCCTGACACTCAGGGCCTGGGGGTCGGGGAAGGAGGGGAAGACAGCAGCCCAGGCAGAGGACAGGTGAGGGCACAGAGGGCCTGAGAGGGTGGTCACAGGTGGGCTAATTGGGGGTACCTGTGGCGTGGTCCAGCCAGGGCCGCCACCACTGCCTCCGTGGCGGGGAGGAGCCCCCTGGACTGTCGGGCCCTGTGGAGGGGTGGGGTGAGCGTGAGGCAGCAGTCAAGGCACCAGGAGGGGTCGGGGCTGCGAGTGTCTTGGGGACAAGATGGGTGGAGACAGACACGGAGACCCACAGTGCTGGGAGCCATGTGAGGCCACGGGCTCAGAGCCCATGTACGTGGATGGACAGTCACGGGGCGGCCATGGGGCCTGCCGGACAGGGTGATCACGCGGACAGGACAGGTGGGCTGGGAGCCCTGTGGGACATCACACGGGCACAGATGAGGCACACACCAGCAGGCACAGACATGCTGGACATGGGGCCTTGGATGCTAGACTCCAGCTGCACTCACCTGGCTCCGGGCCTGGGTCCTTGGGGCCCAGGGTGTCCTGGGGGTGACCGCGGTCCGCCCGGCCCTGCCTGTGCTTCTCCTGCTTGGCACGGATACGCTCCATCCTGGAGGGGGAAAGGCCAGGTATGCTAAGCGCTGGGTGGAGGAGCCAGGGAGTCCCCGCCCTAGAGGCACCTACTGTCTTTTCAGCTGGGCCAGGGACTTCTCCTCTGTCCTGCGGTGGAAGTCGATGCTCTTGAGGTTGGCAGCGTTGTAGAGCGCAAAGCCCCTGTCGGGAGGCAGGGATGGGGTGTGAGCACCAGACACTCAGCCCCAGCAGCACGGGCAGCCGCCGCTCCCCGCTCAGCCCGGGACGGCTCAGCCGGCTCCTCTCTGCCCATGCTGGGCGAGAGGCTCCCACCGGGGAGGCATCTGCTACCCCCACCCTCTGTGCTGTCTGCGGTGCGGACAGGCCCTTCTGCCGTACGGATGCTGGGGTGTCTGGTGGCACCCACCCAACCAGGGCTGCAGGGAAGCAGGCAAAGCTGGCCCCAAGCCCGAACCCCTCCCTGGGGCATTCGTGATATCACACGGGGCCCTCCCGCCGGTGGGACACTTAGCCCTTAGCAGGCAAGTCGGCCGGGGGGTGAGACACCAGCCACCGTCGGAACTGCAGCCTGTGGTCTCTGACAGACCCAGCACTGGGGCAGGGTGTGATGGTGCCGGGAGTCCGCTGTCCTTCATTCTCTAGATGACATGCCCATGGCCCAGAGGGGTGGAGCCTGTTCTCCACAGGCTGGGGCCTGAGACAGCGAGGTCCCTCCCATTGCCCCCTCCCAGCCCCAGGACGGGAGCTCTGGGCGGTGTCTGGGCCAGAGCTTGCCTGGAGGCCAGCAGGGCGGTGGCCTGGAGGTCGGCCCTGACGTGCAGGTAGTAATGGCTGAGGAAGACGCGGCGCTGCAGCAGCAGGAAGAAGAAGCAGATGCTGTCCCAGATGATGCCGGCCTCCTCCACGGGCAGCAGGCAGTCCTGGTCTCTGCCCATCATCTCCTTGGCTGCAGGGCAGGCGCCAGCAAGGGTCAGGCTCAGGGCCCAGGAGCAGGGGCTTCCCCACACCCTCCCCAGCGGCCATCCTCGCCACTCACGGTCATAGTAGCCCTTGACGGTGCACACAAGGCTGAAGAGCTGGATGACCCAGCAGAAGCCGGTCTGCATCTGCTCCACGAAGACGCAGGCCAGGAGCTGGGGGACAGCAGGGTCAGCAGGGCCAGCAGGGCCCCGGGGCAGGGCGGGCGGGTGGGGCCGGGGGCTGGGCTCACCGACAGCATGTTCTTGGAGATGATGACGGTGACGTTGTACAGAATGAGGCAGTCCCACAGCACGAGGCGGGCCCGCGTGTCCCTCTGCAGCAGGGCGGTGCCGAAGAGCAGCAGGTAGAAGCAGGCCAGCAGGTAGCCCAGCCCGAAGATGCTGATTCGGGTGGCCCCCGTGACAAACACCACCACCAGCACCAGCCAGAACAGGTACCGGAAGACGGCCACCTTCAGCATGTCGAGGTAGGACCTGCCAGGCCGGAGTGTCACGGCGGGTGCCCCGGCCACCCCTCCCAGAGGACTCCCCATGGAGGGTGGTGTGGGACCCACCTGCAGTGGATAAAGTTGGGCACAGGGTTGGGCTCCCCCCGCAGCGGCTCCAGGCGGTCGGTGTTGACACCAGCCATGCACTGCCACTCCTCCGTGCGCTCAGCTGAGAACACTTGCCACTGCTGGGAGGCGCACAGCAGCAGGAGGAAGTCGCCTGCAGGACGCAGGAGCCGCTGCTGTGCTGCTCGGGGACCCACACGAGGTGGGCATGGCGCACACAGCCCGCCTCCCACCCCAGGCCTGTCGGCGTGCAGCCACTGGGAGCGGGGACACGTCTGCCTGGGGGAGTGGCCGGGTGCCACTGAGGGAGCCCTGGTGTGGGAGCGTCCGCACAAGGGCTGCCGTACACACATGTTGGGGTCTATGTGCGTGCGTGTGAGGTCAGGGCCTGCAGACTGCCATATGCCTGACTGCATGTCTGCCCTTGCAAGCCTGTGTGCACACTTGTGAGCAGATTGTGGGGTGTGAACATGCTCTGAGGGTCCTCTGTGGAGGCGGGGGTGGTGGGGGGCACTCACTGATGAGGTTGGTGGAGTTGGGGGCCCGGAAGAAATCAGGCAGGTACAGCCACTTGATGAGCGCAGAGTTCATGGGGACAGCCCGGCTCCAGCGCCACGGGTAATCTGGTGGTGGGAGCGTCATGTTAGGAAGGGCCTGGCCTGCCTGGGGCCTGAGATATCCCGTCCCCACCTGCTAACCAGTGGCTTCAGAGCCCGAGACTTTTTCACCAACCCTCAGGATCCATGGGAATCACCTCACGCACACCTGCTGTCTTGAGAACTGACAGCTCTCGTGTCCTGTGTGTTCACACACACATGCATTCCTTCAACTATGCGCCAAGCCCCCGGGGGCAAAGGAACCAGGCGGGAGGCCGGAGAGCACGGGGATGGGGGCTGCTGGGCCTCCCTGGGTTGTGGCTCACACGGCCTCATAGTCCAAGATACGACAGTGTGTGTGATGTGACGGCTCTGAAAACAGCCAGGAGCCGCACGCAGTGCAGACCCCTGCAGCAGCCACAACAGGGAACGCCGCTCAGCACGTGGGACCGGGATCCACGGGACAGCCTAGACAGACCTCAGTGTGCTCTGCCAAGTGAAAGTCAGACCCAGCAGCACCTGCTGTGAGTCCTGCTGACGTGGTGTCCTGACAGGACCACGTGCCAGGGATGGGAGGGGCCAGGGCCTGCGGGGGGAGGGAGCCATGGCTTTGCCGGCCCTGGCCACACTTCCTGGGAGGCGTGTGAGGCAGGGAGGGTTGGTCCCTAAGGACTGAGTGGGTGGATGTGACTCCACACGTCTGCAAAACCCACAACACCGTCTGCCGCAGAGGGAACCTCACGATACGAAAACGAAGTTGCCTCGAAGAAACCAGGTTCTCTAACACAGGTGTTTTACAGGAAAGATCTGGAGGGCCCAGAGGCAGGGGCAGCCCTGTAGCAACAGGCACAGCCGGCGCCCAGACCCCCGGCTCTAAACCTGACACT
Source organism: Mandrillus leucophaeus (assembly GCF_000951045.1). NCBI lineage: Eukaryota > Metazoa > Chordata > Mammalia > Primates > Cercopithecidae > Mandrillus > Mandrillus leucophaeus. The sequence goes on from NW_012098098.1 coordinate 6,152,468, forward strand.
CCTGGAACGCGATCGGGCTCCCCAGAACAGTGGCTATGAGCACAGAGCTGAGCCTGGGAAGCAGAAGATGAGGCAGCAATGCCTGGGAGCAGAAAACAGGACAGGGCCAGGCGGGGCGGCTCACGCCTGTAATCCCAGCACTTTGGGAGACTGAGGCGGGCAGATCACCTGAGGTCAGGAGTTGGAGACCAGCCTGGCCAATATGGTGAAACCCTGTCTCTACTAAAAATACAAAAATTAGCCGGGCGTGGTGGTGGGCGCCTGTAAGCCCAGCTACTCAGGAGGGAGGCTGAGGCAGGAGAATCGCTTGAACCTGGGAGGTGGAGGTTGCGGTGAGCAGAGATGGCACCACTGCAGTCCAGCCTGGGCGACAGAGCAGGACTCCGTCTTGGAAAAAAAAAAAGAAAAAACAAGACGGGCTTGAAAAGGGTGGGGCAGGTGGAGAAGGCCCAGAGCTCCCAGGGCCTGAAGCTGGGACCACATGAGACTAAACAGTGCTGGTCCCACAGCCAGTCCCAGAGATGACGACCAACATCAGTGTCCACACAGACATAAATACCTGAGTAAAGAAATCAGCAGAGGACAAAGGACAGCTTTTCCTTAGGGAAGATGCCAATTAATATACGTAGAAGAGTTGAGGAAACAGGAAACCGCCATTAGGAAACGGGGCCGAGCGCGGTGGCTCACACCTGTAACCCCAGCACTTTGGGAGGCCGAGGGGAGTGGATCACCTGAGATCAGGAGTTCAAGACCAGCCTGGCCAACATGATGAAACCCTGTCTCTACTAAAAAAAATACAAAAATTAGCTGGGCATGGTGGTGCCTGCCTGTAATCTCAGCTACTTGGGAAGCTGAGGCAGAGAATCGCTTGAACCAGGGAGGCAGAGGCTGCAGTGAGCCGCGATTGTGTCACTGTACTCCAGCCTGGGTGAGGAAAAAAAAAAAAGTTCTTGCTATGTTGACCAGAGTGGTTTCAAACTCCTGGCCTCAAGGAATCCTCCTGCCTCGGCCTCCCAAAGTGCTGGGATCACAGGTGTGAACCACCACGCCCAGCCAAATAAGGGGAGACGACGTAACAGTGTGTGGCCAGAGGGGCCAGGGCCTCCACTCAGCAGAGGGGAGGCCCAGTGTCTGTGGATGACAGAATTCTCGGAAAGTGGCCAGTGAGAAATGGCAGCTCTCCTGGATGGGAAACCCAGCTGACGGACGCACAGAGATAACAGAAAGGGTCTGTTTCATGAAGCCACAAGGCTGACCCCAGACAGCCCACCAGTGCCAACAGGCTGGGTGCCACTGTGGGGCAGGTGGGACGCCCTTGAGCCGGCCGCATGCACAAATGTGACTGCCCATCTCAGACTGCAGGGTGCTCTGTGCCTTGAGCAGACCCTCATCACCAGGATAGCCACGCAAATCCAGTCTCAGGGCGTCAGCAACACCGCCGGCCTCCCTCCGAACTTCCCAAGAGACAGGAGAGGCGGGGGCAGCCTAGACCCAAGACAAGAGACTAGAGCAAACATCAGACCAGATCCCATCTGAAAACCAAACCGCCACAAAGCGGGGTGCTGGGGCCGGGGCTGTTTCAATGCAAAGGACACATTTGACGATGGCACTGCTAGGAGACAGGTCCGCGCGTGTGGGGCTGTGGGCTCAGGGACACCCACCCCCGGGAGACACTCGAGGCAGCTCTTGGGTGTGAGGTATCGCGGCCAACCCACGCGGGGACCAGAGAGGACGCAGCGCTCCTTGTGTGACTCACAACTTTCCTGAAGGTTTGAAATATTTCAAGATAGAATATTGGGCAAAAAGGAAAGAACAGCAGAGCCTGGAGAGGGCCGGGCCGCCCCCGAGAGAGGACGTAGATGAGGGCGCTGGGTAGGATGTGGGGTGGGCAGGAGGGACTGGGGGAGGCCAAGGCTAAGTCCAGGAGGGTGGACAGGAGCCCGGGGCAGGCAGGAAACACCCCACGGGCGTCCACAAAGCCCCAAAGCCCACACCCACCCAAGCCACGTGATCCTCACCGATGCACAGGGCCGGGGGCATCCCCAGGCACAGCAGGTACTGGTACAGCAGGAACAGAGCCAGGAAGAGGCAGTAGTTGGGCCAGAGGCGGGCGATGGCCTGGCGGTGCCTGCGGGTGAGGATGGCCACCAGCCAGCAGCCGTGCAGGGTCACCATAAAGTTCATGCGCTGCCCAATCACGTTCACGGCCATCAGGAAGCAGATCTGGGGAGGGGAGAGGGTGGGGTGTGGGGGTG